>NW_009952974.1:13203564-13217026 GCF_000747805.2 Chaetura pelagica | reverse complement strand
GGGGGGGGGGGAACAACTCCAGGATGTAGATTTGTCTGTAAAGAAACAAATAATGATATGCAATTGAAAAGAGAAGGCTGACTGACTTTCTGTTCTGACTCCTGCAGAAAGGCCAGCTTGTCATGCTGGTCCTTCCCACGTGCCCAGCGCCTGCTGGCACTCGGGTGTCCTGCATGGCATCCTACCTGCTGGTGGCCACCTTTGCCAAGCAGCACTCTTGCTGCACACTCCTTCTCTGTGGAGAAAACAATGGAGGCTAATTTCCAAAATGGAAGAAAAACTTGGCTTCCCTCTAGGCAGGCACCTGGGCCAAATTTAGTAACTGCTTTAGAAATCTAGTAATTAAATGCAAGATGATTCTGTTGTATAACATTCAGTTTAATGACCTCAGCTTTTTTCACGCTGCATGGATACACTCAGTGAAGATTTTTAAACACCAACAGCTTCTGTTAAGCATTAAAAATGCAAAGCATAATACTAGGATAGCAGGTGCAAAAGCAGTTCTTTAATGTTCTTATATGTTCCTCATGAGTTAGGTGGATACAGAAGAAGGGGGTAAGCTGTCAGTTTACTATACGTGTAACTTAGGAACTCAGACAGAAGCAGAGCTACCTTATACAGCTACCCATTTCTCTTTAACATTGTATCTCCTCAGAAAGATGGATTTGCTTTGCTGTGTTTTTCACAGCTAATATCATAATTTGGGTTTCTGTTTCTCATGAAAATTGAATGTAAATGTCTTTCTGATAAAACTATTTCTTACAATTACCACAACGTTAAAAGATACTGGGTAGCACAGAAGATTCTATATTAGACCTGTCAGTCTACTTTCACTTGTAGTTAAAATATAAATTAGTACTAACTCCTTTTTTTAATTTGTGGTGAGTTTTTTGTTGTTGTTTTGGTTTGTTGGTTTGGTTTTTTTTAAATTCTACCACTGTTGTTTTTGTATGATTCAAAGAATGTCTTGCTGATAAATGGAGAAATGATTATGTGATGTCTGTAAGTAGTTATGGACAGCCAAAGGAGGTCCTTCCTATAATTTGTGCTTTTGAATTTGAATTATATGCACTGTTGTGTAACAGAAATAGTGCATTTAATGTTACTGATTAAATATGTGTCTTCCCAGACCAATGTCAGCAGTGACAAATAGAGACACCAGTTCAACTCATCCTTGCAGGAGTGCAATCAAGTGTAGTGCTTTGGGCAGTCTGGTTTTCCATGATTTAATCACAAGGGTGTTCCATTTGTTCCAAGATGTAGTTAAGTCCATTGTTTTGAATTTGTTGTTTCAAATGAAACTGACAATTCCTCCCTTTTCTTACAGGACATCACTGGACTCCCAGAAAATACCAGTAATTATTTTTCCATTACAGTTATCTGTAAACCTGCATGTTTTCCATTACTTTAATAATTATTCTATTTATCTTTCTGATGTATTGATTGTATTTTCAGCGCTTCCCAGGATTACTACCTTATCTTTAAAAGCTTTTGAATGTTTTTCCAGAGTGGACACTTCCAAAGGATGCATATGAACACAGATGTCCCATACTAAATAATAAAATTAATATACTTTAAAATAGATTTGTTTATTTAGGCAGCACAGAATTATCCCTGGTCCCCTGCAAAAAAAAGAAAAGGCACATGTTGGTCCTAAACAGTTTGTAACTGAAGTAAAAACATAGAAAGAATGTGGAAGGAAAGCAAAGTTACATGACTACTATGTGCACTTTAATGAGGCTGCTGACTTAGTTAGTCTTTTATTTCTCAATCTATTTTGTCCAATATAAACCATGCTTTTAAAAAATATTTCAGAGCTGGAAACTGACAAGAGAACTAGAAAGAAATTTTCAGCATCACAGAGTAGCCTACTAGCTCCTTGAAATTCAATGTGGTAGGTAAGAAGGATCTCACTAAGGTAAGAAAACCTAAAATCTATTATTCAGGAATAAGATTAGAATGTCTTACAACCACTCCTTGTCTGGGAATACATTAGAAGCTGGGTATAGAAAAAGAAATAGTCTATTGCTAAAATTGATGGAGAGTGCAGGCTGACAGAGAACATTCTGGGATGGTTATTATTTGCCTTAGTGAGGTTGTTGGGTTTTTTTTAATACTGTATGGAAAGATTTAAAAAAATAAATTCCAAAAATGCAATAGACATGTTGGTGTACATTTCATGATAGCTCCTAAAATTCTAATAACATAAATACATACACATACATGTGGCTTTCTATTCATCTTGCTGCTCATAGAAAAATATCTTTCTAAATTAAAATCAAAGCCTCACTTAGGAATTACACTGACTTTTTCTATTATAAATACTCATGAGTCACATCCATAGCTTGTATCTAGCATAGAGCTATAATGTAAAGAAAGTTTCCTTCACTCTTTAGAGACTGATTCTCCCTTGAAGCTTGGATAAAATCATTCCAATAGCACCTGAAGGATCAGTAGAGGATAGTGCTTCAATTACAGGCAAAAATCTGGGCCAAAAAGGAGCTCTCAGAATTCTCACAGTGCTTATTACCTTTGGCTTTCTGCCTTAACAACTGGCACATATTGTATCAGGTGTATAAATGTTCTTTGTGGTTCTTACATATCCTCTATGCTTAGACTCACTTGGCAGTGCTCTGCACCTCCTCCTCTGCTTCCTTTCACCTTGTGCAATCATTATGTCACTTATATTTATGCAAAGTGGACCCAAGCCACTCTGAATTACAAGTCTTCTGCATGGCACCCTCTTCACAAAGGTGTGATTGGCCACACTAGGGGCAAGGAAACATAATTCCTTGCCAAGAATAAGGATTTTTGAGCTGCAGTTGTCTCAGTTTCTATAGTGCTAACATTTTAACAAAAGTTGTGCAGCTGAGACAAATACCAGTGAGTGCTTTCCGCTTCTGATGTGAGCTTATAAAATGACCTTTTGGTTTGTTTGACAGCAAAAAAAACCATTTCTATCTATAAGGTTCACTAATCTGGAGAAGTCCAGAGGATAAAGTCAAACAACATTCTGGTTTTGCAGCTGGCTTGTGTTAGTAGAATATGATAGCATAATATAAGCAAAGAGTGTATGGAGAGATTCTAACACTCGGCTACCACATCTGTCTCTCTACATTATCATCATTAGAGCATTTAGGTGCAATTTATCTCCCTTTCCATTTGAAAGATTCATGTTGCCTCCTATGAACTGGGCATCAGCCCAACCATGATGGGTTATGTCCATAGGGGAACACCTTCACTTCGACACCTGCTATTAGCCATCATGAGCCCAGCAAGCTCTGCTTTGATCGTTTGTATGTTTGCAATCTTGAGCCAAGCAGGGAAGACTATTCATGCTTCTCTGATATGGAAACAAGGGAGGAAACCAAGGAAGAGAAAAATATAGGTATGTGCACTTTTCAATAGCTGACAGATTTTGCAGCTCAGACATATGGAAATTTAGCAAAGCTGGGCACTGCTGCCATTTTAATTAAATATAAATAGAGAAGAAGGATGTTGCTGGGGTTAAGGCCATTGGCTAAGGCACAAGAGTTCAAGAGTGAGACACTAGCAACTGCCACAGTCTGACACCAGACAAATCAACCTCTCTGTGTCCCAGATTTACAAAATAGCTTGTGTATTTAGACTTGATGTTCCTTTGGGCAGGGATTGGCTTTTATTACATTTTTCCCAGCATCCAGTACTCTGAGGCACTGATCTCAATGAGGTCATCTGCTTATTATAATAAGAACAGTGCTATCTACATCTCTGCTTTCTGGCCTAGATCCTACCCAAAAAAGCTGTATGTAAAAAGGAACTGAGGGAAAAAAATGAAGTACAGAAAACTCTCCTTTTAGGTAAAAATCTTAAGCAAAATATCATAGCTATTTCTGTTATGTTATAATCAAATCTCTTATCATTTTAAGACACAACAGGGAAAACTGGAGCTGAAGTAACTCCCTTTGTTGTCCAACTTTCAGGCATTCATGGCAAAATATAAAAGCACTAAGATGATCAGAAGTTCAGTATAATTCAGTTCCATCACTGTCATTCAAAACAAAAAAATGGGGCAGGAAGTACTGTTGCAGTGCAGTCGTTTCTGGTAACTTGTTTTGGAGACGGTTGTTAAAACATGCTTTTGAAGAAGGTACAAGGTTCCCTATTTTCTCAGCCTTCCATCCAGGAGAATAACGTAGGCTGGTCTGTGCCTCTGCTAGTGTCAGTTTACTGGGGTGTGTAGGTGAGTGGGAGGCCTGCAGTGTGCACAGGCCTTCTCATGCGAGCTTTAATCTAGAGTCCAGCCTGCGCAGCCTGCAATGGCACATCCAGTCGCAGTGTACACAGATGTTGGACACAAAAGAAGTCTAATTTGAATCAGGAGATCTGGGTTCTGTTAGTGACTCTGCTATATATTTCCTGTATTGCTCTAGGCATTCAGGGCCTGATCCAGCCTCCATTTAATTCCACAGCAATCTTTTCTCTGGCAGCACTATGAGCTGGACTAGACTTCTAGCCTATCACTTTCCTAGGCTCTCCCTATTCCTCAGTGGTACAATAGTATCTGCTTCACTCCATAGGTGTCTGATACAGCTTAAATCATTTGCATCCAAAGTGATTTGCTACTTAGGCGTACCATGAATATGCTATTAAATTAAATTCTTGATTCAGCAAAACCCTCAAACCTCTAATAAGCTTCAGCCAAGTAAACACACAGTTGCGAATTTAGGTTCTGTGTCATTAGGTGTCGATACGTAGTCTTATACATACAAGAAGGTAAATAACTTCAGTGGAACTACTCAGGGGCCTAACATTAAGCACATGCCAAAGTACCTTGCTCAAGGCTGTATCAGCTGTTGTTAGCTATATACATGTGCTTAAAGTTAAGCATCTGCTGAAGTGTATTGCATAATACTCATACACTTTCTAGCAGAGCATGCACAAACATCTGAGTCTAGAATATACTAAAAGTAATTTACCTTTTATTATATGAAATTTAACAAATTATTGCCTTTATCTTTCTAATATACCTAAAGAAACACAGAAAAATAAGGTTGTGTAGTCCATGCTAATTTCTAGGTATCTTGCTTACTCTATAACCTGTTACATTTACATAACATTAAAATCACAATATGGATGTGTATTTTGAAGTAATTGCGTTGGTGGTCCCTTCATGCTTTCTGAACATCTAACAGCTAAGCAAACACACATGACTGATTAAAAGAAGAAAGGGAACTATTTTTACAGGGACCATTAAACTTTAACTGCCATCTGGCAGGGAATGATTAGAGAAGATCAAAATTAAGGCAGTCAACACAAATACTGTGTGGATACCTCAGGGAATTAATGTGAATAGAAGACGGTGGACTTGTGGCTGTGTTAAGAGACAGACAGAGAAGGAAGTGGTGAACACATCCTTTATGACTGCTGCCCTAATGGCCACATTCATAGTAACAGGAGCAGAGAAAGAAGAAATCAAGAACACATGGGAATAATCAGACGCTTGCTGTCATAAAAAAGAAAGTTAAAGCAGTATACAAGAGCCACACCATTCTTGCTCCCCAACAAGTCAGGAAGGAAATTTTTATTGTGGATGTGTGTTGAAGTTGGCAGGTAGTTAATATTCAAATCAGCCTACTATCTTTACACAGGCATTTTAAACACGGTCTGTAATAAATATTTTAATTGAATGACCTTACAGAACATGGACCTGTGTTTGATCTAACTGAACACTGGATGTCACTATTTATACACACTATTAGTCATCTTAGAGGCATTAAAAACACAAGCCATGAATTGGAACAATCCAACCATGTTATTCTTTTTCGTATTAGCTATCTGCAAATATTGGTGTTCTTGAGATAGCAGTTTCAAGAGCCAAAGCTTCTATGTGGCATAAATAAACACAAGTCACTTTGTGCAACCACTCCAGTTCCTGTCCTATCTATGCTGCTGTTAGTTGCTCCCTAATAAGAGTACCACAGCCAACTTAATATTTTATGGGAAAGATCTGAGGTTTGGATACAGAGATAACAGACTGGCTGCTCACTGCAACATCTCACAGCTGAGACTCTTAACAGGCAGCCAGATTATCATTTTATAACTGCTGGTGTGACTAGTAAGGAGCAATCAAAATACAGCTCACCCAAAACCACAACAGCCCCCACATGAGACAGCTCCTGGTCTGACTGCCCTGGAGCAGAACCTTCCTTTCATCCCTCAAGAGGTATTGGGCTGGAAAACCCCCGGTCCCTCAAGCATCTACCCTGAGGTTTTTCATATTATGGCAATAATAACATACACCTCTTCTGCTCCCTTTCCCTGAGACACAGGTGATTTCCAAGGAATGCAATTATTTTGAGGGAGTACTTTTAGGGGCCAGGGGAAGGAGGGAAAAAAAAAAAAGGAAAAAAAAAAAAAGGAAAAAAAAAAAAAGGAAAAAAAAAAAAAGGAAAAAAAAAAAAAGGAAAAAAAAAAAAAGGAAAAAAAAAAAAAGGAAAAAAAAAAAAAGGAAAAAAAAAAAAAGGAAAAATAAGAAGAGTATGTCTGAGTCCAAGTGGTATGGAAAACAAATCAGTGCTAACAGTCCAGAAGGTCAGAGTAGCTGCCAAAAGGCTAAGGAGAGAAAACAGTTGAGAGATGGTAAAGCTTAGGAACAATTGATACAGTAATGTAGTCTGAAACAGGACTGGTTATTTTTGTTTCTTGAACTCAACACAGTAAGTATTTTGAAATTTGACTTTTCCATAGCACAGGAGAAGCACACTAAGTATGCTTCAAAGCCTGTGAAACCTTGCTAACTGTACCTGATTCCATGAACTTATGCTAAACAACAACAATTAGGAACAGAAACGTACCTATTACTACTCTGAAAGGTACACTCAGTACAAACTTTTGGTAATGTTAGACCTCGATTCTCAACAGAATTTTCCAATATATTAATGTGTCTGCTTGTCACCCTGCATCCTTGAAATTGCTAGGACTGGAAATGTGTGACTGAAAATGTACACGGGAAATTATCTGCCTTGAATCTCATTTTATTCCAAATATTATCTTTGGAGAATTACTCTGGGCAAAATATTATTTTGTTTAACTACAAAACTATATTTTAAATTTGAGCATAGTGGTGATGTTCATGAACAGGTTTTGCTCTTTCCTAAGCCATTTCTTACATGATACAGAGTCATTCTACTTGAACGTAAGTAATGTGTTCACTGGGGAAAACAGGAGTCAAGTGCAGCAATAACATATTATAGTCATGCTATACGTATATTATTATTATATTTATGTATCTTACATAGAGCATTATAGAGAATACTTAGTTTAATAGGCTGTATTAATTTTGCTGTACATATATGCCACTTTACAGCTGGGCAGGGGCAGAATATGCCTTATACACAAATCTATTCAGAATCTGGAAAGGCAAAAAGCTGTGGTGCAAGACGCAATGCTCTGTCATTCTCTCTTCAGAATATACCATAGACACAAAGCAGTCAAGGGCCACCTGAAAAAGCAGCACAGCTCTGGTAAACTTCTGCAGTTTGTTGCCCCAGCTTTGATGCAGAAACCTGTTGAGTGCTCAAAGCACATAACAGCCTATGGCTCTCTTCTGTTAACAAGGTGCAGAGCATTCATTCTCCACATGCAAAATTCCAAGCACTGAGCCAAACTGAAAGAGAGCTACAGTAGACATTTGTTGATTTTTTTATAATGCCCACAAGCATCTACAGATGTGATCCCATGTAATGAAGCATGTGGCCTTAAGCTGGAATTATTTGCAAACAGCAGGATCTCCTGGCAAAAGAGATGCACTTGCTGTGTTATGAAAGCTGTCCCTTTAAAACCATGTTTGGTTAGCACCTATGCCCTGTTGAAATTGGCATAGACAATTCCGAGTGGGAACAATGCCAGCACAACAGATGGGAGTGAATGCAGGCATGCCAGAGAACCAGTATGTTCATCAAGTCTGAATATTAGGGACAGAGTCCTTTCCAAGAATTCAGAAACAGCAGGCTGTCCACAGTTTCTGTACTTTAGGTACAGAATATAAGAATATATGATCTCTCTTGTAACTAGGAGCAAAATTAATTACAGTCATTTAAGAATAGCTCATCTGAGCCATGTAAAGCGTAACAGTAGTGAGCTGAATTAGAACAACTTTTTCTCCAGGTTCAGACTGGCACCAGGTCCTAAAGTACCAAACCTGTGCACTGGATCAAAATGATTCCATTGGTTTTCTGCTAAGGGGTTCAGATTGAAGAGCTTTCAGATTATAATGAATATTCTTCATTTATACAGTGTCTTTCAGGCACTGATCCCAAAGTAATTTGCAAGTGTATGAGAATTTAAACTCATAGTTGGAAGGTTTACAATTTACAATTAAGCAAATGAATCTTGCATGTATTAAAGGACTGTAGTCCCATCTTCCCTTCTACCAGGGATTATAAACTGGAACTCTACTCTGCAGAGAGGGTGAAGGAAGGCAAAATCCTTCTGCCACAATCCTGGCAGATAAATGTGTACCCTGCTTTTGCTGTTTACATGGCACAAATAGACATAACAGATCAGGTACCCAAAACACTTATTTAATCTCCAAACAGGAATTCATAATTCCTATGTTTTTTGAGCATCAGATAGCTACCTTTCATATTTCTCTTTTCAAACTGTGAACAGTATATTGCCCAAAAAGACTTGCCTAGTATAATTTACATAATTCTGAGAAACAGAAAGAACAAAAAAATCTTAACAAAATAGCATAGGTACGATTGTTTAAAAACTATGAATCTGGCATTGCAATTCCCCTGCACAAAAAGGCTGTGCTTTCAGAAGAGCTGGCTAATAAAACATCCCTCCATTTTGGGTTTTCTTCAACTTCAGCAACCAAAATGTATGGACACTTTTGGAAACAATGGCTCGACTATGGCCCAAGTCTTGGCTGTCTGAGCTGTTCTCTGGATCTGTGTTTAATCAGAAAGTGTCTCTCATATGAAAGGTGTAGTAATAGGGTTGCTGACGTGTTCTAACCACAGCAGCTCATGGTGTCAACTTACAGCCGGACTTCGTTTTCTGTTACAAAGGTTTTTTTAATACTACTAGTAGGAATAAAAAAAATTGTTGAATTTATTTTCCTTTAATCCAGAGATATTCTGTAAACTAGAAATCTGCATGTGTGTTATTAACCAACTGACTAACAATTTCAGATTATCAGCTGTTTTTTGCAACATAGCAAAGAGGAAGCCTGAACCAGCCTTGGGAAATACACGAGACATCTGAGTAAGACACTTTAATTAAGGGTGCTTATCTTGTAAAGTAATTCATTAAGAGGTACTCTCCTTTCAGTGGTTCTGAATTTTCTGCTTATTTTTTAGACCAAATTTTTTAGACCACTTATAGTTTTTGCTGAGATACAAAATTAATTTTAAAAATACTGGATAATCTTCCACCTTGTGATACATAAAAAGGTTTCTACACAAGGGTGGCTCTATACATATTTACATATTACACTGTTGTATAGCACCCCGAAGCTAACCAGCAGAATCTGAATGCTGGACAATAGGGCTTGTTACCAGAGCAAGAGCAGCTCCACCAGTCTTCTGGCAAGGCTGCCTTGGAGCATAGATGTCATTTTCCACCAGAATCCCACAGCTGGCATGAAGGATGAGAACACTTCTTTTCCACACTGAATTTCTGCTGTAGCAGGATGGTTTTCCTCTTGACAACATCCAATTTAGATGGATAATGCAGACTCTATGTATATAATTATTGTGCCACTTAAAACAGATATTAAAGACCCAAGAGTCACATTACACGGATTATAAGGATTTTCAATTTTAATTGCATTCCTGGTCTCAGCAGCATTAGCATACTTTCAGAAACTTGCAAAGTATGAACACAGTATGATGTACATGGTTAAAACCATCCATTTCTAAGACTCGAGTGTTAAAATAATCAGTAGACTGTTGAGAAGAATGCTCTACAGCCTAAATTAACCCTACTCGTTAGCTGCCTTCTGCTCTGTACTGAAAGGACTTGTTGAGACTAAAATTAACTGAATTTTTAGCAAAAAAACAGATTGGGTACATACTCTGGGGAACAAAGATCACTAAAGAAAGATTCTCCCTTTCCCCTGTAAAGGAGAAGTTCCTAATGATAAGAAAAAACTTTTATAATCTGCTTTGCTATAAAGCATCACTTCCAATCCAGCCAACTCAGTAATTAAAACTCCCAATATCCCTTATACCAAGATTTGCCAACTACTAATAATAAGGTAAACAGATATTAAGACTGTGTTACCTAGAGAATTTCTACTTACAGCAGAGCCATCTAATAATAGTTTCACTCCTTCTTCCCAGGGCTACATTGGTTTAAATATTCTGAAGCATATAAATTCTGCTCTATATACCTTCTTCCACATGTCATTGCTCCAGTTATCTGAGAAGACCTATGCAGTCCTGAATGAGAATATTTAACCACACAGTTATGAATGGAAGAAGCAGGAGTGCAAGATACTCTCAGCACTGAAACAAGGCCCAGGCTGTGAAAAACACTGACTTTGTAAATCAGTATCAATCAATGCTCTGCAAAGTACGTCATAAATCTGGAAGTTCTAGAGAGCTAACCCTGAGGCAGTAATACCACTTCATGTTTTAAAACATTTCACAAACATTAGGACAATCTCAGGAGGCCTTTGATCTGATTTCATCCTTTGGGGCTCTTCCAACAATTAAGGGTTATTGGAATATATTGGTTCTCCAGACATATCTCCTCTTGAAAACAAATTTTAAAAAAACCCACTAGTTTCAGTCTATTACATGGTTTGTGGTAATAATCCTCTGCTGGGAGACAAAATTTAACCTGAAGGAATCGGCTTCAATATAGAAGGAGAAGTTTTTATTTAGGCTTTGGACAACAGGATTTCTCCCAGCTAGGCAAGATTTCTCTTTCAGCAAATACAGAACACACATTAATCTTTTATAAGTTGTTAATAATAGATGTTGAAGTCTGATGGACTCTGGTGCAAAGGACTCTGGACATATTAGTCTATTCAGCATTATAAGGGATTTCACTTGTTCAATTGAACCCATCTGAAATTGCCTAAATTCATCTGTACCTGGAGGAAAACTAACCCATACCTACCAGGCAGACATGCCAGTTTACAGGTATTGTGTCCAGTTTCCTTACCACCTGCTTTCTGGACAGCAAAGCAAATAGCTATAGGGCCTGACAGATCTCTTTAAGAAGTCATGGGAAAAATGCCATTTGTATGCAACATCTGTTCTGCTGATACTCATTTGTTGTGAAAATCCCAGTCTGATCTGTGTAGATAGCAATTCATTTCAGGGTTGCCAAGTGAAACTGCCTGTCACTGTAAGACTGATCCATGATCCTTATGTACCTAGGACATGAGGTCCTCAGCAGCAAAGATGAAACAGACATCTTTATGGTCTTAGGGGAAGTCTTCAAAAGGCTTAGGAAATCTGGGATTATTTTCTCTTTCCTTTCTAGGAAAGGAGAAGACCACACAAGCCAACAACAGCTAGCAGTCAATTGCTGTTCTTACTGGCCTGACATAAACCTGGCTCAGTAATGGGGAGCTGTGTGAGAGAAACAGAGCAGGTCTTTAGGCACCAGGTTCTACTTAAAGAGCTGCACTGTATCTTCTTTGCCAGAGGCAAAACAGGGAGGAAACCTCCTCTGGCAGCTTTGGCTACTGCCTACAGGCATAACTAGTCCTGTCTGAAAGTGACATTTGGAAAACTGGGAATCTAACAGATTTGGGAAGTTTAAGATATAATTCCAAGTAGAATAGACTTTCAGAAATGTGATGAGCAATTAGAAATCACACCACTCTTTGGTGCACTGATGCACTTTCTTGGGGACCAGCAGCAGGTCAACAAGACAGGAAACAGCACGAGATGAACAGAAGCCTTTATTTTATGAAGATCTGTTTGAATTAAGGTGAACATGGTCCCCGGAGATCAATAACTGCTCTCCTAACTCCTCCTGAAAGCGACAGCTGAGTTGCATGTAAAATACAGTATCAGCTGTTATGCCTTAAAAGCAACAATAAACAAGTGTCTAATGGTGGGTTTGACGTTCAGATCAAACAGCTCATGAATACATTTTTTGCAAAACATTCCAGGATGAGAATCATGACAGAAAAGGGCCCTTTCTTCATGAAAGAAGAGGGTTTCCATTTCACACTTTTTTTTAAATCCATGTGACCATGAATTGTAATCCATTTCAAGCCTGGAGGTCCAGGCCTCTGGGTTCCCAAGAAGACAATATGCCTCTAGCTGCTGTGCTTCCAGGAACAGGTAAATCTCTGTGTTGCCAACATCCTGCTTGCTGCTACACTTCCTAAGGGAAGTGCTGTTCATGAACAGCACACTTTGTATGTTAGAACCAGAAGTGCATCCACATTTGCTTTCTAGTTTTATCCACAGTGCTGGAAATACTTGTTATCACAACAGCATGTAGACTGATTTATTTTTTTTTAAAGTGAAAAGTTCTGCTTAACCATTAAAGGGTTTTGCCATGGATACTTATTCTTTACTTAGTGTTTGTCTGTACAAGAACTGCTACATAGGCACTGCAGATGTGCCCAGTCACCTCAGTTCCCAAACAACGTAAGACATGGAGAACAAAAAAAATAAAAATTAGCAACCAATCAGCAGCTTATCACCTCTTCACCATCAGACCTACAACTGAGCACAACCCCACTGTACCTAAGGATCAGAAAACACTCCAGGGTAGGTTATAAAAGCAACATTACTGTTCACATTAGTATGCAGCTGCTCCAAGTGCCTATTGATCCTGTTGGCTGGTGGGTGCTCAAGCTGCTGATACAGCAGATGTCTCAGCTGTGTGGCACCTGTGGCTTCATCAGCAACATCAATAGTCCATGGTTTGCAGGAGGCCAGCAGCTAACTCCCAAGACACTGAGCCACGTTCCCAACCCTCGATTTAATGTACATATGCGCTCGCTTGTCCAGTTTGTAGTATATTGACCATGTTAGAATTTATTTTAGTTACAGTGTGTAAAATAAAAATTTTGCAACAACTTGAAAGTTTCTCTATGTTTTACCCAAAACACAGGTTTTTCTGCATATTTCCTAGCTGATGCTAATACTCCTGACAGTGGTAAATGACTCTTAAAATAATTATCCCCCGTATCACGTGAAAAACCTTCAAGTACATGCAAGTGACTGAAACATCTAGGGAGCGCGGGCTCAGCTCTGTAATTACAATCTTGTTTCAACTAAACTTGACTAAAATGTATTTGTTCATGACTTGGGTGCAAACCGGCCCCTCCAGGGGCGCTCTGAACAGCCCAGGTACCTCAGCTGCGCCCCGTTTCTCTCAGGGAATCTAGAGAACAGCCGGAGCAGTCTCGGTAAGACAGGAAGGCGGCCGGAGTGGGGGGATCGCTCTGCCTCGCGCCCTCCTCCCGCCCCGCTCCCCGCCCGCAGGACGCTGGCCC
>NW_009952974.1:13196824-13203051 GCF_000747805.2 Chaetura pelagica | reverse complement strand
CGCTGGGCGCCCGAGGGCCAAGGTGAAGCGGGGAGGGCGAGCGCAGCAGCGCCGCGTTCTCCTTCCCGCCTCCTTGAGCGGGGCCCTTTGCCGGGCTGAGGGGCCTCCCCGCGCCGGCGGGGACGGGGAAGGGCAGCGCGGCGAGAAGCCGCGGGGCCTGGTGCGCTCTGCGCCTTGCTGTAGGTCAAACTCCAGCCTGTTGCTTGTCCCAGGCAAGGCCGGGATTTTTTGCCCTTGCAGAGACAAGGGACTGTCCTTCTTCAAAATGTCGTCTCTAGCCTGCAGAACGGCTCGTTTTGCAGGGTGCAGGCACAGCTTTCCCCTGCAGGAAGAGCTTTGTGTGAGAGCCGATATGACCTTAGACTGCTGGGAGCTCAAGGACATATGCAGGCCGCTTGTGCAAGAGGATTCATTCATTTACGACTTGCTAGATTTCAAAATCTAGATTAGGTCTGTGTTTGTAGCAACTTGAGAATTTATTTTGATAGATTTAATTTTTTCGTATCAAAATATGTATCAGTGCTTTCTGGTCTATTTGGCTTTTTTTTGGTCACGGTTCTGATACACGTTCTGTCAGTGTAGTACGTGTACATGTTCCTTAAAGGATGCAGTTATGCACAATAACGTTTCCTAAACACGGTGCTATCAAATTGCATGGCAGTTTGCTTCTGTATCATTTATTGCATATCCAACTCTGCAAAGATTGCTGTCTTTCAAGGAACACAAAAGCCTTAGTAGGTAATAGCCTTATAATTTTACAGACTATTTTACAGGAACAGTTGTATCAAATGGTTCTATTTTATAGCTTTTTCCTTCTCTTGCAGATCCGTGCTGGATCAAGAATCTTGTACAGACCAATTTCGGCATCTGTGTTGTCTAGGCCAGAGGTCAAGAATGGAGAGGTACCTTATAAACAAAATTCTGTATCTTCCTAAATTACCTGGTGAGCCTAAATGTCCTCAACCTGGAGTTCATTTGTACTAACTCAACTAGTTATACTGAGAAAGTTGCTTTAAGTCAAACACCTAATAGTACTTGTTGCCATCTTGCTGTTTACCATGAGAAGTCTTTCACATTTAATGTTGATTGCTTTCAGCTGGAACAGGTAATATTCTGAAGTGTTTAACTCTTAGTTATAGTCTTGCAAGAGGAGCTAGACATTGGATCTAACAGCTTTTAAAACTGTAGAATAACATTGTCAAAGTGGTCATAGAAAATGGTTTGTGTCTGAATATAATGCTTTTTCATGTTTTGTTTTCTTAGGGCAACTCAACACTTAAAGGGGCCCAGAATACTGTCTCCCAACTAGCACTTAGAGAATTCCAGACTAGTGCTATCAGCAGGGACATTGACACTGCTGCCAAATTTATTGGTGCTGGTGCTGCCACAGTAGGTGTGGCTGGTTCTGGTGCTGGTATTGGAACGGTCTTCGGTAGTCTAATCATTGGTTATGCCAGGTAATCATTTTCTCTCTTATAAAGCTCTCGAATTGCATGCAGATATATCTTGAGACAGCAACTCCAGATATGCAAAGTTGTAGTAAGGATGATGGCACTGTAATAAGTTTTGTTAATCATTGCTATTAATGTTAAACATGGCTAAATAGAGTCATGTGAAACTAATGTGTTCATCAGGATGGCTGTATTGTTAAAATCAGAACTTTGTACATTCTACCTGGAGAAGAGACATGAAAGCAGTGAGATCGTTAGACTTTGTTAGTGTTTCAATCTCTGAAGTCCAGTGTTCTAGCATTCAGTTCCAGAACTGAGTGTAAAAATCTAGCTTGCATCATTTTCCATGTGAGAGGGAAGGAGAAGTCCTAAGGAGAAACTGAGCAAAAACTATTAATAGGTAATGTGAGTTTGTATGCTGTAGACTTACTAGTCAGGATTGTTACTTAGAAATGGATGCTTAAGTCATTTTTCTAACACACTTGGCTTTGCATCTCAGAATATGTAATTACTTTATCAAGTGAATAATTATTCCTTCTAGAAATCTGAAGGGGTTGAGGGTTGGGATTTTACAGTAGGGGTGACCTCCTTCCAGATAAGTACACTGTTCCTGCAGTAGAAATAGTTCATGTGGTGTGGAAGATCAGAACTGACACAGGCATAAAAAAAGCTTTACTGAAACCAGGTAAGACTTAATTTTAAGACTTACTTCTGAAAGATTTTTAAGCCCTACTGAAGGAAGTTGTCTTGAAGAAACATGAGTGTTTTAGTACAAAAATACCTCCTTTTTTGAATTTGGCATGAATGTGCCAGTAAGATGTAGAACTTCATGGTATTATGTTGAAGATTTTTTCTCTCCCAAACACTTCTTGGAGGGCTAATTCAGTGCATTTTAGCAACAAACTGGTGGTTTCAGTTCCTGTATTTGAGGACTACTTAAAATGTTTCACACCAACTTCCTTGGAGTATAGTTCAAATGTTCCCGTTGTGAAATAAATTAATAAAGCATAGTGCTCATAGTTCATGAATGGGGAAGATGTAGAGAAGTCAAATTCAATACCATATATCAGTGTAGTCACAAAAACTGTGTTTATTTTGAAAAACCATATCCAGTCTGCATATCCTGAATCCAGTCTTAAATACCAAGTCATTTTGGTGACGTCCTTGCTGAAAATTATTTCTTCTTGGGTTTATTGGCCTGTTATGGAATCTGTGGCAAGGAAGTACAAGGTTCTGAACCCTTCAGATGCATTGAACTGTATGGAAAACAATTGTAAAGATAAAAAGGTCTTACACCTTCACTTTTTTTTTAGAAATCCCTCTCTGAAGCAGCAGCTGTTCTCATACGCTATCCTGGGATTCGCCCTGTCTGAAGCTATGGGTCTCTTCTGTCTGATGGTTGCTTTCTTGATCCTATTTGCCATGTGAAAGGAGATCTGCCTGTAACATTGGCATTGGAATGTAACTGCATTTTATGGGACTCCCAGAATGTTGGTGTCATGGAAATTGATGCTATTTCCGAAGTCATTTCATTAAAGAGAACATCTTTAACTGTCAGCCTGTTGCCTGCAGTTATTACCTTTCTCTCTAGGGTACCTGGAAGACGGCATTGTGTCATGCAGTTGCCATGTATTTCTCCTGATAATGATAAATCACGTAGGACCCTTAAAACAATGACTTCAAGTCAAACAGTTTATTTATAAATATATATATAGGAGTGTCACTTGTTTGTTAAACTTAATGTGGCATATCTTTGAAAGATCAAAGGATACACAAATTAAATGTGAAAGGCTGTGCTGCTGGCCTTTTTTCCTTCACTTGATTGAAACTTGCCTTGAGCTGATCTATGCACAGTTTGTTTTTTCCTCAGGCTAGCTGGCACATAAGGTGCTCTCACACCTCTTGGTAGAAGGACCCAAACACAAATCCATGAAGAGTGATAGGAAAGTTCTCTTTGCATCAGTTTTCAGTTACGCTATAAATTTTTATCACCATGGTAAAAATTTTCCACTTGGTTCTGAGCAGTGTCCTGGCTAGACTAAACAACTGCTTTAGATTGGTCCACGGCATGTAATTGTGTGGCACATTGATATATGCTTACTTTGTAGCTGCATTCTTGGCATCACATAACTAAAAGGGGGAACTTCCAGCTGCCTAATTTTGTAAGGTCAGCCTCGTGTTACCCCAAATTGTTTAAAGAGCAGTAGGATCAAAGCATTTTTAGTAACAAAATACCTGCAGTATCAAGCTCCGCTTCTCACCTTGTCTTTTAACAATGTAAATGCATTTGCAGACTTGTCTACACTCTGCTATATATTAACCTGGGGAGGGTTTAACAGCATCTCAAACTTTATTCAAAATATTAATAATAGATTTGATCATTCAACAAATACAAGCAGAATTTTAGAAGAAGGTGAGCAAGCTTGTAACAGGCTCTGTCATCTTGCTCTTAAATAGGTAATTACCTAATTAAATCTAGGAAACTGTCTTAAGCTGTGTATCCCTAGGGAAATGAAGAAATTACTAGTGGCACTCAGATCAAGTAAGGTGCAGGTAAGACCTTTGCTTTCATTTGAATTCAAACACCAAATTGGTGTTCACATAGGGTCATGGACCCAGCATGAGAAGCTGCTTTCCCTCTGTGTTTTTAGATGAAAAATGTCTTCTCAACAGGATTAAAAGTTGTTACGTAAATCCTTGTTTATATCTGAGGTTTAGGAGTCTAGAATATGCAGCATCTTGAAATACTGATCTATAACACAGTATTAGGTCTGGAAGTTGTTATTTTGGGAGGCAAGGGAGTGGTGGGAGGTAAAGCATATTACAGCTATCTTCCATGTGGTCTGTACTCACACTGCGTTTTTTAATTAACTTGATATTGAACTTGCTAATGCTCCATAGGCTCAATAAGAAAGCCACCTGTGTCACCACGAGCTACTTGAATCAGCTGTGAATTATAATTTCTGGATTTACAATCCCATTTTTTTCCATGTGGTTCACCCTGTCAACATGTATCTTTTTCCCAAGCATCAGCTGTGTCTGAAAGGCAGCAGACATCTTGGGTGACCCTGTATATGGATCTAAAGCCTCTGTTTTGGTAGTAGCATCTCCTTAAGCTTGTTACCTTTTGACTCACTCTTAGACTGGTGTATATGGGCCAAACCCAAGCAAAATTGCTATTGGGTTATGTCAATCTTGAAATGTGATCTCAGTGTTACAGATAGACTAGTGAAGGTCTTTAAAAACATGACAGCAAACCTTCATGCAGGGGATTATCCTCCTAATAAGCAATACGGGGCTTATGAGCAAGGAACAGATTTTCACATCTGAATGATCACAGGGCACATTGACTTCCTTTATTGCTCTGTTTTCACTGCTCTTGAAAAACAAGATTGGTTTCAAGGGTTACTTGAGCACTTCAATAGCTCAGTGAATCCTCAGTTTTCCTAAAGTGCCCACAAAAGAGACAACTATTGTGTAAGAGATTAAACAGTATTTTTATTTTTTAATAATACTTAGCAGCGATTGGGCAGCAGCAAGCTATCTGAAAGGTTTCCTGATGTTTTGTGTAAGAATTTGCATCAATGAATCTTTTCATAGGTCAGAGAAACCAGATACAAATTTCCAGGAGGTGATACTGTAGGCTTCACTTAACTGAAATCTGTCAGGTTTTCTGAGGTGGACCACGCTGACCTTAAGAGACTGTCAGCTCAGGAAGAACTGGATGCTCCAGATCCAAAGACAGTGTTCGTGTCTTAGTGTTGAAGATGGAGCCAGATGGAGCAGAGATTTTAACTGGCTGAATACTACTCTCATGGCTGTTTTAGTAGATCCAACATCATTCCACCTGTGATAGTGATGTATACAGCAGGGTTATCACAGTGTATAATGAAGCAGATGCTTATGTTACCAGTTATGTTCTTAAATTATTGCTGCAGGTAAAAGTGATTAATCCTTTCCATCCTGCTTTCCCTCTGCTTTTTGCACCAGTTTCAGACTGAGGAAAGGCAAAGAACTTGCAGTCTGATTCTGGGCTTGGGAATTGATGCTGCCACGTGATGGTTGATCTTAACTATTGAAAAATACTTAGTTAGTTTGTAAAGAAGGAACTTGGATCTGTTCCTCTCTTCGGACTATTTCTCACTTGAGCCTTTTACAATATGCTTGCCCTAAAGAACAATTCAATTTCTAAGTAAACTACTTCTCTGCAGTGTTTTTTTATCCCACCTTACTTCAAAGCACTTTGCAGAAGTTCTGTACAGTGCCCACCTGAACAATTTACAAGAAATGAAACATGTATTTTCTCTTGCTAGTTCAGGGCAACTTAGATGTAATTTATTGGAACTGATTCTTCTAAAACAGAAGGGTTTTTTTGTTATTCAGTCTCATATTCTCAGCTCAGTCTTAGAACAAGACAGTTCCAAATTACACACAGGCAGAATTAGAACACCCCGGATGCAGTTCAGAGCGTATCTTCACTAAACTGTTGCCATATACAATTATGGAAATTTTTTAATTGATCCACAAGGCTTCTAGTTCCTTCAGTGTAAATTTTAGATACTGCTGGTGCAGTGTTGCAGCAATTGTGACAGTGTTTCACAAGGTGAATGTTTAGTGGAAATGCAGCTTGAGGCCTGCACCCCGTTCCTGCTATCAGAGACGCGGTGCGGAGGGAGATGGGGAAACCAGGGGTACAGCCCGTACACACCTGCGGAGGGCTGAGTGTTCCAAACCCTCGATGTGACAAGCGCATCGGGCGCTGTCCCTGAGCACACC
>NW_009952974.1:13135175-13195354 GCF_000747805.2 Chaetura pelagica | reverse complement strand
GAGGGCGGGAGGAAGCGGGTCGCCAGGCTCGGCCTCTCCGCCTCAGCTCTGTTCCAGGGAGGCCTCCCCCTGCATCCATCTTTTGCTCTGAAGGAGGATCTTGGTCCGCGCCCGGCGCTCAAGCGGAGGGTGCCGGGAGGGGAGCGGTGCGGGGAGGGTGGGAGCAGCTTTTCTGCACCAGATGGAGGGGTTGGCCTGGCTGGTATCTGGCCGTGGATGGGGCCTGCCGGACCAGTTGCCCCATTGACTCTGCCTGTTATTGTGAATTACGCCTCCTGAGTTGTCTAAATAAAAGGGCTCTGAATTTGCCACGTGAAAAAACACATCGCAAACCCTCAAGCAGTGATGACTGAACGATGCTCTAGGCGCAAATGTTTTATGCCACAATGCAACTTGATGTTTGGAGTTAGGGGATGTGTGTGCTGCCATGTTGTTTGCAGGCTTATTCATTCTGTGGTCTTTTTGCATCCCTGTTCTTGGAGTGAGATCCATCAGTATGTTTCCATGTTCTATCCATTTGCTCAGTGCCAGCCGTTTGCTTTTCATTTTGTTGCTTTCTTCCAGCCATGTTTATCTTCAAATAATGGTTCTGTTGCCTGTTTCCTTGCACTAGAATGAGAAATTGTAATAAAGCTTGGAATTCTGAAACATCTGATGCTTTCCAAAACAGTGACCCTGAATGTAGCCAAAGTGTATTTTCTTTCCCACCTTTTAAAATAATATTTTTGTTTTCTCTCTTGTCATTTTCTTCACATAGCAGTGAATGTCATGTCTCAAGCTCTTGCTGAGTTTAAATGTGATGGAGTTAATGGAAACAAACATTCCTGAAGGTCATAATACTGCTAGGTCTGTGTCAGATGTTAAATTCAGCACTAGCTGATAGGATGGGGAGAATCCTTCTTAAAGATCTGGTTTTCCTTAGCTGTCTAGACACTATTTCTTCAGTCTTCCACTGGAATGTAATTAATGGACATCCAGTTGCAGACATAATGTCAGAGAGATAAACTACAGTCAAGTTAGGTGTTCACTTGAGTTCTCATAGTGTTTGTAATTCTGTATTCCAGAATCAAAACTGGAAGGTTGTCTTATTAAAAAAGAAAACAATTACTTTGACAGTGACTGCTTGTGATACAATGCATCAAAATAAATGTGAAATAATAAGAAAATCTTAATGTATACATGGAGTGAAGCAGCTTGTTTTGAAATCTATTATGAGTTTATGTTTTAATACTGATCTTTCATGCTAATACTAAATTAACTAGTTGAGCCTTTTATCTTCATCACAGTGTAGTTCATATTTCTATCCTGATCTGAATTCTAGAAATGTGACCATGTTTGGTATGTCTTTTTCCAGAAACTTCTAGACTGTGCAGCATCTAATATAAGGAGCTTTTGGGTCTTAAATTTGATCATGCATAATTTTATAAATAATATTGGGTTTCTTGCTACTTCTGTTTTGTGACAAAGTGTTGAGCAGCCTGAATTATGGTATTCTTTTCAATCTTGTTTAATTAAATTGAGTGTATATTGCCTAAATAATTTTCTGGTATCAACTATTATTTTTTTTCCTTCCACTATTAATTAGTTTAAACTTAAAAATGCATATTTATATAGCTGAGGAGCTTGACTAACTGTAAAAGTTGGTGTATTACTTCTAAACTAAACTTTTTATATAACAATTTCTTAATCTTGAATTTATGTATAAAAATAATGCTTCTCCTTATTTTCAAAGTAGCAAATATGATTTAATACTACTAACTTTTCTGTTGGAATAATTGATAGATTTCAAGTTATCATTGTCCTCTTGCATATATGAGTCAATATTTAAGAACTATATAATCAATATTTTTTTCTAGTTTGTGCTGTACTGTTTCCAACCTTGTTCTTTGTCAGTTTCATTTCACCCTGAGAAATGAGGGTGACCCTTTTCCATTAGCTAGTTCAGATAGGAGCTTCTCTTCAGTAAATTATTTTAAGCAATACAGTATATTTGCCTTTTTAGGTAAATGCTAATGGTAATTTCTGTTATTGCTTACAGGAAAGCATCCCATAGTGGGATATTTATGGTATAGAAAAAGATTTTTTTTTAAGTTAAATTCTTAAATATTGTATTCACATTTATACTTCAGGGATACAATCTGAGAAAACTTTTTGTTAGAGGGTTGTTTTTTTTATTTCTTCCAAGTAATGTAGCAAAAGGAGATGGGATTTCTAATGTGTATTATATTGATGGTCAATATTAAGACATTCAAACCTAGATGATCAGCTGAGAAAGGTAAGTGCTAGTATCTCTGTAAGCAAATTGTGAAATTATTAGCAGAATATTAACCCTTGTATATTTTTTCTCTGACATTCATTGGTCTTTCCCTTATCACACACAGTGTCAAAGAAAGGTTAAGGTGCCTCTGAAAAATACTTAAGCCAGGGCGTTGACTTAGGAGCTGCCTTGTTCAGCCAACAGGAAGTGTTAGGCTGAAGGATCTTTCTTTATTCCATTACCAGAAGTGTACTGTCATGTGGAAAAGGCCTGCTCCTTCAGCAAAGCTGAAGTAACTTAGTTGCTTTTTTCTGTACATGTGACCATCTGGCCAATTGGCTGTCTTGTTCTTGAACTTACTAAGTTGATCACCTCACTTCAAGTCCTCATTTCTCAAACCTTTTTCTTCTTGCTCAGATGTTCCCCCCTCTATAGAGTCTTTGACAAACTGAGGAAAGCATGGAATTAATTTGCTTTAGACATCAGTTATAAGAAGTTCACTGATAACAATAACATCTCAGACTTTTTAAAAGAAAAAATCAGAGCATTATGCTGCAGGCATTACCTTTTTCCTTATTCTTTCACAGAACTCTCTGAAATAGATCATTTTTTTTCTAGGAAATAGCACAACCACTCTATTAAGCAGTGAAGTGTGAAGAGGGAGTTCCCATTTTCCTGTCCATAATTTTTCGGTTGTACAACCTTTAACTATTCTGGACTATGGCTTACAGTTTTTATGCAGAATCTGCTGAGGTACTTTCTTGTGATCCCACTTTCTTTTTAAGCGTAAAAATGTTTTGTTTTCAAACTTTTTCTCCTCCATTCTGTTAATAATTCAGTTTTAATTTTGGGAAATGCTAAATTCTATGACATTACACAAATAGGGTCAATCAAAACTCTTTTGAAAGTGGACTTTAATGGTAATGTATTAATTACAGCACTTTTGCTTCACCTTTCTTCTTTTGCTTTATAGGAAACTGAAAAAGTAAATGTTCCATTTCCTTCAGGTAAGTGGAGCAATGATTTTTTTTCTTTTAAAATTAAGTGTAGATTTCATTTATTTGTGCTACGTCTTAGCTAGTGGCGTATTCTTTATTCTTCTGATTTTTACTGAAAACAAAATTTCTGAGTCTGCCTATATAGAAAACTGGGGAAATAAAGATAGGCTTAGCTGTGGGAGGTGATTAAAATTTATACAGTGCAATTTTGTATCTGTGTATTGAAAGTATAAAAGGTACCCTGTTCATTTTGATTTGCATTGATTTGTTTGGTTGTATGAGAAAGACATCTCCTAATTTTCAAGTGTTTAAATTTGGAAAACGGATTATTGTGTTTTTTTCCCCTGTTCTAAAGAAGCATGTCTATTAAAATTCTTGTATAGAGGCAAAAAAAATACTAAATTCAGCTCTCCAGGTATCCATTAAAACAATGTTATTCTTTGCTGTGGCAAATATATTCAGTCCACTTTACTTTGAAAAATGTTTGCACTTCAACTAGAACTCTTAGAATTGATAAAGACTTTGGAAAATGTTTACCTTTTCCTTTTATGCTTCAATTTCCTGTCTTAAAATGAAGCTTTAAAGTTAAATCATAAAAATCCTGTGCTACTTAAAGCAGTTAGTCAGTATGATAAGACCAACAGAAAAGCTTATTAAGAGTTAGTAATTCCGTGAACAATAAGAGTATATATATGAGGGCAATGGGCACAAACTGGGACATAGGAAGTTCCATTTAAATGTGAGGAAAAGCTTCTTTACTGTGAAGTTGACAAAGCACTGGAACAGGCTATCCGGGGAGATAATGGAGTCTCCTTCTCTGGAGACGTTCAAGACTCTCCTGGATACAGTCCTGAGTAATGTGCTTTAGGAGATACTGCCTTATCAGGGAAGTTGGACTAGATGATCTCTAGAGGTCCCTTCCAACTCTGACCATTCTGTGAAGAGTTTGTGTCTTGCCATAAAAAGGACAGAATCCCAGATCAAATATAAAGAATAAAAAGAAATGTTGAGTAGTCATGATGGGTCTTGAGGAAATGCAAACATCCATAGGACAATACTTAACTGGTACTGTAACTTCAGCACTTTGTAATGCACAGACCCAGGGGAGGCTTGATGCTGGTGGACTACTATGATTTTGATTTGTCTCAATAGACAAAAACTGTATTAGGCCAGCTTTCTTCTTATTTTTTTTTTCAAACCAGAAGGTACAGATATTTCTTAAGTTGGAGGCACAGGCAAGTGGTCTGTCTAGCTGCAAACCTTGGGTTTGCATTACATGTAAGCAGTAGAAGATCAACAAGCTGCTACTGTAGCTGGCAGACCATCAGCTTGTCCTCTGTGGACAGGGTGAAACACTTGTGAGAATGTGCATCTTTGCTTGCTTGCTGGTCAGAAGCGGAATACTGAAATTGACAAGTTTAAGGGTGTTTCTTTGTTTGGTGTTGTTTGGGTTCTGTTTGTTTATAGTTGTCAATTTCTGTGTTCAGTTCAGGCTGTTTTCATCATCAGCCCTGATGGTAGGGACCCCGATGCTCTCTGCACTGCTACAGTGCTTAGAATAAGTCATCCAGTAAGACTGCACAGCCCATGAGCAGTTAGTGCTTGGTAGAGAGCTTTTGTCATACATCATGTTTTGTAAAGGCAGAGTGTTCAGAAGCTACAAGTCTGACAAACCTTTTCTAGCTATGTGTAAAAAATCATATTTCTCAGGAAATTTGGAGAAATATATGTATTTTAAATAGTTATTTAAATGTTTAATAGAAAAAAAAATAAATAAGGTGTCAATTGTGTTCTCTGTATGTGGGGAATTACGACAAAAAGGAAGAATCTTTGCCAGTGAAATAAGCCAACAAGACATTGCTTAAGTCAGTGTATGATTCTATTCTTTTACGAATTGTCTACAGGAAGGCATTTTAGAAGCAAGCCTCAGAGTGTGTCGTAATAGTTTCCAGAAAGTGTACCAAAGATGTTTAATTAAAATCTTAGGAAAATATTCAGATGATTGTTGCAGCTATTTTTGTAGTGTTTAGATAAACATTAGTGTGACATTTTTTATAAACACCTTTTGTTTTTTAAATAAAAACACTGTCTTAAATATTAGCAAATACTTGCAAACCTATTTTTGTTTCTCTGTATTATATATATTATAAATATGTATATGTACTTATTTATATATTTTACTTCATGGTTTACATTCCAAAAGTGGTAGAAGAGGCTTATGACAGTTTAAATAGGAGCAATGTGTGTGCAAACAAGCACCAAAAAAGTGAGATTACTTTCTCATTTAAGTACAAAAGTTGGTTATACTACCAAAAATATTTCATAATTTTCCCATGTTCACCTCTGATCCTGTTTCTTGGTATAATTCAAAATAATTCTGTATATGGGTCTCTTTAAGCTACTGAAAGGAATTTAGGGTTGGAAGGCTTGCAGAAGGAAGTTGCAGTTCAGTGAACTGTAGTAGGAAGAATTTCACTGAACTGTTCATTTTATCTGAAGATAAAAGTAAGTCTGGAGTTTCACAATGGGGACTGTCTTTTTCTGTGGGACACGGTGCTTACTGTTGACTGGCTAAGAATCCAGGGTGGCTATAATTCATCTCTAGTGACTGGGTTAGCAGTTTACATACTTCAGTTCTCATTTGGTAGGTGACTAGTAACATATTTGTCATGATGGCGTTTAAGTTGCTCTTTTGGTTTTCAGGGAAGAGTATTTTCTAAATTCTTTCTTACTGTTATATTCCCTGCTAGAGCAATCAGTCTCTTGTAGCCTTTTCAAATCAGAGTGGCAATCACAGACTTCTGAAAATTTGCCTTCTGTGTTTTAATATTGTTATTCATGTCAGGCAACAAGCAATCTAGAAAGTAAAGAGGAGGCAAATAATGGGATTTGTTTGTTTTCCTCAGCAGCAATGGTGAGAGCTGGTGGGCTGAGGAGTTAACAACCCTAAGTCTTCTAAGGCTGTCAGAACAAGTTTGGGTTGTCTTTTGCTCTTGTTCACCTCAGTTTCCAACTATGGAGTCTTTATGCCATGCTTCAAATTTCAGAGTTATCTTGGATTGCTCAGAATTTCTTCCACTCAAATTTTTAATATCTCCAAGGATGGGCATTCCACAGCCTCACTGGACAACCTGTTTCAGAATTCAGCTGCCCTCACTGAGTGATGCTTATACTTCCTCATAACTTGCATCTCTTTCTTTTGTTGAACATTACCCAGAATCTGGGTCTGTCTTCTCTATAATAATACATTAGGTAGTGTAAGACAGCAAGTACATCCTTCCTTAGCTTTCCTTCTCCATACTGAGCAAACTTCACCTTCTGATTTTCCTCTTGCTTTTAGTAGTCCAGTCTCCTAACTATTTTGGCGGGGCCCCTGCTGGTTTCTCTTCAGTATGTCATCTGTCTTGAGGGACTCAAAACTGGACAGAGCACTCCAGCTGTAGCCTCTTGAGTGCCAGATAAAGGAGAATAGTCTCTTCCCTTCATCTGGTTGCTGTGCTCTGATTAATTCAGCCCAGTAGGCTGGTAGCTTTCAGTGCTGCAAGTGGCATGATGCTGAATTGTGTTCAGTTTGTTGTCCACTAGGAGTTACAAGTTTTGTCCCAAAGCTGCTTGACAGCCACTTGGCCCTCAGCCTGCACTGTTGCATGGAATTATTTGAATTATTTGGTTCTGGATGCAACCTTTGCATTTGTCTTTGTAATAGGTAAATATGATCCTTACTGGTTTGGCTATGCTAACAAATGGGGGACCTTTGTTTTGCCATCCTGTCAGATCCAGTTTCTGTTTAGATTTGTAACATCCATGGTCTTGCTAGAATGCATGAGTGAACTTCTTTTCTCTTCCAAATGCAAAAATTTCAGTGCTTCAAGAAATATTTTTTTTATTCTTCAGATGTTAGCTGTAATCCCTTTACAAGGCATTACCTCACAGCATTTCTTGTGGCCTGCAGTCAAATAATATTAGAAAGATAAGGAAATTGATTTGTCTCCAGATTTTTCCAGTAAGTTTACCAGGAGGGCAACACTTTTTTTTTTTTTTTTTCCTTTTCTGAAGGATTGAGTTTATAAATCACACATTCAAAATTCAGAGGCTTCACAAACCAAAACATGGAACCAGCTAACGATTTCATATGCAAATAAATGTTCTGGTACATTCCTTTAAAAAGGAAAATAAGCAAACTTGAAAAAATATTACAGCTTACAACTGAAGAAAAGTATGGATAGAGTAGATTTCATAGCTGATACTGTGCACTTGTCCAAGACTGTTAAGCTATAGTAACAGAGCGGAAAAACTACCCTACGTGCATTTCTATTAATCAGAATCTTCATCTTTGAGATAAAAGCAACCCAGACTTGTTTCTTACACCTTCAGGCATTTCTGATACAGATATAACTCCTCTGTTTGTGATATATATCTCTGTGTGTGTACTGTAGCCATATATAAATATGTGGTACTCCATGACCAAGATTTAATAAAGCAATTTCCTTTTGAATCTAAAGGAGAATGACTGTTAGTTTTGAATTTGCATTTTAAAAAATGACTGTTTCATAACTGAACAAGAATAACAAACTCATGGAGATAGCTTTGAAGTGTCTGTTAAAGTTCCAGATAATATAAGGATGTAAGCCTAAAGATTCATTGATAAGGGCCTTTATTTTTTTACCCAGAAGCCATAGTCATAAGTATTCAAATTTCTCCATAACCTTGTTCATACTCTTTGTTGGTGACAGGCTGAACAGTTCAAGAAATATTTCATCTCTTCAGAAACTCGAGACAGGTTGTGAACTCTTTTCAAAGAACAATGTAACAATCTCCATCTCTGATTTGTTTTGGCATCCTTTCTTTGGGACATAAATGTTTCCCTGAGTTGTCAGTGCCAAAGACTCTAAAGCTCCTGGCAGCCATTCGTCTCTTCTTGGCTTGTGATCTCAGCTCAGTATTCTTATTCTGTTGAATGTATATATTTAGAAGTGACACTTTGGAATCTCCTCACCTCCACTCCATGTTTTGTTTCTTTGCTATTTGGTACCCATGACCAAGGACACTGGGATCTCCTTCTCCTTGAAGTAATATCCAAAAACTATATATAGGCAAAAGTATCAGCCACCATGTTCCCTATAGTTCTTTAAGTTATTAAGTCTTAAATTGTTTGTTTACACTTATTTCATCTGTCTTGCAACGTTTCATTACCAGGCTGTTGGAGGAGAGATGGGATTTATTCTGTGTATGATCTTCAATCATGAGTTCATTTTCATTTGCTTCATTAAGCCAAGTAGTGTTCAGAACTAGCATTGGTAAATCTCCTTAAAAATATTTATATTGAAAGATTAATGTATTTCTTCCAGGGTAAAGCCACAGCTTGGTTAAGAGTGCTTGTTGTCTCATAGTTAATTAATTAGCTAATTTAGTACATTCATTCTGCCCCCTGCCTTGTTACTTGACCCTAAAATGAGGTAGCTTTAGGGTTGAGATTTGGTTTAGTGATGTGACAACAGTGTCTTAATTTTATATGTTCATTGTACCAGAACCTTATTATTTTTTGTCATTGGTATCACAGTGTCCACAATAGTTTTGTGCATTGTCCAGCACAGGATGGCTCAATTCCTCATGTCCCCTCTTTTTCTTCCTGAAGCAAAGTGGTACTACCTTGCTGTGTTGGTTCTGTGCCTGCAGAAGAGAGTGGGAACATCTCTTTCTGTCTGAGAAGAGGCATAACTACTTAGAGGATATCTTGAAGTAAACCCTTTATTTTAAGAACTGTTCTGTTTCATGGGTGAATACTGTGCATTTTGTGTTATTACATGTTTAATGTGCATAGTAAGTAATATCTTCTTTCAATTACAGTTCATTGCCATGAAAAGGAGGATATGATAGTTTGCCCTAGGAAACAAGTTTATATGTGAAATCTGGCAGGTATGTTTATTAGTATGTATGGTGAGTATGCAAGCCAGCACAAAGTATAATTAATATCTTACTTCATTCAAATATTTTTAGCCTGTTGGTAAATTAATTGTATAGCTGAAGCATTACTGAAGTACATGGTTTTTGTAGTTAAATTTGTAACAATTTACATAATGGGCTATCTGCTAACTTATCTTTAAAGATGAGCTTTAAAGATTATAAAAAGACTTCAGGAATTAACCACTTCTCATCTGTTGCCACTTTATCCTTGACTACTCCATATATCCTGCTGCTTTGTTCTTTTTTAATTGTGGGGGTTGGATCATTATTACAATCTACTTTTGTTTCAGTAAAAAGCTTTCCAACTATGTTTTCAGATACTTACTGCAATTGGTCACGTTAAGTACAAATACTTGCCTTTCTGACTGAGATGTGTGTTAAAAACCTACTTGTGTACCTTCCTGACAGAACTTGGAATCCAGACTCTACTGGAATTTTGGGCATTTAGATTCTTAGTGCAGCCAGAAGGCAGAAATTCTTTCACATGGAATATTAAAATATCCTGTCGATGTTGATGATTGCTAATTTGTGGCAATATTTGAACATTTCTTCCATTCTCATTTTAATACAGGTAGCACAACGACCTGTGGAATATGAGTGATGACAAACCCTTTTTATGCACTGCCCCTGGATGTGGCCAGGTAATGGCTTGACTTGAAGTTACTAGCATTGATCAGGAAAAGTAAATCAGTGATGTGTATTTTTAGGGATCGAAGAAAAACAGATTTATGATAAGTGGCTGAAAGCATCTTACGTTTTGAGGAAAAACAGGTGACAGCAAGAATTTCTAGCATTTTGTGTTTATTCAGAAAATGCTATCTGTAGAATTAAAAAAGATAATTAAACTACCCTTGTAGTGGCCTTCCAGTACCTGAAGGGGCCTACAGGAAAGATGGGGAAGGGCTTTTCACCAGAGAAGGCTGTGGTAGGACGAGGGGTAATGATTTTAAGCTGAAAGAGGGTAGATTTAGGTTTGGCATCAGGAAGAAATTCTTCACCATGAGAACATTAAGGCACTGGAATACGTTGCCCAGGAAGGTTGTGGAAGCCTCCATCCTGGAGGTGTTTAAAGTCAGGTTGGGTGAGGCTTTGTGCAGCCTGGTCTTCTGTGAGGTATCCCTGATCATAGCAGAGAGGTTGGAACCTGATGATCTTTAAGGTCCCTTCCAACCTTAGCCATTCTCTGATTCTCTGAAACCTGAAAATAAATTTCTGTATTATCTCTGCACAAGATAGACATGCCTGCATCATTTATATACAAACTCAATTTTTTCATTATATTGGCCCACTTGGATTTCTTTGGACTTTTAGTTTAAAGTATTTTCATTTTTATTCTGAAAACTTGGGGTTTATGATGAATGACAGCATTAATGTTATGTTAATGGAGTGTTCTGTATTTAAATATTATGTCTAATGTGTTCAGAGACATCAAAAGTAATAGAAGAGGACTGCCTTCTCCAAAGCAACATGTTTGTCACCATCCTGTATGAATCCCATTTTTATGTAAGCTCTGTCAGAAGTGATTTGGCAAACTAAATCTCATAGAAGATGCATCATGGGGCTACAGCAGTCCTTGATTGCAGGGAAGTTCATGTCCTTGATAGTGAGCAAGGCTTCTCCAGGTGCCAACTTGTACCATAGTATAAAGAGAGGGAGTCTGGGTCTGGGGATCCTATTCCCTGCTGGCTATACGTGCCTGCCTATCATATAGTGGGGACAGAAAGATGTGCTTAAGTCTCAGTGTTGTTGAACACCAAAGGCTCTGGCTTATGCTGTATCTGGAGATAAGGCACAGGAGCTATGGAGGACTCGGCATTTGGATTCCTTGGCAACTGAGTTCTAATGCAAGTGCCTGGTCTGTATCACCCTGTCTTTCAGGGATTCTGCATTTTTACTTCTCAGCTCCACGCATACATGTCCATTCTCACAGAAATATTTGGGATTAATGTACTCTGAAGTTAACTAAGCTTCCTGTATTGCTTTCTGAGATATGATGCTTTGTGTGTATTTGTTACAAGATATATGTGGAGTCACATACATTTTTGAGGAATAGTCAGAAACGTAACTTAGGATTCAAATGTTCATGAAGAAAAGTAAGAATTTAAATGTTTTGTAAAATGGGTTCCTTTTAGGAAACCTGCATCTTGGAAAACACTTTCTCAGATTAGCTCAATTGAAATACTAACTTCACCCTCAAGTACAGTTGCATAGCAAATTTGAAATTAGTGAAAGTAAGAATATCTACCTTGACAACATTTAATTTTTCTGCTTACTGCTTTTCTTGTGGAACATACCCCAAATTTTGGGGGTGAGTATGCATGAAACTGGCATACTTCTGAAAGCTGGAAAGATTTTTAAAATGCTGATAAGTTTATTTCATTCACAGCTTTTTAGTTGCCTGACATTGATCTACTGTTTCCCATTCTATCTGCCTCTTATTTTATATAATTAACAGTTGGGGCAGGGGATATGCTTTATTGGATTTTTACACTTTTAAATACAGTGAAGTCTGTGTTTATGATTACAGACCAATTCTCATTGTTGTGGTAACACGGACAATACAGAAATCAAATAGTGAAAATCAGTTACCAAACATTGTCAAGATCCATTAGTATAGCAAATGACTGACAAATAACTGTTTGCCAGGGGTTGATGAAGTCTGCAGCACTCTGAAATTTTATCTTAAACTTTTGATAAATGCAGGTACTTACACTATCATTTTCCTGGTATCATTGCTGTTTAGTTACTATGAACATCATTTGAGCTTTATAGCATTTCTGCTTGGTACTGGTGAGCAGCGAACAAGATATTTCTGCTTGGGAATGTTGTCATCATACTGATAGTTTTTTTTACGTGTTGTGAAAAATTCTTTCTGTAGAATTGCATTTACTTTGCTCACACTGAAAATTACTTTCTGCTGCAGCGTTTTACCAATGAGGATCATTTGGCTGTCCATAAACATAAGCATGAGATGACACTGAAATTTGGTCCGGCTCGTAATGATAGTGTCATTGTGGCTGGTTAGTATATACTTTTATAACTAGTTCATTCACTGTTCTACTGGAAGGGGCATGCATTTTATGTGTTTTGTGTGCATAGTGCATAGACCTATGTTAAGAGAATATGAAACATTTTCTTTACTATAGTTTTCTGCAATAAGTGCTTCAGAATTATTTTCATTCACAATTAGCTTTTGTCAGAATTTGAAGCCAGTATTATTCTACTTAACTTATAAACAACTAAATATTTTTCAATTATCAATACTTCAGTAACTGGTTACGTGGTGTAATAAGCATTCAGTAAGAACACACACTAATAAAGGCTACACCTAACAGGATCTGTAACTAGATTAATCTGTATTTTTAATGAATCATCCATACAACTTGTCTATTACATTTTTTAAAAAGTAGTGTTTTTTACATACTATGGTTACATTAGAAGAATTATTCTTTAAATGGGATTGTAGATGAAAGATAAGTAATTTTGTTGTAAGTTTAGCTTAAATTTGAGATACTTTTACTGTTCACCTCTGAATTCAGAGTATACCCTTAGTCAGTTGTAATGAAGCTTTTGTTTGTTTGTTCATTCACAATCAGAAGTATTCACCAATGAATGATTAAATTATAAATTTTGAAGTTCTTGAATGAAGAGAGCCCATGCTAATTATTCTAAAGATATAGTCAGTCTCTTCTCTTCAGTGGTGGAACAGCCTAAATGGACTTCACAAAGGCTTTAAGACATTTGCCGAGCTTTTTTCCTTATAAGTGGCTAATTGTTAGGACAAGCAGATAAAAATAATTGTTACTCTTAAACCAACAGTAATACATTTTAAAATTATAAATGTGGTCCTTCGCAATCGTATTGTTAAAAAGGGGACCTGGCAAATACTCAAGCATTTGAGGATGTAGTCATGGCAGTGTTAGTGCATTAATTGCATTAGTTAGGAGAAAAAAATTCCACTTCACAGTATTTTAAATGCAAGTATCCTTGTGGCAAATGTGGTTAATTTTGACCTGGTAATAATCACAGAATCTTAGGGGTTGGAAGGGACCTCAAAAGATTATCTAGTCCAACCCCTCTGCCAGTACATCACACAGGAACGTGTCCAGGTGGGTTTTGAATGTCTCCAAGAGAAGGAGACTCCACAGCCTCTTTGGACAGCCTGTTCCAGTGCTCTGTCACTCTCACAGTAAACATGGAACGTCCTATATTCCAGTTTGCACCTATTGCCCCTTGTACTATCACTGGACATCACTGAAAAAAAAAGCCTGGCTCTGTCCTCCTGACACTCCCCCTTAACATATTTGCAAACATTGATGAGGTCACCCCTCAGGCTCCCCTTCTCCAAGCTAAAGAGACCCAGCTCCCTCAGCCTTTCCTCATAAGGGAGATGTTCCACTCCCTTCATCATCTTTGTGGCTCTGCACTGGATTCTTTCAAGCAGTTTCCTGTCCTTAACTGAGGGGACCAGAACTGGACACAATATTCCAGATGTGGCTTCACTGAGGCAGAATAGAGGAGGAGGAGAACCTCTCTTGACCTACAAACCACATCATTTCTAATACACCCCAGGATGCCATTGGCCTTCTTGGCCACAAGGGCACATTGCTGGCTCATGGTCATCCTCCTGTCCACCAGGACCCCCCCAGGTCCCTTTCTCCTACATTGCTCTCCAACAGGTCAGACCCCAACCTGTACTGGTACATGGGGTTTTTCTTCCCCAGGTGCAAGACTCTACACTTGCCCTTGTCGAATTTAATCAAGTTTCTCCCTGCCCAGCTCTCCAACCTGTCTAGGTCTTGCTGAATAGCAGCACAGCCTTCTTGTGTGTACGCCTTATCTGTGTTTGAAAAAAGAGCCTGCTTGCTCACTGAAGTGATCTGCCATGCTATGCTAGGCATTTGAGGATAGCTCCCTCTGGTTTCTGGACACAGACAGGAAAAGCTTTGATACCCTCCCAAGACTGGTTTGCAATGTCAGTTGCTTGCTCCAGCAGTTGGAGTGTTCCTTCTGGTTGGCTTCATGCAGGGCAGAAGGGAGACTGCTTACAAGGCATAAAAGAGTTCTTAACCACACAGACTCTTTCTGTTTACTTTTATTCTGAAAAATATTTATAATAAGTAGGTTCATAGAGGGTATTTTAAAAATAAAATTTTGGGGTTTTATACATTTCATTTCAGATCAGACACCAACACCAACTCGATTCTTGAAGAACTGTGAAGAAGTGGGTTTATTCAATGAATTAGCAAGTCCTTTTGAAAATGAGTTTAAAAAGGCTTCTGAAGATGACATCAAGAAAGTATGTTCACAAACTTCTTTTCCAAGCTTCTACTTTTTTTGGACCAAAAATTCCATTTTTAAAAACAAACTTTGAATTTGTATATTGCCTTCTAAATGATACCAATAATTGTTTACCAGCTTCTTCCATATGTTGAATGGAGAGAATACAAATAAAAGATTACTATTCTGAAGATTAGTTTTCCTGATTAGTTTTACATAGATAACTGGGACAATGGCACACACTGACTTTGTCTTAATTCTTCAAGTATCTAGTCTATATCTGTTGAAATTAATCATTGGCTTTGATTGAAATTCCATTAGGCCTTGCATTAGCAAAAAAAGTCTCAAAAATAAAGAGGTTTTTCAGGAAGAAACACATTTGCAAGAAAAACAAGTGAAAAGAGTAGCGTGCAAGCACTGATTACTTTTGATTAGTTTTACAATAGTAATGTTATTCTAAGAATAGCCATTATAAGGTGAGTTAGATACTGACTAAATTCAAAGAAGTGTCAATAATTTGGCTATAATTACATTCACTATATATTGAAGTCACTTCTGCCTGGAAACTATTAATCACAACCTAAATATCCACTTTATTTTAATGTGCAGATTGAAATATAAGAAAAATTTGCACTGTATCTGTTTAGCAGCTTTGTGTTTTTATGAGGAATGTCCCATACATTTAAATATGGTTTCCATTCCTGACATGTCTCACCCTTGCTTTGTTACCACAATTCTAGCAAATAATTATTTTTTAATGTTCTTTTATTTATGTATATCAGCTGTTTTTTGAACACTACATATGATGATACTGATTCTGGGTTTACTAATACTGTATTTTCTGTGTGATTCACCACTACCTTTGAGGTGGTTATAAATACTTGAGATATTTTAACAATAATTGATACTTGTTTTCTAAGGTGCCTCTGTGTAATGAGATTAAACCCCATCCTGCAATCATGTCAAAGGGTACAAAAACTTACTATAATAGGACACTTTTCAGAGGTTTGATAGTTCAGGTTTTTTTCTGTAGTATTTCATACTGAGATGTGCTAAGAAAAGATTCCATTTCTAACTGTATTCCTTGGCCATTAGTAATATAACCTGTAGGGAACCTAGGAAATTAATTGAAAAAAAGCATGTGGAAGAACATAAATAGAAGATTAACTTCTGGGAAGTTTCTTCCAAAAGTATTTGCATAGCGGACTAGACAGTATAGGCTTTCAAATCTATGATTGCTTTAAGTATTTTTGTAACCTAACTTGTTTGTGGCATTTCAGATTACCCCATGATTATATCTGTGTAGTAATAGGAAGTTTACTTTTTCAATAATTACTTGCTGCAGTAAGTTTGAAATCAACTCTCTACAGTAGTTTTCTTAATTTGAAAATGTAGTTAGGATTTTGTGTTTTGTGGCACATGATGCAATAATTTATAGAAGGGTAATACCTTCCTTTAACTGATTTTTTTTAAGTGCAGCACAGTCCTTCCTCATCTATAATTTTACTCTGACTCTCAGGAAAGGAAAACTTGAAGAGTGTTGTTAATTCTCACAAAGAAAATACTTGGTCTGACATCAGTGTTGAAAGGCAAAATGTTAGTGAAGATTGATATTCATACTGATGCTGGGAAAAATTGCTTTGACTTGTAATGCATCTACATCAAGATCTCCTAGACATCAGCACCTGTTATAAGGCTGATACTTCTCTTTAGTTTACATTTTCTTGAATATTGTATTTTTTAGAGATTGAGTAATTTTACTTTACGCTGTTGCTCTTAGATGCCTCTAGATCTATCTCCTCTTGCAACACCGATTATAAGAAATAAAATTGAAGAACCTTCTGTGGTGGAGACAACTCATCAAGATAGTCCTTTACCTCATCCAGAGTCTACTACCAATGATGAAAAGGTCAGAACCCTAAACACCACAGTAGCTCTTTATTCTGTTCTATGCATCATCACTCATGAAAAAGCGAAGTTCAGTTTCTTTGAATTTTGTTTGCTTGTTTACAGAACGTCACCAGTTTAAGACTCTTCATAGGTAGATTTTTTATTTTTATCCCTCATTTACCACAAATTGTTTTGTAGAAAATCAGGGGATGTTTTGCAAAAATGTGCAGGGATGAATGGGCTGTCTTAATTTTGTTTCAAATTTTTCACCTTTTAGCCTATAGCAGTGTGTTTAACAGTGGTCATCGTGGGCATTTGCTTGTTTAGGTTTTACTTGAATATTCATAGAAGACAAGTATTTTCTATCACTAGAGGATGTTGCAGTCATACCAGTTTTAAAGCTATTGCTCTAGATAAGAGATAAATTATCTAATAACTTTGATATGTGACTCGCAGTGTTTTCATTACATGGAGTTCTCTTGAAGAACACAAAACATAGCAAAATCAGTGAAATTACTTATTTCTATTCCTGCTTAAATAAATGAAAATACTAGGAGCCGAGCATAATGAAGCACTATGGTTGTTCTCATCAGTCTTTGTGCTTTTTCAGTGGGAAGTCTGCATTTGAGGGATTTAGCTACCTTATTGCCAAAAATCTGCCAGACTTTTTAGGATCACAGGGTAATTCAGGTTGGAAGGGACTGCAGAAACTGCCTCCTTCAAGCAAGGGTTAGCTCTGAAGTCAGACCAAGTTACCTCTGGGGAGGGAGGCTGCACTACAACCTCTGAGTGCAACCTGTTCCAGTACCAGGCTGTCCTTGTTGTGAATGTGGGGCTTTTTTGGGTACAGTCTGGACCTCTCTGGTTTCAACTTGAAACCCTTCTCCTGTCCTGCCAGCAGGCCCCAGTGTCAGCAGAGCCTTAAGTGTGTGACAGATTCTTACGCTTCAATTCAGATTTGTCTTTACACAGCTTTGCTGAGTTGTACTAGTTAGCAAGGATGAGTAATCATGGGTAATCAAGGCAATCATGAAATCTCAAAAATAGTAAAAGTAGTTTAAAGGAATACATATAAAGAGCTGCCTAGATTAAGTAAATCATAGTCTAAATCTTAAGTCTCATTTAATTTCTTCATTATTTCAGAGGTTAGTTTGTTTTTTTGCTGTGAATCCTTGTTTTAAGTGCTCTAGTTTTGGCAGGAGATAATATTAATAGCTTTATACAGTAGTGGTTCAGTATCTCATTAGCATCATTACAAGTGAAAATTATCTCTCAGTGCTTGGCAGTACATAAAAGTTTTCTCATTCATGGTGCAATTTCAGTGTTGTCACTGTAAGAGTGCTGAAGTGAAAAGCTGCTGCTGCTCTGATGTCTGATTGTAGAGACTAGCTGAGCATGGATAAGGGTGCTGCTTGGAGTGTGCTGCTGCTTCTGTATGTGAGCTGCAGAAGTTGAGAAAAGTGAGCAGAGTGTTGCTGTTTTCTCAGTTTGATTTTTATATTCTTCTGTAGATGTATTGAAGGAGGGAAGGTTTCTTTCTTTTCAGGGCATAGCTGTTTTTAAAATATATATGCCACTCTAACCATTTAATTGGCTGAAGTAATTTTAGGAGCCTTAAATTATTACAACCTTTAATATATGTGTGAGACAGCTGTAATTTTCTGTGTAGTTGTCAAAGGAATTTCTTAGAGATTCTTAGAAATTATGCTTCATTCTTTTTCTAGTTTTCTGAGAGTTCACCAAGTTTTATTAAGCTTCAGTAGGAGTTGATACTCTGCTTTGAGTAGATTAAGGTATCATTAGAAGTATATAAAGCCTTTTAGCCTTAAAATAATAACCAAATGAAAGCTAATTTACTCTGAGAGCTTTTGAACTCGTTATGGTTTCTTACTAGTACTTTAGTACTTTAAAGTACTAAGTACTTACTCGTACTTTAAAGGGTGACCCTCAACAAAGTTTTACAAGTTGCTTAGTTGTTAGATAGCTAACTGCCTAACTTAATAATTTCAAAATAATTTTGTTCTTACAGTAATAATCAATTACAATGTAAGTTCTAGCCATCTGCATTCCTGTATGAAGAATTCTATGTATTCCTTGATAGCATCAGGAAGTTATTGCAGAATATTTTGTTTTAAATGAAAAAAATACTTGAAAATATGCATTTCTGAAAACACTTCTTAAATAAAGTAACTGTCCTCTCCTATATTTTACAATTCAGTGGCTTTTAATTTCAAGAGAAAAGGAATGGAGAGTCCTTGCAATAAGTCTCTAATATATTGAATAGGCTTAAACAATTCTTGAAAAGGTAAAATAATTTAATATCATTATTGTAAATTCATCTCTATTGTTCTTTAGCAGAATACATTTACAAACTATTTTATTTCAGACAAAATTTATATTTTATTAGTGCATTGGTTTGATGACCAGCTAATATCTTCTATCAGGCTGGTATGTCTATGGCTTTTTAATATGCTATTAAAATGTCAGTTTCCTTTAGAAGCACACATTTTTTCTTTTGACTGAATGCTTATCTGTAATTCTAGGTACTGTGTTCAAATATTATAATATTTATAAATACCACAGATTGACACTAAAGAAAAAATTCTTACAGTTATTCTCAGAAAACTCTCATACACTGCAAATAGTCTTTTAGGTCCTTTGGGGAAAGCCTGAACGAACTAATGAACCCTGATGACAAATCAAGCCCCTCTGAGCTTTTGAACAGAGAAAATTCCATAATCTAAACTCCTTTTTTAAAGCCTACAGTTTGTCAGCCCCCTTACAGTTCTATCAGATGCTCAGAGGAGCACACACATTTTGCAGTGGATGTATAAAAAGAACAATCTGTAGAGACAGTTAAGTGTGGATGAATTTAAAAAAACCCTTCATCTTAATCAGAGCAAATGATAATCAGTGTAGCCTATATGACAAAAATATGAGATGTTCTCTTTGAATTACAGTTTAGCAGTGGAGCAACTGAAGCCTGCTGGTTCTAAGAGGGTAGTTTTACGTGCCATTAATTGCAGTAGATAGTGTCAAAAGAATAAACAACTTGGAAAAATCCTGTGGAAGGTAAATCTGAAGTCTGACAGTATCAAGGGTTTCCTGAGAAGGAAGACATTGGCTACAATAAGGTGTTTCTAGGTCTTCAGGAATGGCAAGTGCAGGTACTGCACTCTAATTGATAATGTACTTTTCCTGATTACTAAGGTAAGAACTGTAGTAAATTCTGTGTGCTGTTTACTTCAGACTAAGGAAATTAAATTTCTGTGCTCAAACAATTTCTTCTGCATCAAGATAACATGTATTTTGCGAAGCTATGAATGTAACACTTCAGATATTTTTAACTCAGTAGCACTCTAGTTAAGAGAAGTACATGGGTAGGGGATAAAGGCACTTTTAAAATACTTTTTTCTTTCCTTTATACTTAACAATGAAGCTTTTGTTTCTGTTGTTTAAATCTGGAACAATTGACTGAAACTGAAATGCACCGTTAAATGTTTTCCTTATTCTGGGTGTGGGTGGACATGATGGTGCATATAGCACCATGAGTTTCTTGGCAAAAGAAACACCTTAATACCTGATCTATACTGAATTACAGGTAGGAGTAACCTTAGCATAAATTGAGCCAGGATTTGTCATATAACTACAATCACTGTTGTCGGAACAATTTCACTTTGATGGTTCAAATGAATCATCCAAAGGGGTATTTTTTTAATGTTTTAAATTGTATAACTGAGTCTGCTTGCAAACTGTTGTAGAAATTCAGCTTTGTTCCATCAAACAGTGTTCATTTAACAGTCACGATTAATGGTCTGAAGTTGTATTTTACAAACTGATGAATCTTTGTTTTCCCTCAGGAAGTGTCTCTGCAGCAGACTGCACAGCCTACATCAACAATAGTTCGACCAGCATCACTGCAGGTTCCTAATGTACTGCTTACAAGTTCTGACTCAAGTGTGATTATTCAGCAAGCAATACCATCACCAACATCTAGTACGGTTATTACCCAGGCTCCATCCTCTAACAGACCAATAGTGTAAGTTATGTAAATCTTAGTACAATGTTTTCTTAAAGAATTTGAAAATATTTTTACTTGTTTACTTTCAGATACTGTTTTTGCAGTTAATATACAAATTTGAGATACTTTGGTGAACATGGTGCTTTACTACCTATGAAACATACAACTTTGACTACATGTGAAATATAATTCCATGTTCTCCACAATGCTAAGTTCATATTTTTTATCTCCAAGTAGATATTAAATTACAACTGTAAGCAAACAAAATTAAAATCATGTGTAAACGTGTTGTTTTCTCTGGTTAAGTTTTCTTTTATATAGTTCATTCCTTTTTCAGTCCAGTTCCAGGTCCTTTTCCTCTGCTGTTACATCTTCCTAATGGACAAACCATGCCTGTTGCCATTCCTGCATCTATCACAAATTCTAATGTGCATGTTCCTGCTGCAGTTCCAGTAAGTAAGCATGATGCTATATTTATTTGAAAGAGGAACAGATTTACCTAAGTGCAGCATAGAACTTAGTTTTAAGCAGCTTGATAGCTGGTTTGGCTTCAGAGGTTAGTGCTGTCATGTGCTCTCTATTATGATAACATACTCAGGTTTTCTTCATTTTTATACTTTATCTGGTCAGCTTGTTAGACCTGTCACCATGGTGCCTAGTATCCCAGGAATCCCAGGGCCTTCCTCCCCACAGCCAGTGCAGTCTGAGGCTAAATTGGTAAGTGAAAAACTCCATTATTCCTCAAGAAGAATAACTTGAGAAATTAATTATATTCTATTGCTTTTTAAAACAGCTTTAGTTTTCTTTTGTTAGTATAATTCTGCAAGTACAACTTTGATAAAAAATGAGAAAATAAGAGCTGTGTTTATTTTACAGTTATTTCAAATTACAGCCTATGTTAGTTCTGTTGTTAATGGTCATTTTGATCTTCTTTGCAGTCATTCTTTTTAAATTAACTTGTTTTTTAACTAAACTCCTTGCTTCTTGTATTGGAGGGTAGGAAACGTTAGAGTGAAGAAAGATCTGTTTCTATGCATCCTTGTCCCCCTAGTAGTGGGAAAAGGAATATTTTTAATACCTGAGGAAATACTTAAATATAAACAGCTCTGAAGAGATTAATTTATCTTAAATCCTGGAGAGAAGAATGTAAGAAAGTGAAAACAATAACTTTTTTTAATCAGAAATTGCACATTTCCTTAGAGTCGGGAGACAATCAATTTTGCTTTGTGAAATCTGGGACAAATTGGTTCCAAATAATTTTTTAGATAGGCAAGTAATTAGGTTTTTAACCATATTACTGAGTGATTTGCTCTTACAAAGCTTTAAAGAGGAGAAGGAAATACATGTATGTGGTGAAGACTTTGATCTCGTTGGAAGAAACAATCACTTGGATGCAAAGAAAAACAAAGATCATTAGACTTAAAATTTAACAATCTCATTAGTCTTCTCTTTAGAATTTAGCTAATAGATGCACTTCAGTGATTGCTTATGTTTTTTTAAATGAGACTGTAAAGCATGAGCAGAATTCAAGAATATCAGAATTATGTATATTTCTTATGCTCATTTACTTTTTTATAGTGTCTCTTTGCAAAAATAAAATAAACTTAATTTCTTAACATGCCTGAAGTAAGAGCAATTTAATGAGAAACTTTATGTAGAAAAGCTTGCGACAGGAAGACTAACTTCGTATGCCCTGTGATGCATTGTTGGCAGATATGTGATAGTTTATTAACTGTAAAGTTAATTTTTAAAATCTTTGTGTTGCCAAATCGTTCGCAGTTCATCTATCTTGAAAATAATTTTGCTTGCTACATACTAAATCCTGCAAGGGTATGGTACCTGGGCTTATTTGTCACATGGGTTCCTGGTTAAGCCAACAGAAGATTCAACATTTAGTTTCACAGAGACTATCTCTGCAGTTCATTTCTTGCATGACATTTCAAGGAACGTATTTTTAAGTTTTGTAATAAGAGAAGCACTTTGTTCTCTTTTTTTATTCCTCAGTCTCATTCATTTCTCTCTTACCTGTGTAAGAAAAGGTATTGTACAGACTTCCTGTTTTTCAGGGAAGATGAGAAAAAAAATTATAAAAAATCAAAATAGAGATTGTAGTTCCACTGTTTCCTAATGGGAATAGGATTGGAGTTTAATTATTTAAATGTACACTTGGGGAACTTTATTTTTGTACTACTTGGATAACTACCTTATGAGTTACATATACCAAATTGTATATAGAGCATCATGTATTTCTTTATATAAAATCACAAATCAACTTTAGTAAAACAGATATTTTGATATCTGAAAGCTAAAGCTTAAAACAAGTGGCAGAAGACATCTTTGGTAATGGGTATTGGATGCCGTCCTATGGCACAAAAGTGTTCTTCAGCTGTCCTGGAAGTCTTTAAAACCCACTAAAGATAAGGCAACTAATATACTTGCTGGGTATTTTTCCATACTAGGGACTGCTTGTGAAGACTTTTTTCAGTTTATAAAAGGGCTTGCTTAGCACATCTGATGGTGTTTTTAGACTGGAGTGCTTAAAGCATAATAATTAGAACTGTATTTCTGTATTTGATAAAGTTTTCAGTCTGTAGTGCCAAGCTCCTTTAGCATGGCAGTTTTGGTTATTCATGGGCAGCAAGTTATTATCAATGATTTGGGACATTACTGGAAGAAGCTTTTAACTGAAACAGCTTAAATTTAGTGGAAGAATGTGTTAAGCACAATATTATGGTCTGCTTCAGCACTGAAACATATACACTGCTGTGTTTCAGCATATGACATAACTATGTGAAAATAGATTTCATTTTAATTTTTTTGTCCAATATTGAAGTTATTGTAGGCAACGTAGCTGCTCCGTTCACACCTGTGAAAGGCACTGTTGCTATAGTTTTTAACGTTTCTTGGGTCTTTTTTCTCCTGTTTCTTGTAGAAATGAAGTGAGATTAGTAGAGGTTTTATTCAGACACAAGCTGTCTTTACTGTTCTTCTCTTGAAAATATCCTTGTATCTTACATGGAGAATAACATTCAATAGGAGTGAAAATGACTTTCAGATTTTTGTGGCACACTTAATAATATAATCAGTTTTTCTGATGTGATTCCATATTTCTTGTTATGCTATGGAAACTAATTTCCATATACCTAAATTCATAAGTCAGTTTTGTGGTATTTTAGAGTGGCTTAGAAGTAGATGCATTAGGTGTGTTTAAAAAACAAAACAAAAATACTTCCTTGCTAAGATAAGGATGCATGAATCTATTACAGAACTGCTTTGTGAGAAGAACTAATTAGATGCTTTGTGCACATGAAATGTGAGCCACGAGCTACTCCGTCTTGTAAAACGTTCTATTTTGAGTGCACATCTTAAGTGCAAACTTAATGTTCAGACTCTTCTGTTTGGATTGCTAAGGTTTCTGAAGAAGTTAACAATTGCTTTAACACTGAACATCTCCCTCTGTCTCCTCCTACCTATATAAAAACTTTTGTCACAATCTAAGAAATACCTTGCAGTCAGCAGGCAACCAGTAGACTTTTCTGCAGGAAGTGTCTACTGAGAAGTGACAAAGGGCAGCTTGGCAAATGTTCAGAAACCGACATTAACTTGCTGGAGCCCGGCATGGGACCTCGTGTTCAGCAGAATTCTTCTGACCTGTCTCTCTGCATGCCGAGCTAATCAGCAAACACCTAATGAGCCTACTCTAAAGAAACAGACCCTCACAACCTACTTCATTTTCATATGTTCTCTGGGGGTGGAGAGACAAGACTTCATAAGGACTGATGATGCTGCAAAGACCACAATAATGATAATTAACTTGCTGAATTTAGAAGATTATGCTGTTAATTAGTTGCAAAATAAAGATAAGTAATAGAGCAGCAGATGGTAGGATAACACCCAGGAGAAGGAGGGTTATTACTCTGATGAGCTTTTGTGGCAGATATGAAATATGGATCTGAGTTTTTCACAAATTGTTTCTGTAGAATATTATCTTGTTTCTGTGAGGTCTTGATGGAATGCTCTAGTCCTACCAAATTTTGACAGATACAGTGAGGATTTGTTTTCAAGGATATACACGAACAATAAAACCTCGCTGGTAAAGACTTCAAAAGCTATTGAGGTCTTTGCAAATACCAATTTTAGTTTGCCTTTAGTAATGAAATAAATAATAGTAAACAAACCTTGGTTGTCATGAGGTTTCCCCACATAATAATGCTTGTATACATTTATTCTGATTTTTGTTTCAATATACTAGATTTTAAAAACTGGTATTCTCATTGTATTTGTGCTATATTAATACTCACAGGAAGCATGACATCCATGTTGTATTTTACTCCAGCATTGCTTTCTAAAACACAAAACCTAACAATGTAATTTTCAAAAGGAGTTTATTTATTTATAAATTTACAAAATTAAATGGTTTCATCATAAGTGTTTCAGTACAGAAGGTTAAGGTGTACTTTGCACATCCATTGTGCCTGATGATAGATCTTTTATAATGTAGATAGGATTTTTCTGTTTCCTTCTTTCTACTGCTATTTTCTAATTAATGTAAAATATAAAAATGTAATAGCATGCACTTCCTTTCCTTTGAGGTTAATTTTGCAAATATTTCTTGAAACACATAAATACAGAAATAGAAAAAATGGATCTAGACAATAATAAGAGTTACTTGCCTTATGTGGACACTAAAAAGCCAAAAGAAACCCTAATTTGTTTAATCTCCCAAATCTTCTGAACTTGGGCTGCCTTTCACTAAGGAAATGGATATGCTAGGGAGGAATTATTTTTTTTTTAAGTTCCCAACTTCAAACAAACACTATAAAGACATTTCCAGTTCATAGAATCTGGTTTGGGGTGGTTTTGTGGAGGATACTTACATCAAGATTTGCCAGTGCAGTCATAGTAGATCAGACACTGGCCATACACATACTAACTGTTTGTGGTCCACTGCCATGAACATTAGAAGTCTGCTTGTTTTCACTGAACTTAAATATTCTGACACTTAAGTTGCATGATACCTAATAATTTTAACTTTTCATGTCAGTGGAGGAGGTGAGTGTGTGTGTGTGTATATATATATATATGTCGTATATATATATTATATATATACGACATATATATATATATGACAAGTGGCCATGTCTTGGTTGAGGGATTTTTGAGAGACTTTATAGAATCAGCTAGTATGATGGCTTGAATGAAGATGTACCCTTTAAAACCCGAGGAAGTTAAAACAGACACATTGTAACCAGTTTGTTACAACTAATTTGTCTGTCACTGCTGCCTGTGTTTTGAGTCCTGAAGGTTTGTCATATCTGATAAACAGCAAGTTATGATACAAGAAATACTTCTAAAGTAATTCAGATAATAAATGAAAAGACATTGTGAAAATCAAATGTTAATAACTTAAGGGAAAGATACTGGATAGAATTCTCATATTAACATTAAATACTTGCTGCTTTCTTGAAAAAAATCTTTTTCAGTGATATGGAAGTGATATGTCTCCCTGGGAGTCCTGATGTTAGTTTAGAAAATATGACTATTTAGTGACAAGGATTAGTTGGAATTTAAAGGTGGGGTTGGAAATAGTTTTCTCAAACTTTCAAATAGTTTAAAGAGTTTGGTTTGAACCATTTTAGGCAATTAGAAAACACTTGGGCCTTCCTGTTGTTTGTTCAGCTGGGGACAGGGACTGACATTTTTTTTGTTAGCTTGTTTTTCCAAGGTGAGTTAGGAAGGTACAGGTTGATTCTTGAGCTTGTTTTAATGCTGTAGAGAAAAACTACTGAAGTGCTTAAGACTTTTTAGAGTGCTGTACATATACTAAGAATTATGGGCATATTATCTTAAAAATTTGTGTCGTCCTGCCTTAATGCTGGCAGCTATCCTAAATTCTTGTCAGAGGTGAGCACTTTGGAAACTACTCTAGATTTGCCTTGCCTACTTTTCTGAAAGCACTGTCTTCACTCCAGGAAACCTACCAATTTGATGAAAAATGAGGTGGGGAACAGAACTTTAAGACAATATCTACATACGCTTTAACGGTCCCTTTTTGGGGTAATGTGTACTGCTACTTTCAATGTAGAGCAGTCACTGTGGAAGAAACTTAATACAGAGGGCACTGGCTAGGTATTCTACAGGAACAAGCCAGCAGGGGAATCTTGGGGTTTCTTCTGTCATCCTCAATTAGGATATCTGCTGTTGGTGGTTAGATGCTACAGCCAACTATACGTATTTGATAGTTGATGTAACTTGCTATATTGCAGACCTGAAGACTTTTTGCAGTTCTGACAAAGGTAATCTGCAATCTGTTTTAATTGTAAAATATGATCCAGAAAAGCCTATCATCATGCAAGGTAGGAGAGAGCTGTCACTATATTCCAATGACTGAATTGTTGAGACATCTTAGATACTACAGTTTATAGAGAATATCGACATAAATAGTGCAAAGTCGTCTGCTTATTTTGAGCTTGCCAAATGCAGCCTAGCTCCAACATCTTTAAGACTATATTAGTACATTGGCAATACTTTGTTCATATGCTAAATATGATTATACAAGTTACCAGAGTTGTTATAAACTGTCATGTGTTTAGTCATTTACCTTTTCTTAAGCTTGCACTGGATTTTTACAGCAGAAAAACATCCTTTAGTACTATTTGTCTAGGTAAATTCTTAAATATCACTGAAAATGTAATGATAAATTACACAATATTCATGCAATGCTAAGAATTTTAAGAAATAATGTGGAATTAGAAGCAGTTGTATCTGCTGAAAGTTAGTATACCTTTTACCACTAAAGATTAAGGATTTGTTGTAAAAAATTATATTACCAAGTTCTCAGTAACTATTGAATGTACTACAGCTGAACTTTGAAGTTAGTATTCTTCACAGTGGCTGTGTACAAGAAAGAACTTCAAAACTTCTAGCAAATTTCTAATGTAAAATAGCACACCCTTGCAGATTTCTGTATAAATAAAAGTTAATCTTTACATACAACCTAAGCTTGTTACTGTTTTGTGCATTATTTCAGCAAAGACCTTGCCATTTATATAATAATTACTCATAAGAGGGATTATAGAGAGATTTTATTTGTAAAGACCATGGAAAAGTGGAGTCATAGCTTACAATTTAAATATAGAGAACACAAGCATTTTTAAAATCAAAAGAAGCTTGTGTTCTTTTTTTAACTATTTTCCTTCATGTGTGGTTGTTTTCTTTCTGATCTGTGCCTTGTGTAATAGTAGCTTCAGCAGCTGTTTCTTTATGGCCTTCCAGTCATCTCTCTGTGGGCACAGTTCATCCTGAAGAAGGCTTTCCTTTTACTTCTCCATACAGCTTACCATCCTTTTCTTTCTGAGATCTTATAGAAAGACTCATTGCTGTCATGCTTGCAAAAACTTATTACCTCTTAGTAGGTGTACGTCTAGATGACTGTTGAAAACTGTTTTAGAGTTAGAGCTCCCATTTCCAAAATGGAAGTGACTACTGTTATTATAAGTCACTAATAACACTTCAAGTTAGCAAAATAGAATATTTCCTTCTTTTTCTTTTTTCTTTTTTTATTTGTTTTCTGCTTGTAGAGACTGAAAGCAGCCTTGACCCAGCAGCACCCTCAGGTAACAAATGGAGATACTGCCAAGGGACATCCAAGTGGGTTGGTTAGGACTCAGTCAGAGGAACCACGACCACAATCACTACAGCAACCTGCAACTTCAACAACTGAAACCCCGGTATGACAACAGTGTGGACTTGTACTTCGTGCCCTCTTCTTCGTTATGCAAAAGAAATCTTTTAAATTTTTTCTGATTTGTAAAATAGGAGTTATTTTGTGCTACAGATGCCTCTTGAAATCAAGATTCCTGTAGCAGTAAAATCTTTAAAGTTCTTAGATGTTCTTAAATTATTATAAAATGTGTTATCCACAATGGTAATTTCAAAAAAAGTATTATCTGTCTGCTCAAATTCACAACTAAGTCCTCCTGAATTATGGAGTGCAGTAACAAGAAATTCTGTGGTAAATGCAAACTGTACAGCTGGTTAATATATATTTGAAAAACCTAAGTGCTTTTATGTTCCATTTATATCGCATCTGTAATATTTATGTCATAAATGCTCAGAATTTTTTTTCTAACTGCTTTGGGTGTCATGCTTATGTTAATTTGCTTAAAGGATCTTTTCTGGGTTGCCACACAGTGTCTCAGCTGTGTGATTGTGTACTGTGTCATCCCAGGTACTGATACAGGGGCTGTGAGCTTAGGAACAGTGTGCTGTCCCTTTGGGGCGATAGGTGAGAACAGAGGGGAAAAGGGCAAGACCTCTGAGTCAGACTGGGAGTTCTTCTGAAGGAAAGAGGTACTTCTGTGGGTGAATCCTGGAGGATTGTTGATGTTCTGCTTCAGTAAAACTTGCTGTGATGTTTTTATGTTGTGTATGTTTTCAAAACACTCTTTAAAATCTCTGGGAGTGTTTTCAGAATTCATAGCCTAACACCAATTTTATTAAGGTACATACTTAGCCCAGAACCGTAAGGACCTGCACCTGCAGTGAAAGCCCTCAGATTCTTAGACTGGCCAGTAAAATCAAATAATGTAACAAAACAAGTATGTTTGGAGCAAAAAGAGGACAAGGTTACCTATTGTAAAGTTACCTCCCTACTAAGGCTACTGTTCTCCCATACTGTCTTAAGTCTTTTAAAATAATAGTTTCCTAATACCACATATGAGAATTTTGAAGATTACAAGGTTGCTGTTAGGTTATTTTGTTACTTCAGTATTTAAAACAAACATTGCATGTGTTCCATTTCTAAAAGGCTGATTTGCATTTCCAAGGGGTTTTTTATTAGTTTTCTAGAATTTATACACGTTTTGGATTTTTAAAAGTAAAACTTCCTTACTATGCTAGACTGAATGTTCAGGTGCACCTGTGAATATGTCATGTAGAAAGTTAATTCTGTCTGCCCTATCATTTGAAAGGCTTTTAAGATCAGACATTCTGTTTTCATAATTAATTACTTTGCCCGGGGTCCATGTGCAGTTAGCAAAGGTGTTTAATATATAAATTACTGAAATATTTCGATCCTGTCATAATATGTGTGTGGATATAAGGGAAATAGGTACACAATGGTGGAGAACACATGAACATGTAGGAAGTGGCTGTCAGGAGATCCAAGGATCAGTGAGTGTCAGCATTGATGGCATTTCTCAAACAGCTGCTCTCTGTTGGGCATAATAAGTTGTGATTAAGTTTGTGGGAAGGGTATTTTGAGAAGATTCAGAAGTAGAAAAATTGTTCCCTGGTAAATGTAACTTTTAAAAGCTATTTTGGGTAAAAGAGTTTTTTAAAGTTTACTTTTTGTTAATACTTATGCCATCACAATTGGTAAAATAATACCCAAGAGCCCATCTAAAGAAGTGCTGCTTCCAGCCTTTATTCGGATGCTGAATGTGTCATATAAACCTAACTTTGTCAAGTGAGTGGCTTCTTTTAGTGCAATTTTAAACCAAAGCCAGAGCCGTGATTAAAATGTTTTGTGATGATGTAACATGGTAAGGAGTGTAAAGACAGAAAAAGTTTTAAAAATGTAGCTGTAGATTTAATTCTGTGGTATGTGTATAACCTGAATATATTTAGAAATGTTGTTGAATGCTCTTCTGATATGTGATATGTATTTATACTAGTGCTGTAGATTAAGTGATGAATGCTATTATACTGGTAACTTCTTTAATACTTGTTACTGTTTTCAGGCATCCCCAGCTCAGCCTACGCCACAAACACCAAATACAGGCGGTCGGCGAAGAAGAGCTGCCAATGAAGACCCTGATGAAAAAAGAAGGAAGTTCCTGGAGCGAAACCGGGCAGCAGCTTCCAGGTGCCGACAGAAACGGAAAGTCTGGGTGCAGTCACTGGAGAAAAAGGCTGAGGACCTGAGCTCACTAAATGGCCAGTTACAGGTAAACTTCTAATTTCAAGTAAAAATATCTAAGTTTTCCCGTTCTTGGACAGTGATACTGGATCAATGGAACCTGAACTTTGCATGAAATCCGAAATATAAATGGTTTTGTAACTGGTGGCTCATGTCAGAATTGAAAATTCAGCATTAATTGCATATACCAATAAAATAAGGTTATAAGACAATACTCAGATTTCAAGATCTGTAAACTTGAGGATCATGCCCTTTTGTCCTTTGTTCCATTTTAAATAACTTTCAGACTGTGATACTAAACAAGAATTACAAGATGCATTGGAATAAAGGCTTATCCAGAAAGTAATGGCCTTGCCTTAAAAATATCTTGCTTTTAATAATTTGTATCACAGCCCGAGTTATTTAAATAAGATTTGGTTTGATTTTCTTTGGTTCTTTTTAACTTCACTTTTTTTCCTTTAAAGTGAATGTAGTGCTCGTGAAAGGTGCCAGATTGACTTCCCTGGAAACTGAAGGCCTCTTTTGTCCACAGAACAGGTACAGCACAGGCAGTGGCAGTGCAAATTTCACCACACTGCCCACCCAGTGTGCATAAACCTTACAGTGAGGGAAATAAACTATAAGAGGGTAGTGTATGTTGCCAGTCATTTTTTCACCTCATCTGAGGTCATCAGTTGTTGGAAAGTTGCCATGTTGGGGAATCTGTTACCCCAGTAGAACAATCCATGAATCTTCTGTTTAAAACTACTATTAAATATTAAAGCATACTTTCTTAATGTTTTCCAGCAGCACATGAGAATTGGCACAAAGCATTGTTTCAAAATACAAAGTCTAAAAGCTTTCTTTTGAGAATTACAGAAAGGAAAAATGATGTAATTTCCTAAATGAAGCATTCATTTAGAAAATGCAATGGAAAGTAATTTGGTATTTTGAAGTTTCTCTGCTTGTTCTTTCTCACTGAGTCAGATTCACAGATCTTTTCCTTCCTATTAAAACTCCTCTTTCAATGCTGTTGGATATAGAATGTGTCCCAGTTTGATGAACAGGAAATCAGGGCATGTTGAGATTACTTTTTATCATGGAATCAAAATTACAATGTATCAATTGTCTTCAGCTTCATGTCTTTAAAAATACTCAGCATCCCAGACTGTAGAATGTAAGAAGTTCATACCTAAGTACACTATATGAAATAATTTCCCATGTTCCAAGAATCCTGACACTGTGCACCAGCTTTAGTTTAAATTCCTTGCAAATACATAGTATTCACATACCTGTTCACAACTTGTACACCTCTTCCTTTAATGCAGTCACAGTCCTCACTGTAAATCCATTAATTACAAAATTATATGCACCACCATAGCTTAAATAAGCTAAGAAACAAGTGAATGTAAATCCATGGAAAAAAAAAACAACAAGAATGGAAAAGATGGGCTATATTTCAGTTTTCTTAGTGAAAACAATTTTTGGTATCACATAAACTGCCTTTACCTTACACATACCAATTTTTATAACTGAAAATAGTGTTAAGTGCAATAACCAAAACATTTCCATGTTTCTAAGAGTTAAAGCAGTAACAGTGAGTTCAAGACAGAATTTTCTTACGTTCTGCCAAAAGCAAAACTGTTAACTGTGAAGAACAGAATGACTTGTAAAGAAAATTGAATGTCAGAGAAATAATTAAACTGTACTGTATGTGGAAACATTAATCAATCCTATATTTCTGTAATAATTCTTAACAGGCTAACACAGCCAATCAGTGTAGTGGGCAGTAATGATCCATGATTACTTACTTTATATTTAATAGTAAATTTAATAAGTTTGGAGTTTTGCCTTAGTACAGTTTTATAGACTGAGTGTTGGGGGTTAGTAGTTCATATTGTGTTTAATATTTAAATAACCTGCTTAGCTGAATTTACTGAAATGTCACATTTCCAAAAGTAGGTTATTACCAAAATGGCTACATTGCATTGCTTCACATAACCATTCTGACTTCTCTTGAGTCAATTAGTAGCTCACTGGTAATGTCTATGTCAAGGCTTCTAATGTTAGTGTCAAAGTTTTTAAGAGTCTTTAACAGTATATGGAAATTTTTAAGAGTTTTTCTGGTTTGATTTATGATTCCATAGTTTTCAGCTATCTGTAGATGAATTTCTTCTTTTAAATTATTTGTGTAATTTCCTTTTTAACCGATATTTTTCAGATTTTTACTTGAGGGAAAATTTCCATCAATTACATCACACCAGTAACAGTTAGTTTAGGCTGGTTGTCTTTATTATAGTCTTGGTTATGCAAGGTTTTTTTCATGCTTCCAGTCTTGTAAAGTTTATTTATTGTTTGCTTGTTGTGAACTGTGTTTTCTACTAATATGCTGACTCGCTTATTGATCTTAAATTTTATATACCACATCGTGCTGCCTCTGTGCCTTGCACAATACTGCAGGGCATGGTATGCTATCTAAGGTGTTAAAGAAATACTGTGTCCCCAGCGGCTGCTCAGTCGTATTGCAGGATCAGATGCCAAAATTAGTTATACAGTCTGTATTTGGTTCCTGCTGCTTTAATAATTTTAGATGGCAAAATAGTAGTCGTAGAGGAGTCTGTCTTCTGCACGAGGTCACTGTAGGTTTAAAGGTTCAAAAATCAAGTGGTCATTTGTACTAATGCTGCAGAAGCTGCCTTAGGAAGGCTACATTATTAAAGAAATACCCATAATTAAATGTTGTGGAAGGTATTCAAAAAGAAACAGGAATAATGATGTTTGACTCAGCCACAGATAATCCCCCTATCCCTGTAAGTCACATCCATGTGTCTCTGATGATGGTTTTCATAAGTAAACCTGACAAATGTTGTCCCACATATTGCTGAGTAATGGTTAATCTGGTTCCACTTTTATATATGTATTTTGGATCCAGGGAGAAATAGGCAGATACAGAAGAACGTATTGTCCACTGCATGGTATTCCTTTGTAAGAATGCAGAAGGGAAAGTGTCTTTTGAAAAACAGAGTGCAGGTAAAAATAGATATGCTTTCCTTCAGAAACCTGCTTTCTAATGTTAGCATATTTGGAAACGTGGGAACATAAAAATTCTTCTAGGTAGCATGTGAGGAATATTCCATGCTTATTTAAAGAATTGTTGATGCCTGCACTTGACTTAATATCTCATTAATAAGGAGGACCTTTCCAGTCTGAAAACTTAAAATAATCCTTTCTCATGCCAACTGTTAAAGTGTGTACACCATGTGTTTCTTGTTAGTCTCTTTTCAACATGTTAACCACATGTTAAATGACCACCGTGTGTTAATATTTTTGAATGAGATGGAAAGTCTCGCTGTCACATACATGATAAGAAACTACATTATGTATAGGAGTTGGTTCTAACAACCCCCCTTTATTACCAATTAGACGTGGTTCTTGCTGGTAATACATAAATGACAACTGTGGATTACCTTTCTGTGGCATTTCACATACCACTTGCCTGGCAGACAAAATCTGTTCTACTTTCAGGAATGATTTCTCCATTCCATATGGCAGTGTTGGCATGCAGGGTTCATGTTGTTAACAATGCTAACTATGTATTCAATGAGAATGCCTTAACTTTTTTAGTGTAGGAATGCTGTTTCATTCTTTCAAATAAGATAATACAATTGCTTTTCCTATTTCTGTTAGCAAATAAAAATTTTTCCATAAACATTAGTTTTACTTGCATTGATAAACAGCAACTTGATACTTGTATGTGCTGTTTGTCTAAAAAATACTTCCTTAAAATGTGGGAGATTTATGTAGAAAATTTCGGAAAACCTTTTCCCAGTTTGACCACTTATTTTGCCAACACTCCTTGCAACTAACGGAATGTTTCATATTTTTGGACATTGCTGCTCCTGTAGATTCTCAAGAAGTGTCTCAAAACTACATCAGCCTTTTTGTTTTTTTCCCCTCAGCTGTGTCAGTTCTGTGCAGCTGCCTGCTTGGCATCCAGATTTGTGGCTCCTCAGTAAGTAACATGGTGAACTAAGAGGAGACTGAGACCTGGAGGCAGAAGCAGCGTGCTTCTCTAACAGCCCAAAGTTTCAGGACATAAGATGCCACCTGGTAGAGATCTGGTGTGATTTTTGGTTGTTTGGTTTGGGGTTTCTTCAACCCTGTTTTTTTGTTCTTTGATGTATTTTATTTTTTTGCAATCCCATTTTCCTTTCATTAGAAATGTCCGTGGAGTCAGGTTTTTTGTGTTCTTTCAACTCTTGCTTTTGTTTTGAACATAAAGTTTCTAAAAGGGATATTTGACACAATACGATGATTGAATAGAAAAGTAGTCCTTAATAGTCTAAGAGGATTTTGCAAGTATAGAGGCTTGATATGTAATGTCTTCTAAATGGAGAGAGAGAACACGAAGAGGAGCTTTCCTTTAAAAAAATCTGGTATTTTAGTTACAGTAATTATAAACAGTGCTACTTAGTGCAATTAAACCAAATAAATTGTTACTAAAAGCTGTTTTCCACACTTGAGTCTTTTTCGTTATAATTCATGTATTTTTCTGACTGCATTGCCTATTTCTAGCTTGCAAGTAAATAAGTTGACTTTCTTGATGCTTTTCTGTCAATTGATTTTAGATTAAATCAAATTTTCCTGTTTGTTTTTTCTTTAACTTCAGATGCAGAAACGTGCATTTACCAAACAGTAGTCTCATATGTGTGGTATATTATGCTAATGCACAAAGGTTTCAATAACTTCTGGTATCAATGGAAAGGATTTATATTTAAAATAAAATAACCCGTGAAAATTATACATTGTTACAAGCTATGGGTACCAAAAAGCATTACAGATAAGTTGATTCTGTAGATACTTAAACGTTTTTCTAGTATTTAAAGTAAATATAGGTCTATCAAAATGGCATACCATTCTGAATTTGGATTGTCACATGTAATGCAGCTGTGTAGCTCTTCTTATCTATAGGTATCAAACTGCTGCACACGGAAGGTGAGTATCACTTGTTCTCCATTTTATGAATGGGGAAGTTGAAGCACAAAGTACTAAGATGACCTTGCTCAAGGCCACCCAACAGTTCCACATCCTGGAAATTATTGCAGCCACTAGATTCTGCAAGTGCTGTCTCCTAGATTACACTCCAATTTAGTGACATAAGCTGACAGTTCAGGATTTTGTCATTATCAATTATTCCTTCATACCACACGTTTATGTACAGTTGCCAAAGAGAAAATTAATACAGAAATCAAGAGATGTTTACTGAGTTATTTTCCAGTGCACAAGATTTTCTTTTTTCAACAAATGCAAATATAGTAATCAAATACCATTCTGTGTTGGCTGATTCACTGAGTTTTTTAACCTTTTATTACTGTTGGCTGTGGCATCTGTTAAAATGTCAGTTGTTAAATGTAGGTTTACTCTGATTAGAATTCATCACAAAACCTTGCAGGAGAGTCTTACAGTAGCTGGATCGTGAGTGGAACTATATGTAGACTTTGCATCTGCCAACTGAAAACCATATGTTATATTTTCAAAAATAGCATTTCCTGGTTTAAGAAAATCTTGAAGTAAATTTAGCCACTTTTCAGTTGATATTTGCATATTCTGAGATAAAAGAAGTGTGTACATTTTTTCAATATATACCAAATGTAAACTTCTTGTATTTTATCTACCCTGAAATGAACAACTGAAAATCCTGTAAAACTTAATACTTTTATTCAAAATGTGTGTAGTTTGAGCTTGGTAAAGTATGTAACTTTCTTCTCCTTTAGAATGAAGTCACCCTGCTGAGAAATGAAGTGGCACAGCTGAAACAGCTTCTTCTGGCTCATAAAGATTGCCCTGTAACTGCCATGCAGAAGAAATCTGGCTATCATAGTGAGTAATGTTCCATTACCTATAGCCTTAGGCTGCATCAATGAAATACTGCCAATGTGAGCTGAATGAACATTAACATTGAAAAGTGCCATTCTAAAATTATATTTAAGATTGGGATTTTTTAGGAAAAAAATCTTGAAAATTATTGCACAGGAACAATTATGTGATATTTAGAAATAAGTTTTTAAGGCCTTTCAGTTGGAGTGTTGCATAATGTTGAAGGTTTTATGTCTATTTAATAAATGCTTATGATAATAAACATTTAAGGACTATCAGTTACTACACCTGCTTTGGAAAATATAATTAAAGTATTAAGAGCATATCATTTTTTTATACTTCATCTTAGCCTAGTACATTGAAAGGTCCTTGTGGGTTTTTTTCTTCAGCGTAATGAGATTTCAGTAGAGGTAATAGAACAGCTGTCCTCATTTACCAAAACATCTAGGATCAGGCAAGCCCTTAAAATAATCAGATGCAGGTTCATGGCTTTTACTGTACAGTGTCTTCTAGATTGTTTTGGTTTCCACATTAAGCAACTACTTTTCTATGAACCATTTTAAAAAGTAGTTCCAATACTAAGGAAATTCTGAGTTTCAGTCGTGGTTTTTTCTAATACATGTTTTTACTTAAAGGTGCTCATTTGATTTTCATCCTTTCAGCGTTTTAAAGGTTAATTATGCTTTCCTGACTCGTAACTTCATTTTTGGATATGATACACAGTGGCAGAACCAGCTGCTGCTGCTGTAGAATAAATGGCCAATTTTGTCCATTGTACACAAATTTGTTACAAATAACTGAGCTGGGAATGCATTAGGCAACATTCATAATATATAACCCACAGCTTTCGTTTTTATGATTTAGTGATATTTCAGGATATTTGTAAATGTGAAGATTGTTTCTGCCATATGTAGCCACTTCATTTTAATTTGAAAGTGTCAGTAATTCAGGAGAATAAAGGAACATTTTGTATTGCATGCAAACAGATCCTCAGGTGCTTGCGGTAAAACTTAATGGCCACCATCTTTACTTGTAGTCGTTGTAAGCAATTTCATCAGAATGGGCAATATTTTTTAATTTAAAAGATTCGGGAGATTTAGCAACTCTCTATTGCCATATATATTTAGAACACTGATTTGTCAGTTTTGAGCTTATAAATCTTGGTCCTTTGATCTCCAGTCATTTTGACAAGACAGAAAATAGCATCTTGGAGTAAATTGGAGCAGTATAGAAATATGTTCAGGATTTATATTAACAATGATTGCTGCAGGGATGAGGCCATTATGGCTCCCATCTGACAGAATAACATAATTTCATACAGAAGCTACTAGGGGATAACATTATGCATGCAAGGTTTTTCAGCCAAACAAAAAACTGTAGGTTTCTTGAATTTTGTTGGTTTTGAGGATGTATGTTCCTTAACTGGCATAAAAAAATATTTTAAAAATTAGTCTTAAACTGGTGAACTAATGACATGCATAAGGATATCTTTGAACAGGCTGTTTGGTATTGCTTATTTTCTGCCCTCAGAAAAGGACTATATTGTACGTAATTTACAAAAGAAAGCCTGCATTTTAGAAAAAAATTAAAACAATAGTAAGCAAGGAGATTGGAAGCATAACTCACCTAGTTTCTCCAAAAGTCTGTTGAAAGTCAAATTTCAACATGAGTGAGAGTTGTAATGCCATCCCTCTGAAAGGATTGTGTCACATCTCAGCATGAATGTTGCTAGGAATAGGAAAGCATGTGGCCTAAGTGACATACCCACAGCCCAATTTTATGAGACGAAAAGTTATTTTTGTTAATACATATATGAAAATTATGTACATATAAAGTAATTGTAAATAAACATATATGTTCATCAAGTAATCTAAGTTGAATAGCTTCAAAAATTTGAGTGGTTTAATGGTCTGTGTCTGTGGAAGAAATGAAAGACACCAGATTACAGAACTCCTGTAGTGCTGATTATTGTGCACTGCTGAGACAGTGCTAGTTTATATCGTGCAGACCATGTTTTAACAGCGAAGTCCACAATTTAATGGGGTTTCATGTATTATGCACATAAATAGACACAAATAATCTATTGCTTTTCAGGGTATTTTTGGCAATTTTTCAGTTTAAAGTCTTTTGGATTTCCCAGACACATTTTATCTCATGCCAAGTGAAAAGCAGAACTCTGCCTATACCACTTTCGTTTTCTCAGATTATTCTTGGGATCATATTTTTCGTATTTAAAAAGTCTTATGCCTGTTTCAAAAAGGGGTGTAATCAGGACAGAGACACGATAAAAATTGTCACTCTGCTTTGAGGCAGTATGAATTTGTTTCTGTTGCAATCTTTGAGTTTTCTACCAGTTTAGGCTTTATTTTCCAAAGAAGGATGCTATTGGTTCTGAATGCATCTTTAAACCTAGAGGGGAGGAGTTATGTGTATAGCTGAAATCTAAGTGCAGTTCATTTATTTTTCATTTTAGCTCTTCTAAATTAGATTATTACTAAAATTCTTCTGCAATATTCCTATATTTTTTCAGGCTTTTTCTGGACTTGGAGCAGAAAAAAAAAGCGGAAACTTGCAAGAAGAAAATGTGTTGTGAAAACTAGAGTTATAAAAAAATATTTGAAAAGGGTGTTTGGGTATTTTTAATATTTTTCAAAAGGACATCATCATATTCAAGAACATTTGTGTGAAACTGAATATAAAAGAATATAAATAGAGACTGCAGTGTAGATGGTATTGTTTTTTGGTGTGTATTCTTTCTCTAGTTAGTTTTAAAGAAAAGGTAGAAGGTGGCTAACCAGTTTCAGACCTCTAGTACTTTGAACTACTCAAATCACCAATTTCCTACAGCCTGTTCTGAACAGGCAACAGTCCTGTCGTGACTGCAGGAGATGTTCGCAAAGACCACCTCACTGGAAATTAACATTTTGAGGCCTGAGTCCCTCTCTAGTCCATGAATGGCCTTATGAGAATTACCATGGGGCATCCTTCCAAGTGATAACCAAGGGACTGAAAGGTGGTCTGAGTCACATGGCAGTGCTTGCATACTCATTCCCATTTTGGCTTTGGTGAATTTTTTTTCTTCCGAAGACTGAAATCCCTCTTTGATTGTTTATGTTACTGAAAGCTATTGGTAGGCAATGCTAAGCAGCAAATAATAGCCGTGTTAGACTACTCTAAACGGGTACTTTTTAGTACATCCTCAAAAGTTTCCTCTGTGGTTATTTTGGTATTTTAATTTTTTTTTCTATAGTTCAGCCTATACATTGTGTTCCATTACCAGAACAACTTTCTTCTTCTCATGATGCAGACTGTGTAGGAACTTGTGTAGCCCTCAGGACAGTTCATGTGATATAAGTCTGTACATTTTCAGCCTTCTAATGTACAGCACATGTTACTTCTGTAGACTAATTTCTGATTTGGACTGTGCATTTTCCTTGGTTTAAGGCAAAGCTGGGGAAGCCATTAAAAAGCTAAAATGTCTAGGCTTTTTTTCTACATTGTAAGCTACATTACAATTCTGGTATGTATTGCTTGCACTCCTGGAAACCACAGTCTTGTGCCTGGTAATTCTCTGGTCAGCTAAGAAAAAAGAAAAACATTGGCTGGAATTTTAAATATTACTTCCTTGTGTTCTTCTAAAAGCCTTTGTTCTTTATTCCCAGTCTTCAGGCTTAAGAAAGCAAGCCACCTCTGTAATGAGGTGACTTTTACATATCTCCTGTGTTCATTGAGTAGATTTTCTTGTTTCATTTTAATCCTCCAAGTGGATTTCCATATTCAGTTTTTGACTGCTATTCCTGTAAATTTAGGGCTACATATGGAAAGATTTTGAAGGAAATCTAAACAGCTATTCTTTAAGGTGGCATCTTATATCTAAATATTAATTTGTAGTTATTTACACTTCCAGTCAAATTTATTACTGTAAGGTAGTGTTAGGTCTGTATCTTACATAATCACCTGTCTCCCTCTATCCCGTGGCATTTGAAAGGACCTGAATCATGTGCTTTTGTCTCTTCAGCACCGTATGTTTGTTCATCTACTCAATGATATGAAAACTTCTATTGTACATTGGTGATCATACGTATTCTCATAACTGTTTCTTCCATTCCGTATATGGTCTTCCTGAGCCCATCAAAATCAGAAAATCAAGCCTTTTGCATGTTCTTTACTGCTGTGATACTACTACGGACATTTCTTTTGAGTTAACAACTTACATGGTAAGGAATACAGAACAATGGAAAAGCTTCCTTCTCTGGCTTAAAGATAATGGTCAACTTTACTGGCTTGTAGTATTTAAAAGTAACACTTTTTCTTGGGGTTGAGGAGCATTTGGCCAATAAGGAGATCATGGGTCAGCAAAAGAAGCATAATATGAAGATGGAGATTCATAGGAGAGTAACACCAGCTCTGAGGACGAGGAGCAAGTGTGACAGCAGGGAGACTGTATTTGGTACGTCGTCCCACTTGCTGCCATTTCATTCCATCTGAGGGGAAGAATATGCTGCTCTTATTAGTAGTAATTCAGTATTTTTCAGAAAGTGGCACTAGAGTTTCTGTTTTTAACAAAGTTTGCATGTGTTCCTTCTTGTTTATACGTGAGATCTTCTAGGTCTTGACAGAGATGTAGCAAAGATGAAGTCCTGTTGAATAGTATTAATTGGATTGGCACTTGTTCACGTTCTTTCTGTTCTTAAACAGACAAATCCTACTAAGGATCCCAAATGTCTTTCAGAAGTGTTTTAATTTTCTTCTGGTTGTATACAGTTACCATGTAACCCTAGTATATGTGGTAATTGTCAGCAGACCTAGCTTAATATCGTCTATCTCTGTCTCCTTCAGTGCTTGAAAGGTCTGGTTTGGAAAAAACTGCAGCATCTGTAAAATAGGTGGCCTTGTGGATAAGAACATTATGATATTTTCAAACTATTACATCCATGCTCTTGAAGTAGAGGTACAAGAGAAATTGTTATGTTGTCCGTGTAGGCAGTATTTCTTTAAAAGAAATACAGCATTTTTTCTTCTTTACACATCTTTTTTGACCTTTCCATTCTTTTCCAGAAGCGGTCGATAGTAAAACTGTTGTTTTCCGGCTTTGAAGAGGAGTGTGTTCTTAGTGTGCCTGGAGTTGCTTCAAAGATCTTTATTGCTTGCTAATTGAGTAACTTTTCTTCACCATAGCTAGTATGTCATATAAACTTCAGTGCAGCATAAACTTCATTTCATCGTTATTTGTTCATGCTTAGTGTTATTTTTAGTTGCTGTTATTAGCCTGGTTCTCTGTGGAAATTAGGCTATGATATCACATGTCACAAATATCATACCATATATCATATCTTTAAAATCAGTTTTAACAATTTCAAATCTTACTGAGAGGCATTTGTATACTAAAGAAGTTGATTAACTTCTCTTTGTTAAAAGGATGTGGGTTGAAGACTTGTGAAAGTATTGTGCAGTTAATATAGTGATATAAATATTTGTCAGATATCGTATTCATGATTAGAAGTATTACTAAACATTGAATTATTCTAATTTGATTACTAAGCAAGCCCTTATAAATAGCATGTTTAAATATAACAGCATATGTTTAAAATCTAAAGCAAGTTCATATAGCACTTGGAGATCTGGTAGCATTTTTAATCCATAAATACTGATTATTGTTATGAGCATTCATCATGAGAATGAGGCATAGGACCCACCAGCTGATCTACAAGGCAGGAAATTGGGAAATTTCAGTCATGACTTTGAAGATGTGAAAATGTTCTTCCTGAATAACGCATACTGCAGTCCATATTTTTTGCTTACAAATGAGTATTTTCTTTAAAAACTGAAAATCAGCTTGTTTTGCAGTTTGTACTGCATTACCCAGTGTGTTTTAGTTCCGTGGGGGTGCTTGCTGAGACTGGGACGCGGTGGTGGGCAGTCCAGGGGGAAAACCAAATGAATTTTTTCCTTCTTCAGCTGCAGATAAAGATGACAGTTCAGAAGACCTATCAGTGCCAAGCAGTCCACACACAGAGGCTATTCAGCACAGTTCTGTCAGCACTTCCAACGGCGTAAGCTCAACTTCCAAGGCGGAAGCGGTGGCCACCTCTGTCCTCACCCAGATGGCGGACCAGAGCACCGAGCCAGTGCTGTCCCAGATCGTCATGGCGCCTCCCTCCCAGTCCCAGCCTTCAGGAAGTTGATTAAAAACTTGCGTTGCATCCATTTCTTAGATACACATTTGTGACTTTAAAGGGAAATCAACAAAAGACCAGTCTCCATCTAGGAGAAATTGTAGCTTAAAATTACTCATTTTTAAAAATCCAACTTAAATTTGGCTTTTAACGATTGGCAGTGAAGATGAGACAGAACACCAGTTCTAGTCTCTCTGCAAAAGACTTTTTTTTTAAGTATTAGTTTTACTAGTTATTTTTTGTGCTTAATGTGTAAAGTGTGTGTACAGTACAATGTGGTTTATTTCATTTTTAATTTGGTATTATTTCAACAAACGTTGGGGTGAATTACTGAAGGTCAACCCCAAGACTGTGATAGTAATATTATGTGACATTTTTATACCAAAGTTCTGCATAGTCCCTACTGACTTTGTAACATTAACAAGGTCATAAAGCACTAGGCAAGAGAAAGACAGTAACAGTAAATTTGCTTTTAGTCTTTTTGCCTTTTTGTTGTTTTGCACATTACGAGAGGAAGAACATTGGGAGAAAAACATTTGGGTTGATTTATGTATAGGAATTTGGTTGGCTTTTTAACTGTTGGGGTTCTTAATTTGTTTAATAGGGCCAGTACAGTATATGAGATACAGTACTCTTATGCACATACCTATCCTAGATGAGGATCATTGCTAAATAGATCTGATTTTTTAAAATTATGTTGAATTTATGTCAGGTGGTTTTTTCCCCTCCAACACTTTCACTCTGCAGGGAGGAGAGCTTTATTTCTTTGGTCAGAATAGGTATCTCCAACTACCCTTTGTTGCTAGGCTGAAACCAGTAAGCATATTGTAAAATACAGGGTTCTCAAATTCTGAATACTTAGTATTCCAGAGTAGGTTGATATTTTGTGGATTTTTGAGTCACAGACTAAGGAGTTTACTCATGGTTTTGGATTCCAGAAAAGCCTGAAAACCTTCTTCAGACAACTCAAGATTTATTTTTTTTTTGTCATTGTCTTGTACTTGCAAGCTAACTTGTACTTAATTCTTGTGTAAGCACTGTCATCTTTTAGTAGCAAAAATTTTGATACCTTTCTTGTGAAAAAAAAAAAAATCAGTATCTACCGTATCTTGGAAACAATGTAATTATAATGTGGTGTGTGTGGTGTGTGCGTGAGAATGGTTCAGTAGTTAATGCCAGCAGTCTTTTGCTTGAATGTTTAAAGATGCCTTCTATGTGATGCTGGCTGATAGGTGATTGCAGTTTTAAAATGTTATTTACTGTGCGAATTTGGATAACTAACATTCCATGATGTAGTTTGTTTCTGATGAGATGATTGTAGGTACACTTTTTCTCATTATCCAGTCATCTGTAGGATACTGAGTTTTTTAAATGTGCCATTATCTATTTTGATTCTGTACTCATGTTCAAAATACAGTACAATATTTTACAATAGGTTAAGTTGTTTAAAAAAAGTAGATGTGTGCTTTCAGGTCGGAAAACTTTGTATAATAGCAAAAACAGATGCATAGTAGCAACTGGCAGTAAAGCAGGATTCCATTATGTATATAACAAAGATTTAATGCACTTATAATGGGTTGTGTAGTTCATTTGCTCTTCCTTCTCCACACTATACTATGTGTTTTTAAGTGTCAGTGCCATCAAGTTTCTATTTGATTCAGTTTAAAATCTAAAAATGTAATTGATCCACAGGAAAATCATCATTTCTGCAATATATATACAACGATACTATAATGAAAACTGGACAAAGAAGTATATAACTCATATATGTATCATTGCAGGGCTTCAAGCATGAAAATAATAGGGATTCTAAATATTTTGTATTTTTAAACTTAGAAAGTTGAGTTGATAACCTCATGCATTGAAAAGTCTTACTTTCCCAATTCCAAGATGAAAACCTCTAACAGTTATTGAATGTTTCTAGGATGGTGAAATACAATGGACCTCTTGTGAGAAGGAAATCAATTGCAAAGGCACAAAATGTGAATTCTGCAAGAAAGCTATACAGTCACTTTTCATTGTAGTGTTGGTGGACTAGATAAGACCTTGTCAATTATACTATAATTTGCTCTCCTAAACACAAAGGCTTTTAAATCATATTTATATAAGTGGAGTTCTTTTTATAACAAAATTGTTGCGCTTGTAAAATAAGTCTACATAAGTGTATAGGAGATGTGTAAACAGTTCATGAATTTAACAGTGGGGATGGAAGAAGAACCATTAAAATCTGCATTCAGCAAATAGAGAAAAGTTACTAGTCGTACTACCATGGATTCCGTTTTGAGACGTATGTCACACTACTTCTGTACTTAGCATTTTGGGTCTTTACATTTGACATGTTTCACAAACTGTACTGTTTTCTTTTATGTGCAGTTTGCATGAGTAAACCATCAAAGAGAATAAAATCTATCTTTAAGTTATGTTCCTATTTTAATGAAATTATAATTGTTCTAAAAGGCATCACTGTCTTCAGACTTGTTTCTTCATCTTGCAATTATCAGCATTTATCTGGAAGGCATTACTATAAAGTCAGAGTAAAGTTATGTAAATAACATGTATGTTTCCTTAGAAAATAAACCAAATTCCATTGTTCTCAGTCGAGTACCAGCAGCTTCTGAGAAACTTAATATATGTGAAGCTGGGAAATGACAAAGATGGATGAACTGCACACAGTTGTGTTGTGAAAAGATGAGAAAAGATCATGCCCCTTGCATTTGATTTTTAGGATATTAGAAATGGTTTGGGCTGATTTATGATTGATTAGAACATCATAAATGGCATGGCTCACCCTGTTATGTTACCATATGGAAAGCTCTTGACAGAACTCTGATATGGAGCCTTTGAAGAGGAGGGGGGAAAAAAAAAAGTAAAGTTGCTGTGTATTTGCATTTATTGCATGTCTTGACCAAAGGAAATTAAATTTAAACTACATGCAACTTTGAGCCCAATATGAAAATAATGGCCAAGGCTTCCATTGTTTCAGTCTGCTCTTTTTCTGACTGACTATATGGTTATGCTTGTCACTCCAAGGAGGAAGACCACCAAGGCTGTGTAACAGGGCAAGTAGAGGTGAGCTAACCCACTGTTATTGTCTACACTGTAAAAAGATCCAGTTTTATAGCTGACAATTAAGCTTCTTCTCTTTAAAATGCTAATAGAGGCTGGACAAAGAAAGATACTGCACTTGTGAAACAAGATGACAGAAATGTTAGATGAGAGGCGATTTCACCTACCAGAATTACAGAATTAATTTGCTTGGAGACAAGACACGAACACTTTAATTGGTCATCATAAATGATAATAAGGAGAAAATAGTGAAATTAAGTGCATCCTAATAAAGTAAGGTGTGTTAAATTGCACTGAAGGAAACTTCAGCAATGCTTCTTGACATGATTAATATACTCATGACAATACATCTAATGAAGGTTGTTTGCATTTATATACTGCCTGTTGATTCCCTCAGTAGAGACATAATTTGATCTGCACTCATTTACATTGGAGAACAGTGAGTGTAAGATGGGCTTGCACAGGTCTTTTCCTTTACATTTATTTTTAACCATCAGATCAGCAGTAATACAGGGATTATTTATTTAAGTCCTGTCTTGTATAACACTATAGGGTAGGTCCAGATGACACAAAATAATTTGGAGTTTCAAAGTTTTATATTCTTTAATAGTATGTTTATTATCCTTTTCATTTTACAGGGCTGGGGGTTTTTTTCATATTTTTTTTTTTTTCTTCATGGAATTGTAAGATCATGACCTTTCTTGTTCTTCCCTTTTTTCCTCTTCAAAATATTTTTCTTTGTGTGATGAGCCCCTGATGCTGCATCTGTTTAGAGTGGAATTTCTTCTTTTTGTATATTGCCTCCTCCTTGGTTGTGTTAAGTCTCTACAGAAAACTTTAATTTCAAGAAGTTAGTAGTAGAGAAAGGAATTTCTGCATGCTGTATTTCTTGTCTTCAGCTAAAATAGATCTGAAAAGCTTATAAAAACTTGATATTGACATCTTCCTAGAACATGTTATATTGTAAAAGACATATTTAGGTCTGGAAGGATGTCTCGAATCTCCAGTATGGAAATTCTAGTGCTGCAAAAATTTAATTCCAGATGCTCTGCACAACTAATGAGCATAGGTTGTATGCTGATGGCTTCATAATTCTGTGAAGTGCAGCTGCCTTCTCAAAGTTTCTAACTTCCTAGGTGTGGAGTTACTTATCTAATATATGATTGTCAATAGAATAACAAGATGTGAACTTGATCCAATTTATGTAGTTTTATGTTAAGCATTGCTCGAAGTCTCCATCCCTCTCCTATTTCCATTTTTATAATGACGATGTATGTTGTTCCAAGCACTTCTTTCCTATTCATTTTTGGGCAAGAAGAGAGAAGCTGCTTAAGGGTTTAAATAGACTACTCATACAGAATTTAATCTGGGTATTAATACTTAGTTTTAAAAGCGTGATTTTTAATCCATAGGTAAAGAAATGGTAGCTTAAGCTGCACAGACTGATTGGGAATGGTAACAAGCATGAAAGGTGCAAAACAGCTTGAAGCAGAGGATTAATGCTTCTAGGAACTTGGGTTTGTTTTTAGTACCAATAGTAAACACAGAGTAGGGAGCGGGCAGTATTTTTACCCACTTGGGATGGCAGGCCCTGGTGGTACTCCAGGGGGCAATTAATGAGCTTAAGGGATAGTACTTTGCAGCTTCAGGATATCTTGCTGTGAGGCTGAGATGAGCTTCAAGAATGAGCAAACTGTCACCTACACACCTCTGCCAGAACACGGATACAGGTAACCAGGTTTTTCTTGCCTAGTTCACCTAGGGCTAGCTGAGTGCATCAAGCTATTACAATTCTATTTAATACCATCTGTCCCCAGGTGGGCTGAATGCAGTGGGTGCAAGCCTGGTCGGTGTGTTTAGCTTCCCATAAGACAAAAGGTAACGTTTTGTTGGGTTTTTTTCTGCTGCCTTAAACGTTCCTACTCTTGTCTGGCCACAAAGTAGTGTAGGCATGGTACATAAATAGTATTGCCCTCTTTCTGCCTGAATCACTCATTCTAGTTCATTACAGAAGGCAAAAATACTGTCCTTGGTAAATCACTGGCCTGATGCATTTTAGAAACTGAGTTACTTCAAAAAGCCTACTAATTTGTATTTAAAAATAAAACGGGAAATTACATCCATGTCTTAGGATTCTAATCAGGAGAAAAGAAAGATAAGCAAAGACAGAATAAGCCTTTTGCTTTATCAGCAAAAGGAATTGCCTTTCTGAATAAACTGAAAAAAGAATCAGGAAAAAAGTCTGCGCCGTTTGCCAACTATCCCTTCCAAATGAGAACGTGCTGGGTTCACTGCTTAATTATGCCAAACCTTTTCTCTGATACACTTTCTGATACAGAGATGAATTCTGTGATGATCTATTTCTTAAAAATATTTACAGTTATGTTAGAAACGTTTTGATATAGCTTGAGGTAAGTAGTATAAACATCCTGTTATTCATGACTGCCTGCTGAAAAAGATACTCTTAAAGGCAATATAACATACAGTACAGTCATCCCAGTTGTCTATGAGATGCTAACAAACCTTATAGTCAGCATGGTTGTGATTTCAAAGCAAATAAAAGGGTAACATTTTGGTTTTCTTGTTTTCTGTCCTCCCTTTCATCAGAATTGTTTTAAAGGGCTAATGATTTCTGCTGAAAAAAATAGATAATCCTTGTAAATGCCAACCAGATGCTGTGTATTTCACTGGCTGATAGGAACATTTTGAACATTTGATCATTTTGTTGAATATTTAATTAGGCTGAAGCTAGGAAGTTTACAATTTGTGACTTTACCTGTGTGAATATATAAAAGATTTTAATGCTGTCTCTAACAGCTTACTCCCAAGTTTTTAGAGGTCTGATTCTAATAGGACGTAGCTTTTTTTTCTTCTCTGAATTATGCAGCACTCTCTTGAATGCTGTGTAAGAAGGTTGCTGGCCACAGATCCTTGAGCTCTGTTTCCAGCCACAATACAATTGGAATGCTGACTCATCAGCATAGTTGTATTTGTCACTTCTGTCCATCATCTGGCACAGTGTTGTATTCTTGAGGATGGAAACGTTACACTGATTTGGATGCTTCCGTTCTGTGGTCTCTTTAAACAGTAAGTACCAATTTGCTATGAACTCTGGCCTTACCCTTGTTCCAAAGGTCTGGCCAAGTCACTTTGTTACAGGCAAGAAATGCATGATCTTTACCTGCTCTTGTAATTTCACATCTGATGTGTTTTTTTGTTTGTTTTCACCTACTGGATAAGGGTGCACATCCCCACTGCACGTAACTGCCCTTTATAACATGCCAGGCACTCAGACATGTTTATGAGGGTGCTTAAAATCCCGTGGGGCTCATCTGCCTAAGAAATGTCACAGCTTTTGCAGAGTTAGATTGTTATAAACACAAACCTTTTTTTTTTTTTTTTTTTTGTAAGTGAATGTGTATACTTACTAAACTAAAACAAAGACACTTAAAATTTTGCAGTACACTATTTAAAAAAATATATATTTTACTCACACTACAGCAGCTTTCCTGCAATGACAATTTTAAGTAAACTTGTGCCCGTTTTATGAAGAGGTAAAGATTAATTTTATGCTAGTGAAGTTAGATTCCTTCTATAATGAAGCTTTCCCGAGCAAGTAGGAGAGCAGGATCTGATTTAGCTAGTTGTTAACCAGCATCAGTGCTTCTCTCACTAAACATTAATGTAGTCAAAGAAAATTTGAATGATGCACAGACGTTGTGTGTCATGATCCCACGATTATTTTTTTTGCTTTGAACTCCATATTGCAATTCTTTCTCAGGTCCAATGTTATTTCTCAGAAGCCACTGTCATACCTACAGTCTTACAGTAACTTGGTCTAAGCTACTAAGGGAAGATTTTTTTCTTGAATATTTTCTCAATGTTACTCCTGAAATGCTCAGAAATCTATGATATTAGTGTTTGTGCGTTCCTTGAATGGTGTCATAAGCCCCCACCCTGAAAGATTTTGGTAATTTGTCTAATCTACTGACAGCCATACAGCCCCTTGTCTGTGGCAGCAGCAGTTGCTGCTGCTGTTGCTAGTGGAGCTGAAGACCTGTTAAGAGCAAGAGACTGATGTGAGATCTGTACTTTAGACATATTGAGTAGTATTAAAAAAATGCTTGAAAGTAAAGTATTTCTGAAGCATGTTGGTATGCAGTTTTATACAACACAAAAAACTTGTTTTTCAAAAGATATGTTTAGAATATCTTTTGGGTTATGTTCTGGGTTTTTTAAGGTTGTTTTTTCTTTCAGAATTTCAGTGGAAAATTAAGTTATGTCACTATCCTGATTGCTGAACTTTGCTGTGATGAACAGTAAACAGTCTGCTGTATGCCCAGAGCAGAAGAATTTGTGATGATCTAATGAAAAAACATCCACATAAAGGTATATTTGCATACATGCAAAATTAAGTACATTAATTGAAGTTGTTTTGACTTTCTGTAAGAGTTGGCTGTACTCTAATTTTTTTAAGGAAAAAGTTAATAGATCACTTCTCAGTCTCCTGTTTTGCTTCAGAGTAAGGGAAATCCTCTTGCTTGGTTTTAATATGATATTGAGAGGCTTATGGTCATTAAACAAACTATCTACATCTTACCCCAGGATGTGCCCCATCAAACTCCAGTGCACCTCTGGGTGCACGCATCATACCCTGCAGAGATTAAAAATAGAAATGTCATCTTGTACATCACAGCTTTTACATGTTTGAAATTAAAATTAACTGATACAAAGTATAATGTTCATAAGTGACCATTATGAAATTATTATCTCATAATAATCAAATTGTAATGGCTCTGTTCCTGAACAGGAATTATTTTTTGCATTGCAATCTGTGTTAAGGGTTTATCCAAAAATAACACAGGAAGTACTGTGTACAGTTACTGGAGCAAGGCATTTCTGGCAGATTTCCATGTCATGCTCAAAGTCTGTGAGCTGGCCTACATTTGTCTTTAATTTAAAAAATGTGGAAAAAGTTTTTGCTGAGTGCTGACTACAGCTCAAACCTCCACCTACTGAGCAGAGGCCTGACAAGTCACAAGCTATAGTTAAATAAAGGAGACATAAATTTGAAAGTAAAAGTATGTTGTGTTAGTGATGTGTTGCTTATACAAGACAATGAATAATAAATTATTAACCGAATGAGGTAAGTAATTCCATTTCCTGCTGTTTCCTGCTGTCTGTAACAAGTAATTTGAAACCTGGGAGATTCTAATTTCTCAGGGACAAAATGCCATCTAGTGGTAACTGCTAAATATTTTGAGCAAATACTTTCTTGGGATTGTCATTAAGTTGGTTTTGGTGGTTTTTTTCCTGGTAGTCTACATTTTATACTACATTAAGCTCTTCGAAGAGGAAGATGGAGAGGCTGGGGGAAGGTACAGCTTCCCCAGTTCTGTGCCTACAGTGTCTGCTGTCCCACTCTGCCCGCCTGCTTGGGGACTGCCTCCCTTCCTCTGCTGCCAGCCTCGGGCAGGTGTTAGAGTTTCCCCTGCTAAGGGTTGACTAAACTTTCAAACAGAGTTGTCAGGCTACACCTTACTGTTATTTAATAATAAAATATTAAAAACTTTAATTTGGCCAGTGCTGTATGAAGCTGAAAGAAGTCGCCTCTACTTCACTGACTCTGGTCATCTGTCTCTCTTCTGGTAGGAGATTTTCCCCTCTGGTTTGTTATTCTCCAAGGAGGTAAGAGGGAAACATTCCCTCTGCTCTTCTAATGAACTACCAGGAAATGATATAAGCCTCTTCACAGCACAATTTGCCTACTTAGCTCCTTAGAGAAGAATATAAACTCTAAAAAAAAAACAAACCCAAAATGTAACTAAAATTTGGGCTCTTGAATAAACTCCTGAAAAAAGTCTAGCTTATGGAATAGAATAACAGTCTTTGCTTGTACAGCAGAAACAAATAAGAACCTCCCCCTGTAATCATATTAAAAAGTATTCATCAATGTAAACTGGAGATAGGAGACAGCAGTCACGCCCTGCATGTGTCTGGAGTCCACTGATGGAGATAGTCCTGCTTTATAAACAGCTGACTGAAGAGAGCTCTGCAGTGATTCATCTTCCTGTGATTTTGCACTCCCTTGGGCTACAGGCTTTGTTGTTGTTGATGGGTCTGCTTTTTCCATGCACTACCTGAATTTCTCCATCTATTGGTCATCTGTGTCACCTTGTTCCATTGGAAGATGCTCGCAGCCAGTGGTCACCAGGGCTGTAATTAGACCAAGGATCTTGGAGGGGCATCCTGCCAGCTGGTGCAGAAATCTAACGGGACTGGAGCAGCACTGGTTTAGGTGGGAGTAAATTACCATGGAAGCACATTTAGGTAGACAGAACAGGAAGAGGTTGGGGAGTGTTGTCCAATGCGGTCTGAATAGTGTCAAAAGCTCGGTCTTCTTTGACCTACCTAAAAATACATCAGGAAATCCTTAGATCAGGGGCAATTTCTTAAAGCTAAAATAGTGCCTTTCTCTCAGGAGCAACTGTGATCTTGCAGGTGTTGTGGGTGCATCTGTCCTTTACTCTCAGGATTTCAGAGCAGCAGGATGCTTTGAAGAGGATATGATTCTTCACAGGCAGAAGGAAGGCATTCTGTTGTGTGCACAGGAAGGAAAAGAAATCTTAAGAGCAAAAAGCCATGCAATCAAACCTTGAAATAAAGCGGAAAGAATAGTGAAAACAATCTGATTAGTAATGATCCATCTGAACTTTGCATGTACATTTTCTGAAGCTATCAAGCTAAAGACAAACATAAGTGAATAGATACATAGTGCCTACACAATATTTTTCATTCCTTCAAATAACTGAGCAGAGCATAGGCAATGTTACTTTTAATGGCTTTTTGTCTTTATATGGGTAATTATTACATACTACAAGGACAAAAATAATTTTAATGCTATATAACATTATAATCTCAATGCATTTGATTTTGAAACTCTCAGAGAATAAACTAATGGGATTTCCTTGTCCCATGCTAATTTAAAACAGTTGAAGAGATTTTCTTCTTAAAAATATGTATTTTTGAGACCAGAAAGGAGAGCAGTTTCCCCTTGGTGGACCAAAGAACTGTTTTTAAGAACAAGCAGCAAATCAGCATTGGAAACTTTGCTGCATACCATACTGAAATGGTGAGGGCCTGGGTCCCCCTGCTCATGCAGTCCTGTACAGTGTTTGCCCAAGAGTTGTGCTGGGTTGCATCTTTTCAACACTTATTTCCTTGACTTAGTGAGGTTTAAGAAAATAAAAAACCTCTTTGGAAACTGCGCCTCTTATCAGTGACTTATTGCTGCAGATAAACTCTGAATTCTGAGGTAGTCATATTTGCACAGGGTGAAAGCACTAATACCACAGCTCTACAGCATGTAGAAAACCAGTAAGAACTGAATTTTGGAAGGACTAAGCCAGGAATTCATTTCCCATGTATCTGTTGGAGGAATCGTGTGAGTTTACAATTGAATATGTGAGGTTGAATTCCAGACCTGAGGTTAGTGCAGTGATGTGCAAGTCAGATTGCAAGATCAGTTGTGTGATCTCTGATTTTGTTTAAAATAAAACTTCTGCATGCATAGCTGAAAAGTCATCAAGTCTTAGTAATTGTCTTTGACATTGCCAATTTAGGACCTGGATATCTGCTAATTTAGTTTTGCTTGGCTGAGGGACTTCCCATGTGTCTTGGTTAACAATAAGGAAAATGTGCACAACCATGGGGTGTAGGTATTTTATTATTAAATCAAGGGGAAATTATTTTTTTGTCTCCCTTCCTCTTCCTCTCCTTCCCCAGAAAAAAAACAACAGTAGTGTCATGTACAGAAAAGAGAGATTTATTTCTGTGGAGACCACATAATAAATTATACTTCTTGGCACAGAAAGAAGGGCTTTGGCAGGGATTAGATCATTTTTTTGTTTCATAAGGAATCTTATTGTTATAAACTTACAGTTCACTAAAAGTATTGTGAGATTGGCAGATCAATTAATGAATAGTGAAAAGTACTTCCAGGTTTGGTTTATCTCCTCTCCAGGAATACTTGATTTGAACAGCCTGTTTAATGGGAAAGGCTATTGATTCCTTCAATAACACTTCAGAATCATTAAGAGGAAAAACTTAAGTCTCCTTCAGCTCTTTGAAGTTGCTTTGGTTAATGTCATCTCTCTGCAATACTGACAAGGTAATGCTGATCTTGAAAGATATTTCCAACATTATTCTATGCTGCTTGTTGTGCCCTGCTGCCACTCCCTGCCTACTTCCAAGTTTAGCTGTAGTAAGTGCAGCAAACCACTAGTGCAGGTGCTTGCTCACTTAGTTTGAAAGGTTTTATATTGCCCTAAAAAAGTCTTACTGATGGAAGAAAATGTACCTCTCTCAGATATTTGTTGAATTGAAAATTAGTTATCCAGAGCTTCTGCTATCTCAACACTTTGAGACTTGGACTTAGAAGTATCTTCTGGTCATTAAATTTCATTCTACAAAGGCACTTGATAAGTAGATTATGTCTGTACAGCAGGAAATTCTCAGAACACTTCCAAAGTTCACTTCCTATTCATATAGTCCATTTTCTAAACTAGCACATGAAATTCAACTTCAAATTTTATGCAGTTTGTCTTACCAGGGCCCATACACCCTGGTTGATATAAAGGCTATGACTGAACTTTAGAATACCCTTAAATGTTTCATTAGTTTTTACTTCCTTCAGTAACACTGCTTTCTTAGAGAAGCCAATATGCAAAATCACTGTGAGGGCTCTGATATTAGAAAATCAAATAATTGCAGTAAGATCATGCAAGTTCTATATAGCACTTCAGAAATGCAGGTTTGGGTTGCTTATGAGAAGGTTTAATTTCTCCAGCAATTTTTCAAAGCCTAATGGATCCACTCAGAGTTAAAGACATTTTGAAAGTCAGGACTAGAAATATCTTACAGATTTTTATTTTTTTTTTATGACAAGTTTGTTCTTAGTTTTTAGTGTTTATGGATGGAATTGTAGTCATAACAGTTTATTCCTAAGACTATTTTGCCAATGGCTTGCCTTCTGTTTTTTAACTTGCAAATTCCAATATTTTTTTTCAAATATGTACAAGCACTACTTCAACTAATGCCTTCGTATGTATTTCTAAGCACGGTATAAAAAGAATTATGAAAGTTAAATAAAAGCTATAGGCTGCATTTTACAGCCAGTGTAAACACACTTGGGTGTTTTACAGCCATCAGTATTATCTCCTTTGACACTTGAGGCTTGTCCCTAGGAGACAGAAAGCAGAAACTTCCTGGAATTTAATTAGCTTGTTAATTTCACTTAATAAAACAAGCAATCAAAAACATACTATGTTTCATACACAGGACTCTTAAAAATTTAACTTAGACTATGTATCTCTTACAGCTGAGGAAAAGTGTAAGCAATTCTGAAATTTCCTAATATTTAAATAATTGTATTCATAATTGATCTTGCATTACAGGTCTGTGCTGATGGGATATGCTGCTAAGTGCACACATGAGAAATAAGAAAGCTCATAAAAAGTCTAGTGTCAAGTATATTCAGACCAGCTGCAAATAAAAACACACTTTTGCATTTATAAATAACTAAATCACTTGCCTGTTTTGCTATTGCTCACTCTAAACATCACCTGGAACCTGTTGTGAGAGGAACGCTCCAAGTGTCAGCTTAAACCCCATCATGCTGAGTGACCACAGTCCACGGTCAGCACAGGGCTGAGCAGCACCTTGTTTGTGCTCACACCCTAAGGGAAAGTATGTCTCAGTTTTGGTCAAATCTAGCAATTTATGTGATGGTGATTATAAAAGAAATGTGGGTAGCCCTGAATTTTCCCTTTCCATATGGCACACAACTTTCTAATCCTTTTCCATCCTCCATCCTTAGACATGCAGGAGACAGGAAGACCAGTCCTTCCTTGGCACAACTGTAGTGCTGGAAATACCTGTAAACTTGTGTTTGAAAGTATTAGGGGAGTTTGTTGATTATTATTAAAAAAAAAAAAATAAGGTAAAGGTGAAAGCTTTGAAGAAAATAGGAATGAGGTAGTTCTTGATGTGAAAGACAGGGCAGGATATCTGTCAGAGAATCTGAAAGTAGACACCTAATTCAGAGGAAAAGAAGGTGTTTCAGAGGTACCTAGCCCATATTTCTCCAGCCTCCTTACATCAGTAGTGTTAAAGCAGAGATGTTACTGAAGGAAGCAAAGGTGGATGTTCTTGGAAAGTGTTGCTGGCTTCATCTGTTGCATGGGAAAAGTTGGCTATGGTAATTCAGGTAATTCAGGTGCAGGTTTTCTTTCTAATGGAAATTACATCCAAGATTAAGATCATATGACTTTTCCAAGATACATAGATAGCACCTATTGTATCCTATTCACAGTACTTGTTCATGCTGTAATTCTCACCAGATTCATGCACAAGTCTTGGAAATCCAGTTAGATAGGAACCATAACGTGAAAGTCCTGAAGAATTATTTTGGAAAGGAACTTGCTCAGGAAGCATAGGCAAGAGTGATATTATTTTCTTTTATGCAGTTTCATTTAAAAATTCCTTAAGGTCTCCTAACATCAGTTTAAACACAGCAAATTGTTTAGACATTAAGCAAACAGCTTTATATTACTTTTCAACTTAAGATTGTGCTTGTGCTGCTTCTTTTTAGATCTTGTGGCATTCACTTCTAGTGTAAGCAGAAAAAATTCTAGCTCTAAAGGTTATTGTTGTCACCTATGTCTGTTAAACCTTTTTCTATGACCCAGAGAGCCAAAAGCAGGCAGGCTAAGCCCATTTTTCATTTCATTAATGTATATCATCTATGTGTACTAAACTGCTCTGAGTTGTTTTGGGATGTAGTGCAATTCCTATTTATCAGGATAGACTGACAAACGTGAGTTTTTAATGTGGTAGTTGTGATTTAAAACAGCAGGTATGGTGGATATGTTACATGTGTCTTGCTTTCTTTGGCGATGACCATAAAATTCAACATCCGAGTTCCTCCTATAACTGTTACTTTGCTAGTCTGTTTCCTGTAGGTTTAAAAACCTACCATAATCTACAGACCAGCACAGATCCCAGTAAAACACTGGTGATGTCTGGTTTGCAAAGGTTGCTCATAGCTGCTGTACTTGACACAGGGATTCTGTCACCCTCTATGCCTCTTCAGTGTTGGGTCATGTTTTAAATGACTTTGCCATTAATGATTATAACGATAACAATGAACAATAATTGTCCGAAAGAGAAGCTCAAATGCCAGTTCTCTCATGAAAAGGACAATAAGTATAAAAAATGCTGGTGATGTGTAATAACAGTTCTGGGTTTGGCGATAGGACCTGATGTTATGTTCAAATAGCTGTCATACAAACATTAATTTTATCTTGCAAGTTTCGCAGTCAGTCTTCAGTCTTCTTATTGATGACTTTTAAATTAGAACAATTGAATTTATCTTACTGAACAAATGCTAGAAATCTGCCTTTCTGTTTTCCAAGGAGCAAATGTTCCATTGCAAATAGCATGAACTCTGAATCTTCTTAGGAAGGTGGCCCTTGGAAGCCCCCTGCCCCACAAACTCCCAGCAGTTACACATTAGAAGCAAGATTAAATTCTGCACGTGACGAGGCTTCTGTGGTGCTGATTTCCAGCTGTCAAGGGGGTCTGTTGCCAGAAGACATGAACTGTGATAAGATGCTACCTCAATTCATCAGGTAAAATCTCACTGTGTCTCCACTTTTCCTGCTTCCCATTAATACAGGACAGCTTTAATTTATGGGGTTTTTTCTTCACACAACATTATATTTACTAGCTGGGAACCTTCCTTTATGGTTGTGTATAAATCTTTTAAAATGTCAGTGATTAATTTTAAAATCTCATTTATCACTATATGATTAGTGAATTGGTTAAGGTTTGAAGAATAAATGCCTGGTAATTAGAATCAATTTTGTACCAGACCTGCAGACAAGGTAATGGATCAAAGAAAGGCCACTCTGGAAAATAGGCCAGTGGTCCTGCAGTGCTCAGCACCAAGAGCAAGGAAGCAAAAGGAGAGAGGGCAAAATAATAATAAAAAAACCCACTAAACACTGGAAACAAACCCCAAATCCCAGTAATGAAATTTTACATGAGGAATGGAGCAGTAATAGCTGGCTGCAGTATTTAAAGAGCTTTGAGGCTTGGGAGATGAGGCAAGAAACTAACTGAAGGACAGAAAATAACAAGTTACATATATATTTATCTTCTGGAGACTTTATTCTTAAAGTACACCTACCAAGTGGCAAATACAATGATGCTTTTTTCTACAGAATGTGATGCTAACTAACCAATTTTGAAAAGGAAGGCTTTTCAAGGGCTAAAGAGCCAGGGGAACAAGACACTAAGCTCATCCTTGCTGTCACTTAAATCAATGGCAAACCACCTCAGTCGTTCAAAATGAGGTCCTCTTTTGTGATCTCCTGCAGAAAGCAAGTGTACAAGGTGGGGTGCTCCAAAGGAGCAGCTCCTCTGGCTGGGCAGGGCCAGGCTGGGCTTTGTGCTCTGCTCCCCAGCGCCTGCCTCTCCCTTGAGAGAGGTGATGAAGGGTTAGTGCTCGCTTAGCTCCAGCTCTCTTCTAACAAAACTCCCGGAGCTGTAGTTAAATCATTGTTATTGCTGCTATGCTAAGATGTGCGGGCCTGATAAGGCATTATGTAATTTTAAGATAATGTTGTTGTTAAACAGAAATTGCCGTGAGGGATTTAGGTCTGTTCAAAAAGCGGGGGGGGGGGGGGGGGGGGGGGGGGCAGGGACCTTTACCTAATGAACTTTGGGCTAATTTTTTTCCTGATTTGATTTCTTCCTGCTGTTTCAAGGCTATCGACCTCTGTAAAAGGCAGAGCTGCTGCTGGATAAGATGGTATGTACTGTGTACAGCCACGCTCCTTGCCGCCCCCAGGAGGTTTCTTGTGCCAGCCCTTGAGAGGGCACATGGAGAGCTCTGGGTATGAGCCCGGCAGCCAAGTCCTTCCGACAGCTGCTGCTGTCCTCTGCAGGCTGCGGGGGCTCGGGCCTGAGCAACCTCCCAAGCCAAGCAAATAATCTAAACAGAAAAAATGATTGAGCTCAATTTGTTTTGAAAATTCAGATCAGCTGCAGAGCTCTTTCTGCCACAGTAAAATATGACTCTAGTAACTAACTGTGAAATGACCAACACACTCCCCCAGGTCTTAGCCATAGCTGCATTCATAGCAAAGGCATTATAAGACAATAGAAATGACTAATCAAATTACTCAGACTGATCTTAACAACTCTAGTATTAATAATGCCTACTATGAAAAATAGTGATACTTTCTCTGAACAGGAAAACATTGCTAATGTAAACATGCAGCTCAGTAGATAGCAATAAAGATTATGGAGTAGTGGAAGAGTAAAAGCTGGCTTTTTAATTGAAGGAAGTTGGAGTGAAAGCTTGGGGTTTAATTCCAGGAAATGTAAGAGGAAAAAAAAAAAATCTGCATGAAGATCCAACTTATTTCCAAAAAGCAAAGCAAAAAAATTCATGCACACAAAGATCAAATCAAAAGGCAAAGATTATTTTGTGTTGCTTTTTTCCAAACCATTTTTTAATGTATTTTTTAACACTCTTTAAGCCCTGCAATTAAAATATTATTTCTCAATAGTCCAGCTGCTCAATAAACTTCTGCACTTTATACAAGTAAAATGAAAATGTGGAGTCAGATTCATCCTGCTAAGGATTCATTTGGGAAGTAATACAATGGAGGAAATGATCACTCTGGCTTTAAATGTTTATTTTTTTAACTTTGCACACTAAGCAAAACCTATCAACAAAAATACTTATGTTTTGAAACATTTGACAGACACAACAAACCCCCATGTTTTACTTGATATATTTATTAAACAAGATCAAAGATACTGAAAACCTTCCCACACCATCCCTTTTGTTTTCTATAAAGAGAGCAGGTAGAATTCAGAGTATGAAAACCTGTATGCAACTAAATATGTAGATCACCCATTTTTCAGGCAGACCTTTATGTTTCAGCTGCATCGGTGAAAGAAAATGTACTTTATGTTCTTGCTGACCCTGAGCTGGGTCCACGTAAGTGGAACCATTCGTTTCAGCAGCTGTAAATGCAGCCTGTGTACACCCTCCTGCTCCTTCAGGCTGCCCAACAGCAAGATCCGTGTCTGGAAAGCGTTGCTCCCACTGCACACCTGCTCTGTGGCCACCAAGGCGGGACTGGCTGCGTGACGCTCCCAACACCTGCATTCCCTGCTTGCCCCAGCTCTGAAACCTCCGCTGAAGGCTGTGGATTTGCACAGCTGCCACGGATTACGTTTGAGTAAATGATTGGTGTCGGTTGTGCTCGGGCTGGAGGTGAATTTTCGGCACCTGAGAGGTGACTTCTGAAACCGGTGTAGCCCAAACAGGGGCAGCCCGGTTATCCTGCGTGTGCCGGGGAAGGTCTGTCCAGTGCTAACTCACCTCTGTTTCAAACACCTGTTTTCAGGTTGAAAAGGCAAGCTGTATAAATGAGCCACGCTGGGCACGGCGCTGTCTTGTCAGTGAAATGCCTTTCCCTCTGCAATTTACAGCCCTGGACAGCGAAAACCAACGGCAGCCGGGCTGGGTGAAACTCCTCGCCCCAGCACGTTTTGGGAGGAATCCCACAGTTTTGCTCTCCTCGTGCTCGCTGGACACTGACGGGGACGTTTCCTTCTGGCTTCGGGGAAGTTGTTTCTCACCAGCCCCGGCTCAAACCCCCCCCGCACC
>NW_009952974.1:13124014-13134113 GCF_000747805.2 Chaetura pelagica | reverse complement strand
GGGGTCCCCGCGCTCCTGGATGCGGGGCTTTATGAGCGCTCCGGTGCGTGCGCGCGTTGTGCTGCGTTTGGCAGCGCGGAGCCGCGGGGGACGGGCCGGGGCGGCTTCCCGGGCGGACACGGCGCAGCGGGAACCAGTGTGGACGTGGTAGTTGTAACTGTTGGGCTCTCCGGAGTCAGGTTGTTGAGCTTGCTTACGTGTAATGCGCTTAGTTTTACAGTAGAGGGGAAAAAAGCTGCGACTACAAGTGTTTCTGGCAACGTTAGGTAAATACAACAACGCGAAGGAAGCAGAAATTAGCGTGACTAACGTCGGGACAGAAATAACGGGATAATCGGGATACGCTCCCTTGTAAGCAGCTCATGCACTAGAAGGGATTTAAGTAAGCAGTGATTGAAAGTAAACAGGTTTAAGTGATGATATGAAGTCTGCCACTAGTGTTTAGTCTATGGATTCACTTCCTTTGTAAACAAATGATTTCATTCATCTTGTGGCTCGTGGGCTGGTACAGTTTCCTAAAGCAATAAAAACTGTCTCCTGGGCTTGACACCTGTTATATTGTCATGGCATAGCAAGCCCTGTCTAAAAGCAAGTTTAGCACATGTTGCAAAACAGTTCTCTGTAGATAGAGTGTGTGCTGCACTGGATTTTGCTACAGTGCTGTCCCTTGAATGTATGTTTCCTGCCTGAGTTCCTCAGGATGCAAAAGGTAGTAAATCATAGTCCACAACAGAGCATTCTGTCCCCATCATTGCAGGCCTCGTCTTGCTACTCGGTTGTTGTGAGACCCTGGACTTGTGGAGGAGTCGGTGCAGGGACTGGGCCCTGTGCATTTTCAGTTGCAGGGTGAGCATTAAGCTCTTTAGTTTAGGAGCCCAAGTGAACATAGAGAGTGCTCAAATGGCGAATTGGCTTTTGTAAAATAGCCTACTGTGCATATTGGATTGTATCATCGTGACTTCACCTTGTTAAGAAAAGGTGTAGGTTGTTATACAGACACTCAAGGTAAATATTGTAGTCATCCTCAAGCAAAAATCAATTTTTTAGCCTATTAAAAATATGCACTTCTTCCATGCTGGGTAGTTACAATCTTTTGCAAGTATGTCATTGCAGTCTTTGGCTGCAAAAATCAAGAATACTTCCATTTCAGCTTTTAAATAAAGCGACATTCCTAGGTCAAGTACCTGTTTTGTTTTTTTTAAGCTCACATGTTTCTTTTTAAATTCACAAATGTTCTCTACTTAATGACATTTTTCTATTAATATAAATTTGCTTTACCAAGTAAATTGAATTAGATGGTTTTGTGTGCTGTCACATCTGTTGTTAGAGTAATGACATTGATACATGTAAAAGACAATGAGCAAAGAGAAGACAGAGTGAGCTACCCTTCTGTATGTAGGTTTTAAATAATACCTTGCCAAGGGTTAAGGCCTCAAGATTTCACCCTTTTAAGAAAACACAGTGACAATAAAACAATGTAGCAAATAAGGCTAATGTGTGTCAACAAAAGAATGTGGTGACTTTCATCAACGTAAAAGCTCTGGAGCACGTCTTAACCTATGAATACAAGAGTGGGAGTGGGTGTTGGGTAAATGCAGAAAATGTGCTATATGTTTGCAGATGATGCTGTGATTAATTTACAGTTGATTTAGCACAGCTTTGCATGTTGCTGTGTGTCCTCTGAGCTGAGAAAGTTCAAAACACTGTGTCTGTTAGCATGTAACAAAGATGGACCCACAACCTGCTTGCGTTGAACCTCCAGAACAGTGTTCAGCTTGTATCTTGAATTTTGGCTGCCCGTGGACAGTTGCATTTTCAGTTACTGCACCACAGCTGACCTGTAGTAACTCATTAAAAATATACTTGCAAAAGGGTGTTTCTAATTTGTTTCAATGTAAGCCCCTACCAAAGCAGCATCAGCAAATCTGGGGAAAAAGCAGAATGAATGTGACTGAATCAATATATCTCTTTTGAAGGATTAAGCAGCTATAATTGTACTATTTTAAATTCACACTTACGATATAGCAGTAAAACTGTCCAGACCAAGCAGGTCCTAGGGGAGGGATTTGCTTTGTTTCTGCTCATTCACATAAATTCTAGGCTCAATGCTGCATTTTTTTATGACCTGTAGGGGTGTATCACACTTTAACCAAATTTCACACCTTCTAGGGCTGCTTCTAATAGGATGTGCTACAAAGCATGTAAAACCTGAGGTAAATTGCCACGTCAGCTTGGGGGGGAAAATCCACCAAGCTTACCAGCTCCCTTTCAGTTTCTGTGTGTGTCAGCACAGCAAAAGAGAGGGGAGGGATGGAAAGGAACAGGAAATGTCTTAACATGCTTTCTCCATGCTCTTGATACTGTTTTATGGCTGTTTCTATACATAGCCCAAAGACTGGACCAAAAGGGGACAGGACTAGAGATCAGAGTGACATTGTGAATGCTGTATTAAAATGGACACATGGTTATCAGGCAGGTGCAAGGTCAGGTGAGCCTTCTTCCTTTCTGCTTGGCAAAGTGGTTGGAAGTTTCCTGTTCCTATTGGAGGCTGCCCTTTGCTGCTGTCCTCAGAACAGCACCATGTAGCTATAGGAGTACTAACTGCAGTTTTTGCCTTGGAGACTCTTTGGAAAGTTAGTTGGAGAAAAGAGCTTTTGCTGTATCAGCAGCATTTTTTCTGCTCCAGAAAAAGGCTGACACTCTGGGTCTAAATGTGTCTCCTGACTTCTTACTGCTTTTCAGTTATAGCTTGTTGTCTGGATTATGATGCAACATTAAAGTACAAATGAGGAAAATGTTAAGACTCTTCACTTTCTCAATCTTAGTTACTTTAAAAATTTTCTTCATCTTGTCATATTCTCCCACTCATGGTTACCTTCCAAGGTAACCTGTGCTGACTGTTGGCTGTGTGGAAGGTGGTAGGGAGCTGCCATTGTTCCTACAGGGCAGTGGAACAGGTGGTGAGTCAGCGCACGGTGTGGGTTATGAAGGAGAGGAGGTAAACTGCTCCACTGAGGTGGAAAGGTGGAGCAGCCTCTCTTGGAAGCAATCAGGGTGGGAGAGTGTGGAAGTTGTTAACTGAAAACTAAACTGTGACCTATGAAACATGTTGGTTACTTTAGGCGAAAGCATCATCGCAACAGGGTTCATAGTTACACAAAGTTAAGGTGGCAGAAATGGCCTGTTGTGACCACCTATGGTCATGCAGATGTTACATGACTTTTTGTGATACAAGTAGAAGTAGGGTTTCACCAGTACATTGAATTTGTGTTCTAGTGGCGACGCACTTAATTTGATCTAACAGAGGAAAGTAGAACCTGTGCTAGGAATGCATCAGCAGAAGATGGGAAGACAGTCAGTATAAATGAGAATTGGGGGAAAAAAAATGCTGCCTGGTCCTGTTGTTTGTCACAAATAATAGATGTGATGAATTTGATATCCATATTAATGAATTGCCTACCAAGGATGTGTGGCGATTTTTAAAAAGTCTTTGTCCATAAAAGAGGGCAGACGTTCACACCTTATGTGCATAAATGTCTGGTACTTGAGTAGATGTCCAATTCCAGTGCTGCTTTTCATCCTAAAGCAGATTCATGTTCCCTTACAAAAGGTTGTGGTGATTGCAGGTGTAGCCTCTTTATTTCTCTTTAATCACTTCTTTCTGCCTGCTGCAGCAGCTGGAGTGTCATGTAAGCTGGCATCTTTCTCTGCTGTGTTAGCACAAAGTCCAGTGACTTCATGCTCAGCCTTCATGGAGCTGGGCTGAAGCCACTGGCCTGGTTTAGCAGGGAAGAGCTAAAGGATTCCCCCTACTCCCCCTTTCTTCTCTGCTGAATCCCTGCAAGGGGCAGCAGCTTCATAGGGGCAGGCAGAGCCATCGGTTACATTTCTATAGCTAGACTTTCTAGTGTCTGTCAGTTAATACCCTAAGCTGTGGGATCTCACAGTGACAGGGCTGAGGTGTGTGCAATCATTCCACTTGGATGACTCAAGTATTGGGAAGATAACAAACAATGCAGAGGAAAAAGGAGGGGATGTGTTAAGTTATGGCATTGCTACTGCTGTTTGCTTCTGTCTTTGAAAGTCCTGAGAAGTGTTTAAAGAAAGTCAGCATTGTACTTTGAAAGAAAAATATTATGTTTTAGTGCTTCTGAGTTGTCTTTATATTTTATGAATTCCCTTTTGTCTTCATTTGTTTGCTCATCAACTCTCTTAATGTGAACAAAGACATTTTAAAATGGCCAGGAGAGATCTTCATGGACGTATTTTTCATTAGTTTTTGATGCCCTTGCCTTCCTCCTCAGAGCCTGACAATAGATGAAGACTCACCCTCCTGAATATTGGTGGTTAAGAAATGAGAAGTGCAGCAATTCTTTTTTTAATCTTTGAAGAGCTTGCACTCTGAGTGGCTACAGATGAATGGGATTAGAGACAGAGCTGTAGTCAGCATGACAGATATGGTTATTTAAAGAGGTGATGAACAAGGGCAGTTTTTAGAGAAATTTATAGGGAAAATATCAGATTAAAAGAAACAAGGAAAACATTGCTGCAGGCAGGAAGGGTAGGGACAAAGAAACCAATTATACTTCCATCTCAGATGCCCGTACATTGTTGAAAGAGCACGCAAATATTAATTTGCCCTCCTAACAGAATTCCCTTCCACAGCTGCAAGCTCTGGTGTCATACTGCAAAGAAGTAATTTTCTATCAATGTACTACTACTGGCATGAAGCAAACCTTTTGAAATAAGTTTTTCCATACTTGATATGCTAATTAACAAATTACTATTTTAAGTTCTATGCATCTGTGATTACTGTTCTCTGTGCAAACTATACTTACTCTCTTGTGGCTGCTTTCATAGTTAAGGTATGTTTATGTTGGTGAAAGCATATATTTTCTAATCCAGCAATTTTAAAGAGAGAAATTGATTTAATTTGCTATTTTCTATATACATGTTTTGCTTGCTTAGGGAAGGAGCTTACATTTTAGAGTTTTTGGTTAGCTTAGTTTTGTGGCTTAGCCAGACAGCAACTAGGCCACACACAGCCACTTGCCCACTTCCCCCCCTGGGAAGTGGGAGAGGATTGGAAGGGAAAAGGTGAGAAAACTCACAGGTTGAGATAAAGGCAGATAGACATAGCACACATTGCACAGTCCATGATAGATCTCTCTCAGTAAAGCAGTGAATTTAAAGTGATCTCTTTAACCTGGTAGATGCTCTTGAAGTGTTTAGTTCTTGCTTAAAATATTTGGGCTTCATTCAGTGCTGACTGATACAGGTTGATTTTAAAGGAGTTTAAAGCAATTCAATGTCTAGTCACAATAGGAACTTTAAATAGTCTTAAGTAGACAAAACAATTTAGGGACATTAGTAGTTTGGAGTTTGTTTGTTTTTAACAAGATTTAAAAATGAAAGTGATTTGTTAAAAATGAAAACCATGTTAGAGAGAAACTCAGTCTTCTATCTTCCATTCAGGTACCCAGGAGATAAAGTGTCCAAGGGCTGAGAATGGTAAGATTCTTTTCTTCTAGGTGCTCTGTTAACCTTACCTAATGTCTAGAACCTAATGAAGCAGATAAGGAGAGCAACCTTGAAAAGGTTTTGCTGGCAATGCAGTCTTAGGGGAAAAAAAAGGAAAGTAAAAGCTGCATAGAAACTGGGAAAAGAAGATGGATCTATTAACTAGTAAATTGATATCAATTGATCAAAATGCCAGAAAAGTGACACTAACACAAGGATGGAAAAAAATCAGTCATGCTTCTCAGCTTAATGCTTAGAAACCTGCTTCATGCACTGGCTGGTATAAAACTGAGTTTCCTATTAATTGTGAATATTGTATAAGAATCTTAAGAAACCGGAGGCTGGAGGATTGTTGCTGAAGCTGGAAAGAACAGCTCCAGCTGTGTGCACAGGTAGTGAATTAAGATGAGGTTTTGGAATTTTCTCCAAAGAGATTCTGTTGTGATAGCAGCAGCTCAGGCACACCACTGAACAATGGCATCACTCTCCTCCTCAGCAGAAGGGACCTGCTAGAAAATGAGGACAGTCCACATGTGTAGCACAGAACCTCATCTCATAGTGTTGAAGTGAAATACACTCCAGATCTGAGGATGCAGGAAGTGTTTCCAGGCTCTGGTGATGCACACTTCATGTCAGCCAAGGGACAATGTTTCAAGTGTAAATTTGGGGTTTTTTTTAATTTGTTTTGGACTCAGCTGACTCTTTCTGCCGTGTTGGGTTTGGGGACTTCATTCTGTTACTCTCTCCAAAAGTTCTTAACGGGGTTTTTTAGATATACTCAAAGATTTCCATGTGATAGAAAGCATGTCTCAGTGTCCATAAAAGAATGTGTTTAAGTGGCATGTACCATAGTTATGGCTTAAATGCTAATTAATAAACTCAATGCATATACCTAATATAGTATGTCTAATATACCTAATACAGTTTTTGAAGTCTTTTGGAAGACAGTGGTTTGGGGGTTTTTTGCCAAAGAAAAGCACATTAATCAAGATCCTCTAAAGCTGCAAGCGTAGGGAACTGCTCTGTGCCGTCTGACAATCAACTGGGCATTGGTAGACGCTTCTTTTTTCTTCGTTTTAACTTGGGGCTTAGCGTCTGTATCTCAGGCTATTTAGCTGCTCCACCTTGTGGACAGACATCGTTCTGTTTTGCAGAAATGTGTCTTCAGATGAAAAGAAACAAAACGGTCCGGAGACCTGACCTAAGGGCAGGTTAGTTATTAAAAGAATATGAGATGTTTCCTGCTTCCTTGTAAAAGCATAAACTGGCTCAGTTGTCATTTCAGTGGGATGGATTGTAACTGCCTTGTGTGTCTTTATAAATGATGGTAGAATATCAAAAAACCTCTAGATTTTGTTTTTTTGAGTCTGTCTTGAAACAAGAAGTAATTTTAAATCACTGGAATATTTGATCTTCTAAAGCATTTAGCAGTGCTGCTAGGACTTTGTGTTTGCTGTGTGTGCAACAGTGGCTGTGTATCTGAAAGAGCTGATTGACACCTGACATTTCTAGCACTCTATTTGTTCATCCTCTGAATGAATAAGGTAATATTTCTGAAGTGATTTCATAGCTACTGGAAGATGTGCTTGTAAAAACCCATTTATTCTTATGGGAATCTGATTTCTGTGATATATTTTGATTCATAAATCCCCAATTGTATTTCTGTGACTTTGCAGTTCTGTTGGAGAGACTGTCAGGGCTGGTTAACATTTGGTTAATTTTTTAAAAATGTTGATAGGATGTGATAATGTGGTCTGTTTATTCACATGACCAAATCTTAGTCCCCTGGGAGAATGCAGTAGGGAAACTGCATCCTCTGGCTGTGGACCACTGTCGAAGTTGCAGTCTAGACCTTGCTGCTCACAGTGAGCAGGTAATTGTGCTTTTGGTCTTGGTCACCTCTGTGAGGAAGCCCACTGTCAAATCCAGCTTTGGTGCAGGGTCTGTCTCCATTGAATACATCACATCCTTGGGATGGATGTTCTGCTGCTAATGGGAGGTGCTGGTTCCCTCTTGGCTGCCTTCCTCCTCCCCATCTCTGGCTCTTTCTTGCTTCTTTTGTTGCAAGAGCAGCTGCTTATTGCCATTTAAGAAACTGAAATAAAAACACTTTCTGAACTTGAATTAGCCACTGAATGTCCTTGTGGGAAATTCCTGCTCCAAAAGTACAGGTAAAACTCCTATTTCCTAAACACTGGAGTTGGTTTGGTGCCCACTGTATGGTGGTGTGCTACCATGGCTAGCAGAGACACAGCTGCAACGATTTAAATTATATAGCAAATACAATAGAGCATCATGTAGCAGAGTCTTTGTGTACTTCTGCAGTACCAGGAGGTATGGAGTTACTCCTCATGCAGAGGTAATGGAGGACTGTGAAAAATGGAGTAATAGTACAGTTCTGGAAAACAAGCCCAGTGCTTTAGCACTGTACTTAACTGTTTCTTGCTCTTGAATTGACAGGTTACAAGTCAGTCTCCTTAATGCTGAGTTAGTATCTGATAGAGATACAATCCAGAGCAGACTATAAAAGTTGCTGATAATTATTTGGTAGGGCCAGTCTTCCATACTTTTTCATCTGTACTTTATGGTTTCCATATGAATCTGGACACAATGCTTCAGTGTAATCCTGGATCATTTTTCATTTAAAAAAAACCACCCCAAACCCAAAACAAACAAACACGACCTCCCCCCCAACAAACAAACAAAAAAACCCAACAAACCCAAACCCACAAGAAAACCCCTAACAGGATGTAGCCCTTCCTTACCTCTGCTTTGTTGGTTAAATATGCACACTTGGGTATATCCTTCTAATAAAGGAAGTGTACTTTTGGCACAGCAATTAATTTTACTTATTTCCTTTTCAGGTTATTCAAAGACTGTATTTATAAATGGGACTTGAAAGTGTTGAAAAAAATCTTTGCTGTTTTAATAGAGAAGAGAGGTATTTCAAAATAAAAATAATGGTTCTTCCTGGTAAGAAAGCATATTGCATATTATTTCAATGCCAGAATTTACATGGTAAGGGAATTACATCAGGTACTTTTTAGTTGAGAAATAACAAGGTAAATATTTGCAAGAATGCAAAGGAAAATTATCAACAACAGAAAAAGAAAAAAAAGAGGAAACTGACCACAGTCTTTCTAACAGTGAGCTCGTGTGTATGGCTGTGCAGTTCCTTTATTGTGCTTTCTGGGAGCTCCTGGGTGCACTTCACCTCTGCTCACTTACACATGATGTCAAAGGAAGCTGTGGGCTCGAGGCCCTCCCAGCACCCTTGCTTGCCTCTCCTTGGTGGCAGAGCAGCAAGCTCTTCAGTAGCCTGATGGAGCATCCCTTATTCCTTAGCTTTTGTTTTAACTCTGAAGCCTGAGAACCATACCCTCCACCTCCAACTGCATCAGACCTGTGTCCTAACTTGCTCTTCTACAGGTTCAGAATTTGCAGGAGGTGAAATGTAGCCCCAGCGTTGTTGCCACCCTGAAGCCATTGTGAGCCCTGGGGAGGGGCAGAGCACGCTGCACTCTTGGGGTGCTAACTCAGGGGGATACTTCCAACAAAACTCTGAGACAAATGACTTGCAGACTGCTCTGAGGCAGATCTCATACTGGCTAATACAGCTGCTGAGCTTGTTGCCTTTTCTTTTTTTTTTTCCATTTAGTAGAAAGGTCTGTGAGAAGCAGTAAAAACTATTTCCTCCTTCTTTAAATGCTTGGTTGATGGGATAGCCCTGCTGTTAGTCATGACTCTTAAATGTAAAATCCCTGCCTCATTTGGAAGGCATCTTCCTTCTCCCATTGCTGTGCAAGAGCAGCCATGGATGACACATGCAGGGCTTGCATGTCTCAAAGCTCTATTAGCACCTGTCCTTATTTCTGCATGAAAATCCAGTATATAACAATCTATGACAATTGCTGGCATTGTTCTGCCTCCCTACAGTGCCTGTGTATCCACATAGGTAAGCCAGGACCAATTTTAAACTATAAACTGGATTTTTGACTTGTCACCTCCTACAGCTCTCTGTTTGTCTGTATGTGTTTTCCTCTGCTGCCAATTGCCACGATAGGGTTCTTTTTATAAAAAAAGTCAAAGTGCAGCTGCAAACACCAAAAGAGCTGTTATCCAGAGAGGCAATGTTGGCTGGCACATTATTGGGTTGGCAAGACTTGGGAATAGAGATACTCATCTTTGATCTGTGGGATGATCTCATCTGTGGGATGATCAATCTTCTGCTTTTCTCCCCAGCAACTGTTCCCATTTTCTGTTTAGATGTCTTGTTCTGTAGGACAAAGTCTGCTTTTCACTTGTGGACAATCCCATGGGATCTCAGTTCCAGTAAGGATGCATCAATATCCCAGAAAAGCAGCTAAAAATTGTTGAAAACCTCCTGTTTAATACAGTGCCATGATGAAGTGAGAGGTAATAAGCCCAAGTTTCCATGGTTTGCATGCCAATTTGTCTTTCTTCTAATTAATGGAAAAAAGAAGAAAGACATGCAAAACGGAGACAAGAAAACCATCTGAATTAATTTCCTGGAGGGAAGAAAACTGTATGGAGTAATCCAGAAAAGGACTTTGAGGTT
>NW_009952974.1:13120571-13123956 GCF_000747805.2 Chaetura pelagica | reverse complement strand
CCAACCTTTTTTGTTCAGCTCTCCTTCCTTCAGCCTGTTCCCAGCTCCCTTGCTCTACTTTCATCCTCCCAAACGCAAAGGGAACTGAGGACAAATGGGGAGCCTCTGCAGAAAAGCTCTGTGCTTGTGGATTAGATGATTGGTTGGCTGTTGCTTTAGCCCCACAACGCAGTGGGTAGTGCAGGAGTGGATCTGAAGCACAGCTTCTCCACAGGCTGCACTTCACACCTGCTCTCTGTCCTTGCTCTGTTTCCTGCCTAGTACAGCAGATGAACCTGCCAAGGAGAAAGAGGTTTATGAAAAAGATGGATTTAATGCTATAAACAGGGAGAGGCTGGTGGTAAATATCTTTTGCCATAGTTATTTGACAGCAGTTAAAGTGGTGACTCATGGAATTGCCAAAAAGGAATGTAAAGCAAGTGCTCCAGCTTTTCTACCTGGAGCATCCTACTTTGAGCCATTGGAGGCCCCTTGGAGGTTTTATATGAGAACAGGAAGAGGTAAAAAATAACACTTGCACCTTTCACATTGGGCAAAAGCTCACATCAACTGGAGAATGACCTTTGGAGTAAAAACCTCATTCCAATTCAACAAAAAGACATCCCAGCACATTGTGTCTATTTCCCTCTCTCTGCCCCTGCCAATAATGTTTTCAGGAGTCTCCTTCATGACACTGTAAAAAACGATCATGGTTTCAGGCAAGGTTGCTTTACTTGGTAGTCTGTCCTCCTCCTTCCAACCATGAGTGTTGATGTATTGCATCTGTTCTGGAAATAAGGATGTAAATACAAGCCATATTTTTGCATGAGCAATGGCGCATGTTATTGACGACTGTTTTAGAAAATGAAAAGTCTGTTTGTAATAAGGAATTGTAATAGGTTTGTTATAACTCTGATGGTCTAAGAATTTAAATGGATCAAGTTTGGAGACAGAGAGGCAATAGCAGCTATTAGACCATCTGACACAGTTAAAGAGAGACGTGCTTTGGAACACATAAGTCCTTCTTGAGGCCTGTTGTAACAGTAGTCAGGAATCAGATCTGCTCTTAATTTTCTCTGAATGACTCTGATTTTAGCCTGGGCTGCTAATGGGTGGTTTTGTTTGGTTTTGCTTTTCCCCCAGGAGGCTAATGAATGCACAGCAGCTATCTTGGTCTAAAATGCAAGAGAGAACAAGTTCTCAGCAGATTTTTAGCAACGGACAGGGAGGCAGGGCTGGTGTCGTGCTCTTTTGTTGTGGTTCAGCTTTTGGTAAAACCGCAACACTATTTAAAAGTGGATTTTAGAGCAGGGAACTGAATGTATGTTCATTATCTCAATGCTGTCTGGGGAGGGGAAAAAAAGCAAAGCAACCAAGTGAGCGGTGATAAAACATGCCTCCCTATTCAGCAAATTAGGGCATTATGCAATGGATGGAGGGGTTGAATTTCAAAAGTGCCTCAAAGCTCGTCCTTTATTTAGGGTCTTTTTTGCTCAACCTTGAATAGACAGACTTCTTATTCAGGGGAGGGGATTAATTTACAGCTAGAAGACACTTTCATGCCATATCATATTGTTGTTTTTAATTATTAGGGTGCCTGCTCGTAATATTTGTTTAATCAAGCTCCAATCAGTATTCACTATTGAATATGCTAGAGAAATCAAGGCAAAAAGGTACTTTTGTGAATGTGTTGAGGCTGTGGCTGTAACAGTTGTCACTGGCTTGAAATTATGGTAAAACTTATGTCCCCTTGTTGATATTATTAATGTCTGGAAGAAGTAAAAAAAGTGACGGGAAATGAGCTCAGTCTCTCTACAGGAAGACTTTTAAAATGGGAGACCAAGAAGGATGTGTGGAAACAAAAAATAGGAAAGCAAATGTCAAAGGGTAAATGCTTTCTCCTGCATTATCCCTTGCCATGGTTGGAATGGGAGCAGTGTAAGAGCAACAGCCTCAACAAGTATTTCTCCTGCCTTCAAAGCAAACTTCACTGAGCATGATCAGAACAGTGTTTCTGATGAAAGCCAGTTTAGATTTAAACCAAGGAAGTTTAATTGAAGTGTTCAAGCTGTGTTAGCTGATGTTACTCTGAATTGCTTCAAGACTGTACTGATATAGAAGATACTGGACAAATTATATGTCGGATCTAAAAGATGTGATTCATCCATTAAAGGCACATTTCTGACAATTTTTAAACTTATACAATTAGTTTCCAAATGACCTTTCAAATAACCCTTAAGGAGGATGGGAAACTGCCTAACTCATTGATCTAGTGCTCCAGGGCTGCAGCCAGCCACAGTCAGCTTTGCCACAGTGAATTTAAAAATAAATAAATAAAATTGACAGGCTACTTTTCTTTGAAATAGAGAAATTAAAGAGATATCTTTGATTTTGACAAGATTTTCAGTTGGAAGTTGTTTGGTGTAAACCAGATGCTGCAGGATACCTATGAGTCCCTAGAGCTGTCACCACTCCTAAAGCAAGATAAATCAGAGGGCTATAGATGCTGGTGGCCTGACCCTGTTGTACTTGCAGCCACGTCAGGGAGCAGTTCCCACCATGTCTGTCTTTTCTCAGGAAGCGAAGATGGTGTTCCCAGAAATGCAGAAAATTGCCTGCAGCCTTTTGTCTGGAGGCCAAGACACCCTGCTGGAACTGTAAAGCAACGTTATAGTCTGTCTTTATTAAATGCCCACAAGGTGGCACTTGTCATCTTTTTACCTCTCTAAAGTCTAAATTTTTATACTTGCAGCAACACCAAGAAATAATTTTAGAGGTTTTGAAACTTTTCTTAAATGGTAAGTTAACTGTGTTTTCATGAGAGAGGTACTTCCCACCCCTTCTTGAAACTACAGTTAAAAGAAAGAGGACTGTATTTGTGTTTTGCTTCATATGACATGTGAAAATTCCAGCTTAAAAATTAATTTTTATTATAAAGGATTTTTTTTTTTAAATTGTCTTTCTTTTAGTCAGGTGCCACTGCTTATGCGACAGAGAGGAAGAAAACTCAGTACTAGCTTCCCTTGCTTTGCAACCTAGTATTATCACATAGATTAGTTCATTTAACAGCAGCAGTGCCTGTGATAGGCAAAATATTACTCATTAAAATGTTTCCATCATTCATAAAGCGGCAATAATGTTAGATCTGCTAATAAAAGGTACTGAACTCTGTTTTCAGTGGGCCTCTCATTCAAGCCCATGACAAGCATTCACACAATTTATTGTCAAATCAGATGTCTGTAGAAACCAGGACAGGTTAGACACTGGAATAGGCTGCCCAGGGAGGTGGTTGAGTCACCATCCCTGGATGTGTTTATGGGTCGTTTGGATGTGGTGTTGATGGATATGGTTTAGGGGAGAACTTTGTAGAGTAGGAATGATGGTTGGACTTGGTGATCCCACGGGT
>NW_009952974.1:13072917-13120376 GCF_000747805.2 Chaetura pelagica | reverse complement strand
AGGTTAGACACTGGAATAGGCTGCCCAGGGAGGTGGTTGAGTCACCATCCCTGGATGTGTTTATGGGTCGTTTGGATGTGGTGTTGATGGATATGGTTTAGGGGAGAACTTTGTAGAGTAGGGATGATGGTTGGACTTGGTGATCCCACGGGTCTTTTCCAACCTGGATAGTTCTATGATTCTAAATTCCTGCTTTCACTGCTTTGTACTTTCCCTTGCATTGTATTGTATTCTTCTCCAGGTGGGAGTGCCTTTGGAAAATGGTAAGAAAATACATTCTGCTGATATTTTTGTTTTCTTGCTTAAATAACTCAAGCACAGTTTAATCTTAAAAGCTACTCAGGTGCATGGGATTTTGTGGGTATTAAGGAGTGTAGCTACCTGCACCAAAGGTCAATATGATAGACTGAAACTTTGCATAAGGAGAACTGTTGTTGGTGACCGTGCCTTCTGCCCACAGGCTCGGGCGTGATCCTGTGGATGGATGGTTTTAGCAGAGAGATGTCTCTGTGACTTCTCTTCTGGAGAACATGGAGGCTTATTTGGAAGGTTTTGCACTGAAGTGCCTCACAGCAGGCAGTGGTGTCTGCCTTCCTGAGGAAGAGCCTTGACACGTCTAAAAGTTTTCAAAGCTTTTTTTTTTGTCTGTTTGTTTTTGTGGTTTTTTTTTCCCAAATGAATTAATGTGCCAAGGCTAACGCTGAAGTAGCATCAAAGACTCTAACAGTATAGAGGTATCAGTCATCATTGCTGCCTGTCATACAGTATATTGTATATTTGGGAACTGGGAAAAAACGTGGCACTTACTGCCTGGGTTGTTTTTAGCTCTGTGAGGATCTTCTCATAAACAAAGGAAATTGTGATGCCCTAGTTTTCACACCCTGTGTGTTTTCCAGATGGGCCCAGGCCATGTGTACCACCAGGCTCTTGTCATTAATGGTTTTGTTTTTTGGAACTAATGGAGCAATATTACTTTTGGATTATTCAGTCACTTTTAAACCCCAACAATTTTTGTAACATAACGCAACAGCTTTTTTTTAGGACAAAGATTAAACCCAGAAGTTGCTGCAGATCTCTTCAAAAGTCTGGAGTAGGCCTGTGTGAGGTATTTTTCTCAGGAATTACGTGTTACCCCTGTCCTATGCAGGGGCAAAGACAAGACAGGACTGAGCCAGAGGATTGTTTCTCTTTTTATGTTCCTGTGGAGGACACGGATGCTGAAGGTAGTGTTTGTTCCTAGGAAAACATATCATGCAAAGCAGGTTTCACCATGGCTTTCTCTCGTTTACTGGCCATCAGCTAAATGAAGTTCTCTGCAGACTTTGGCAGTAGTGTGTGGTACCCTGCTTGCTAGGGAAGGGTCGCTTAGTTTCTGCAGAACCTAATGTGGTAGGCCCCAAGGCACTTCTTGCTCTTTGCATCAAGAATCTGCCTCTGCCTGCCACCCCAGTACAGACCATCAACTTACTGGCTGCTGATAGCAAGTGGAGTGGGACTTTGTGGAAAAAAATGTGGATCCCAAGGTCTCGTCTAGAAGTGCAAAGGACCTTTGGCGTGTGCTCTTCCTCCCAGTACACATTCAAGGACAGGGCTGTTTTGGCTGTTCTCTGCCACCCTTGCTCCAGGAGATGCTGCCATCAGGTTCCCCTCCTCCCGCCGCCTGGGGACTTGTGCAGAACGCTGCTGGGTGCTGCCACAGCCAGGCATCAGCTTCTCCTGTTTACCCTGAAACCCTAGATTGTAGCCCATCTGTTTTACTGCTGCTGCCTAGGGCGGTGGTTGTATTCATCCTTTAATTACCTTAATGCTGTTTGAGTTTTATTTTGGTTGGAGTGCAGAAGAGCCCAAACTGCTCGGGTTTGCTTGGCTGCTATTTAAAATGTTTCGTGATGGCTTGAGCTTAGTTTCTGAAATGCTGTTGGCACTTGTACTCTGAAAAACAGAGATTAAATGACATTTTTCTCTTCAGCTGCACTGTTTTTGTGGCTTGAGAACCTCACCAGCAAATAAATGATGGCTTCATTTCTGTAAGTCAAGTGATTTTATGAGCATCCTTTGGGCTTAGAGAAGGTGCTAACAAGCAAGATTTTGAGGCTGGGGAGGAATTTTCTAGAAGTTGTTTTTTGGGCACAAAAAGGAGTCTCTTGTATGGGTCAGCAAATGGCCACACATCTCTCCAGGAGTTAAATTTTGACACATGCTGCTGCCAAAAAAAGCAAGATTAGCATCTTAAAACACATGTTGATGCTGACTGGTTAGTGTCTAGGCTGTATCTTACAGAAAAACATTTTATACTTGCTTGCATCTTTTCATATTTATGACTTACACTGTTCCTTGGTCACAGATTGGTTCAGAAAAAATAAAATTGGAGGGTTTTCTTTTCTGATCATGCTGATGTTTGGTCCGAGATGATGGCTGAGAACTAACCTCTTCCACAGGGCTCACCACCTGAGGCCTCACCTGTGTTCAACAGGGTTATTGCCAAATAAAATCAACGTTTGGGGCAAGAGATGCTGTGTCAGCCCAAAGCTGATTATTTCTTCCCAGACAGTGTTAAACTAATCTCCAGCATGATGTTACAGATCATCGTGCTGCAGGGAATGACATACAGTAAAATAAAAATAAAACTGAGTTCTCTACAGGAAATCTCACAGTGAGCCCTAAATTGCTTTATGGGGTTACCACGCGTAGTTAAGCTGCTGTTGCTCTACCCTAGAGGTGGCTGATCTTCAGTGGGGAGAGAGAAAGAACCATTTGAGGCAGAGGTAAACATTTTTATTCTTTCTATAAAAGGAATACACAAAGACAAGCAGTCTAAACAGTTTGAGGCAATGGTAACAGTTTTTGTATCTGCAGTTAAAATGTACACTCTGAAAGTACTACAGTTGTTCAGATTTATATAAGGGATAAAATGGAAATGGTTAAGTAGGAAGGAAAATAACAAAGGGAAATGCTAAGTTGCAATGTCAAAATTAGTCACATTTGTGTTTATGGAACAATCTGAGATACTCTCCTAGCATTTTTGTCTGTGCATGAACTTCTAAATAAATGGCTGTATGATTTTCTATAGCCAGAAGCCCTTTTCTGTGCAAGTGTGTATTTCTGACTATCTCTCTGCGCTTTTCACTTCTTAATTGCAGATGGTTCATGCCCAAGGTGCATAATTTTCTTATTTTTTCCATTAATTTGTATGCTTAAAGGAGGGCAGGCTGGGCCCAGAAAAAACACTCCTGCCCCACTGGGACATTTCTGCCTGTAAAGGGGTTGTTGACAGAAGCTGCTGTTCAGGGCTTTTCTGTCTCTCTTTTCTCTGCTTTTAGGCAAATTTCAAGGAAACCTTGAATAGAGATGAGATAGCTTGAAACTGAGATGTTAAGGATACAGAGTGGGCTCTGTAGGTGAGTGCTAGCAGGACAGCAGTGAGAACAAACCAGTGTTGCACAAGGGTGAGGGAAGACTTCATGTGTGAAGGTGAATATTGCGATGGCTAGGAGAAAGCAAAGTCCTGGAAAAGAGGAGGAGGGTGTGTTTGGGAGGAAAGAAGGTGATGGCAAGAAAGTGTGAGAATAGTTTTAAGAAGCATTTAGGGGTTGCTCCTCTCCTTGTCCACTGGAGAGAGAGGTGAGCTGGCAAACCCTTGCCCTTGGAGAAGCAGCAAGACACTTAACCTGTCCCATAGGGTGCATGAGAAATGTAGGTTGATGCATGAGCTAGAGGTGCCAGCTGTTATGGGTCTGTTCCAAGATGCTTGCTTCAAAGACAGGTTTGATTTTCCTGTGGCTTCAAGACCAGAAACTAATTCTACAAGGTAAAGGACTGTAAATGTAGTTTCATGTGTCCTGTTTCTCCTCTCCCCTCTACTTTGCATATATCTTTGGGTCTAATTGAGATTTCAAGTGATGTGTCAGTGCAAGATGGTCTTAGTATTTTCTTACATATACATATATACTTATACTAGAACAGGCCCATTTAGGAGCTTGAAAGTGATGATTTTGGGCAGACAGCTGTTTCTTTTCTGATCTATTCCAGGCTGGGAAATTATTAGATATCAGTATGGATTCAGGGTAGAGTTTTAAGAAGTCCCATCATGTTGGGTGAAAATAAAATCTTACACATATTCCCTTCTAAACAAAGAAAAATTCAGATTATTTTAAAAGCAGTTGCTGCTTGAGATATTAGGAAATGCTCAAACATTTTCAGTGTTAAAGGTTAGGAAGACTATTCAGCACCATCATGTCAGTTGCAACTTGGCTGAGTTTGAAACTGAAATTTATGTACACAGACAATGTGCCTGATCTGAAATGTACCTGCTGATGAGAGTGCCCTCATGCTGGCAAAGGGCTCACCAATGCTGGTAGGATCAGTTTATGCATTTATATTTTCTGTAGTGCTCCAGACCTTTGGAGAAGAGCAACTTTAAGCTGAATTGCATCTCCTTTAAGGCAGGAAATACAGTTAAGATAAAACGTGATGCACAGCATGTAGAAAACAATTTTATCTTATCGTGGCAACATTTAGCAAAGCTGAGATACTGTGCTGATGGGAGCTGTAGAAAAATCTGAGAACTGACAGTGCAGAGTTTATTGCATTAATTAGAAAGTGGTGCAGTGTTAGTGAGAAAATGTATTTAGCGTTCAGCATTTTCTGTTGATTTATTATTATTTTTTTTAATCATGCCTGAAAGTGCTTTGGGTGCCTCACTGGAGATGCTGCATGTGAAAGCCTGGGCTATCTGAAATTCCTAATACTGCATTTTAAAATACTGATGATAAGTTAAAAGGGACTGTATCAATTCATCCTTAAAACCAGAGAACTAGCAGAGTGGTCTATTGTTGGTGCTCTTCTGTTTTACCTTTCTGTAGTGGAGTAGGTTTTAGCAATAGAAACAAACTTGCATAGAAACAATGACACGATTTTTAAATTTTTTTAAAAATCACAATAGAAATGACCTTTTGTTTTTTGATTACCTCATATGGGATGGCCAGAGGGTATTCTCACACTGTAAAGGCAGTAAAGCTCACCAACAGATTTTCTAACAAAATCCTTGTGCACAGCTGCATAACGTAAATCATTCCTTCCAATTTCTGAATGTTAAGTGTTTGTTGTATGAAAGTTACTGCTGCTCATGTCTGCCTTTAACAAGGTTTGAGGTTCTTTGTTTGGCACAAATATTGTTGCTTTTCAGTTGTATAGTCATGCTGCCCTCAGTTGTAACAATTACACGTCTTAAGTGCGAGCAAGTATAGGTTAGGCTGCCAAGATATTTTTATTTTCGTAACAGTCAGCTCATATTTTACAAATACAGTGCGTGTTTTCCTTTACTTATTTATTTGTAAATCCAACTGGTACATGTATTGCCAAAAAAAAAAAAATAATAAAAGACTGGAGCAAAAGAAATTTCAGCTAGTGGGGTAGAAAATCATCTTCGGGGACTAAACCCATTATTTTTACTTACAAGTTTTCCCCTTTTTCCATGTCACATTCCAGTGCTGAGAGATCAGGTTACAATGCTTCTGGAATTAATCGACTTGCACTACCTTGATTAAAGGTGTCAAAGGAGGAGTGAGTAAGCATGGCTGCATCTGTTGCTGCTGGTTTTCTCTCACTGCTGTGGCACATCATGGGCTGCTGAAGGGCTCTGTGCAGATTTGAGGTGTTCTGGCTGATCCCCAGGACACAGGAGCACGTCTGCAGACCCATCCAAAGATCAAAACCCATCATATTCTGGGGCATGGAAGTTCATAATAAAGTAATAATGAATTGTATTTATAAAACCCACTACCACCAAGGGGAGTTGGTAAGGACTGCACCTTCTTCATGTGTAGCACTAAAATATGGGGTAAAATATGGAGCGGAATGGTAGCTCAGGCAGGGCAGAGACCATGCTGGAAGGGTCTGGGCAGGTCTGTGCCAACAAAACTGGAAAATACGTCATTGCACTAAGACCTGATTTAACGATATTTTGACATGACTGTAGGTGGGAGAAATGGACTAGAAAACAAGACTCTGAAAAAGGCAGATTGTTAATCCTAAAGGGAGGCAAAACAAAATTCTCTCCCAGCTTCAGGAACAGTTTTTGGAAGATTTAGCGACTCTAAAGCAGAGATGCTACTCAGGCCAACATCGAAGCAACAAGTTCCTGTATTGCTTGATCTTGACATAATAAAAACTAGAAGTTAGAGTTTTGTTGGATGCAGCAGGTTGTTCCAGTGAGCAGATGATTGCAAACAGAACTCAGAAAACAATTATGCAGCAAGAGGAGGTTTCAAACAGCAAGGCTGGCTGCCTCACTGTGTGGTTGCCTCACCATGTGACCCTGTGGTGTGATGAGTACTGAGGAACTCCTGCCAGCTCCAAGGCAGATAAGCACAGCATCTTGCAGAAAGCCTCGGTACCTTGTAACATCAGAACCAAAGCTGGTCAGAGTGGTATAACAGTGGATTAGACATGAAGTTTGCAACAGAGCCCAGAACTCAAAATGTCAGATCAGTTTTCAGCAAGTTATAAGGGAGAGACAGAATATAGAGTACATACTCTGGTTTTGTTTTAGGAGTTGTTAATTGTTCTCCAGAAGAGGAAGAAGCTAATGGCAAGAATAGTTTGGATGAAAACTGATTTCTTAGAGTATAAATTGAGATTTAAAAAAATTTGTGTAATTTCAAAGGGAATTTTTGGGCATATACAAATAATGTGTTCCTCTGCCCCTCCCATCCCCGAGTAGTTTGGCTTCTTACCTGCATGTTTGCCAATTTTGAAAATGTACTTCTATAGTTTTTATTCTAGTTGGCTAAAGAAAATACCTTTTTGTATTTTCAGCTTAAAAGGGAACTTTTAACGTATTTTTACTATCAGAGTATAGAACAAATAATTTTAGAAGGTAGGTGTAATATTTATCTTAATAAATCTGCAGATGCTTCTTCAGGGTTGTTTCTGTGTTAAAAAATGTTTCCAACATGATATTAAGATTTGTCACTTTTCTTTCAGATACTGATGAATACAGACCACCTGTTTGGAAATCTTACTGTAAGTATCTCTATTGATTTATTTTTCTTCCAAGTCAAAAATGAAAAAGTTTAAATTGGATGCTTTAAAAGTTTCAGTTGGATGCTTTGATTTTCTTTTCATCACTATGTGAGGTTAAGGAGCATCAAGGGGTTCACTACTACTTACAGATAGGTGCAGTTGTTTATCCTCAGGAACAAGTGAATACAGATTATTGGAAGGAGCAGATTCTCTGCACCTTACCAATGTGAAGTGGTCCCACTCCTGTATGGGTCTGACTTAAATTTATTTGGCTGCCTAGACTAGGCCTTGCATAAACTCCATTTGTATCTTAAATTTGGTATCACTTGCACATTTTTAGGGCTCCTGTGCCTTAGTACCTTGCATCACTAGAGTGCAGACTTAAGCTGCTTAGAAAAATTAATAATAAATAGTTTTCCCCCAGAATTTGGTGATGTAGTAAAGCAAGACCATTTGTTTGGCCTAGTGTGACAAACCACAAGGAAGTTTTCTGAAAGAAGGGCCTGGTTTCCTACTAGCCTGCCTGCTGTAGCTCTTTGGTGTGTGTGTCCTAGCTCTGAGGAAGCACCTTTGTTGGCTACCATAGGCAGGTGTGCAGAGCAGCACCCCAGGCACCTTGCCATGAGAGCAGAGCCCCACACCCTTAGGAATTTCACAGCTTGCTGGTTTTCATTCATTCATCAAAAAAACAACAATCAACAAAACAAACGCACACAAAAAAACCCCAAAACAACCACTGAAGTTACCAGAAATTTTTTGTATTTCAAAATACAAAGGGATGTTATTCCAAACCTGTAGTTTGGAAGGAACTGATGGAGGTTCAGGGAGATGTAAGAGAACACATGAGACATGGCTCTGCAGCAAAGCATCGTAGCTTCCCCCAGTGTCACACCTACTAATTCTAGTTCTTTCTAGGTAGAAAAGCTGTGTGAGACATTTTGAGATCTGAGGAGCCACAGCAGGACAGAAGAGTCTTTTGTTAAAAGCAGATTTTTGAAAGCAGATTGTTTGGGTATTTAACACACTTAACAGTTCAGGGATGTCAGACTTTTATTTGCATTTTCTTTTGTGTATATTCCCAAGGCTTGATGTCTGGCTGAAGGAATTTGCTCTTGCAGCATTTTGCATGATGAAAATATAAATATTGTTCTCTAAATGTTTTGGGGGTTAGCACCTGAGAAAATACAGTTATTTCAATAAGGTTTCCATCCTGCAGTGAGAGATTTTTTCAGATTGGAGATTTTGGACAGGTCTTAAAGGCTTGGTGAAAACCATGCTTAGAAGGAGTACATGCAAGAGAGTAGATTAACATTTTTTTGTCAGCTAAAATATTTATAGTAGAGTTAAATGAACATTAGAAAAAGAGCTTTTCTGTCATATAGACCAGTCTTCTGCTAATGGTTCCCAGAGGTCAGTTGTTTCTGTTCTGTCCCTGCCACTGCCAGCCTGACACATTCAAAAATCACAATTATGCCTTAAAACTCAAAAATCAGCCTTGCTGTTGGGGTCTGGTTTCCAAATTATCAGTTGTCAAAGTGATAGTGAGTTAAATAGTCAAGATCTTCTATGCATTATGAGCATTAGCTTACTTCTGTAAATGAGACCATGTCCAACAAGCAATTACAAAGAAACTGTAAGTAGTCAGTCAGATACTGTGAAATTTGTAGTGAAAGTTACAAGAGTTGCCAAACCTGCACTTGCCTTAACGGTCTAGGAATGTTACTGTTATGTTAATTGAAGAAAACAGGCAACAAGTGAAAAAAAAGGCTGGGGACTTAAAAATTGTTCATCTTCAGTGTTTTTTTTAGATGGATGACTTTGAAAGGTTTTTAATAACTGCCAGCATATGCAGTTGCTGTCATGTGCTTGAGATGGCTGGGACCTTGGTCTCTTTGTGAATCTGGTGGCAAAGCCCATCTGTGCCTTTGAATAATCATGTGTTATGCCAGTAGCTTGTCATATGCCAAGTCAGCCACTTAAAGAAGTTGCACACAGAATGATTTTAGCAAGCTTTTTTCTTAGAGCAGAGGGCTAAAAGATAAAACTGAGACACTTCCCTCCTTGATATTAAACATCATTAGTCATTATTGCAATACTTGTTACTGAGATCTGTGTATTTTGCTCCCAGTTGTAAGTATGAGCAGTGAATCACAGCTCTGTACCTTCTGCTCACTCAGGGAACACTGCCTCTTTCTTTGTTTTTTTCCGTGCCGTAATCTGGAACAAAGGGGCCCAACCTGTGCAATACTAAAGCTTTGTTGACAGCTTGGCAGAAGCTGAAGGCTTGGGTTGGGTGCACATATGTGTACACCCACTTTCCTTCACCATCATGGTTCTCAATGGCGAATCCTTCCCATGGTTCAGAATGAAGCACAGAGTCATGGCCTTTGATTGCATTTCTGCCTAATGGCAGATTAAGTGTTTTGTTTGACTTCCCTGGCAATAATTACAGCAAGGAATCTGGTGTTGAACAGTTTGAATTGCACACAACAGTTAGAGGAGGAGGAATACACAGCCTGTTTTGTAGCTTACCTAGACTATCTGCTGTGCTTATGATGGGAAGAGGAGAAAGGTACTACCTTGGAGAAGAGGAACTTCCTTTCAGAAAATCTTTTCAGCCTGGCTTCAAGTAAGATGGGAAACAAATCTCAGATTTTAGCCAGTTTCTGTGGAGTGTGCTGATTGTAAGTCTCCACTGCTCTTTAGTGAAATGAAATTCAGAGAAATCCATATTAACTTTATGATTTTTTTTTCCTTTGAACTTGACTCTGCAGTTCTCAGGTATGGACAAGAGCCAATGATAGCAAATATGACTTTTTACAATGGAAGCTAGGGAATCTGTGTGCTGGATATATAAATGGCTATGCAGTGCTTGACATGAAAATTTCTCATTTATATACTAGTGGAATGTTTTTCTTTGGTTGCAAAAATATTTTTTTAATACCAGTACAAAATGGTAAGGATTGATTTTAGTAACGTTGGGAAAAAACATTAGATTTCTTTTTGGGAACAAAAGGAATGTGATTTTTCAGTTTATCTTATGATTGTTATATCATCAAACATCTTGCTTTTTTCTCCATTCTTTTGTAACTAAGCACATAAATACAGCATTTGTCAGTGGAAAACACTCATGATCAAAGGAAAAGTGTATTGAAGTCAGTTCTTATTGGATAAATCAATGGTCTTATTCCTCAAAAAAGGTGACAGCACATGTTGCTAGACTTTGGTGTTAGCACTCATAATTGATTTTAAAATATTACCATTCTGAATGTCTATTTTATTAGTCCTAAGGTACTGCTCAAATACTAACTTAGTGTCAACAGCCTCATTTGGAAGGTAACTTGCGAAACCAAACTCCGGGATAAAAGTTGAAAGTCACTCCTTTCAAATTATATTAGAAAGTCCACACATTAGTACCATTAAATTTTACAGCTGGCTCTAAAATTTATTCTGGCTTGTTGAGGTTTACTTAAAAAAAGAAAGATAGATATAAAAAAGGTGGGGGAGGAAAGAAGAACTTAGTAAGTGTATGTCATCATTTGTGCCTTAACTGTTTTACCCTGCTACTCAACTCTTGGTGTCTTTGCTATTTTTTCCTTTGTTCAGAAAAAAGCATTACATCTTGCAGAGAGATGTCTTGTCTTTTTTAAAACAGCAAAATCTAATGTTAAAATGGCAAATTTATATAATGATTCTATATTTTCTGCCTTCTCTCAGTGTATCAATTACAACAGGAAGCTCCTCATCCTAGAAGGATAACCTGCACTTGTGAGGTGGGTATTATAAAGATTCCATTTTATAGAGTCCAGTAATTCCAAGTCTGTAGCTAATGGTGTCCAGCCCAAACAGTGCTGCCTTGGGAGTCCTGGTGCTGTGGTTAGTGTGAGTTACCTCAAGGGCACCTGGAAGTCCATTTGATCCAAAAATGGAATTACAAAGCATTTTGAATATGATATATATATGAGAATCATCTAATGATTTTTGGTTCTTGTATAAATGGAAATTAATTTTATCCTCCTTTTTGGGTCAGAAATTCACAGAAGCAAGAGCAGAGCTGTATAAGGGAACTACACACCTGTGTTACACACATAACTGCTAGATGCAATAAATCAACAGAGGGAAGCTGAAACCTCCCTTCATGCTGTTACTAGAGTTGTAGTACTTAAAACTCAATAATGCTGGTATTATAATATAACTGGTAACATAAGGTATGCAGAGCCCCAGCTTTTAAGGATCCACACAATAACAATGGGATCCTGCTGATACCCAGTACTGTTATCACTGAAGATGTGTATAATGTCATATTTCAATGGATTTATTTCAAAACAAGATTGTAACGTATGACAAAATTTAAGTAAATGTAAAACTCTCCCTCTGACAGAGTGAACTAAAAGAGAAGAGACATTCTGTGTTTAAAAATAGCTTCTTGAACTCTGCAAAGTAAACCTTTGTCTGCACCATGAACATTGTAGAAACTGAGAAGTAAAAGTTGCATGTTTTAGAAACTAGTGAAAATTGAACTAAATAAGATAGAGCTGTGAAGGGATCACTCAGTTACAAGTATTTCGTTGCAGAACAGAGCATATTAAATACATGTTCTCTTATTAAAGAATCCATTACTTTTTTTTTCCAAAAAAGCTCTTTGAAGCTTGTTTTTACCTAGTAAAGGTAAAATTGAAATAATACATTATCAGTGTCCATTTTTCTACATCAGCATTCATTCATTATAATGCAGATAATTGTTTTTTATTATAGGTATTGAACAATTTATGCAGCTGAGCCAATTTGAAGTGAAAATACATTCAACAAGCACTAACATTTTTAACCTTTCTGGTCTCAGCCTCTCCTGCTAGTGTTGAGCTTTGTGATCTGCTCTTGCTCAGCTGGGTTTCTATTAGCAGCCATGCGTGAGTCAGTGGGGAGCAGAATCTTTTCCTAAGTGTTTGAATTATTCAGCTGTATAAACAACTTCATAAATATTCGAAAGAGAATTTTTGTCCAGAGAACATCAAAGAGGTCAGTGGGAGGGAAACAGATGTAATTTGGTGAGGTACTCGCATGTAAACTGCTCCTCTTGCCTTATTGTATTCCACTTGTTGACACAAAAAAGAGTGATAAGTAGATGGAAAAGCACTTGTTAAAGAATAATTGGAATAAAGCCCCAAACTTTTTATTTAAAGTGCGAAGTCAAGTCTTGTACTAGTGCTGATACTGAGAGATGTATTGAACAGAATTGCCTACTTCTCGAATGCTTCTCAAATACAGAGAATTTGAGCTTCTGCTCTGTTACACCAGTTTCATATCAGAGCAACACTCAGATAAGGGGAGTTAGACTGATGTAAAAAGAGTGTTGCATTCATTTGGGATTTATTAATTGTGAAGGTACAACAGAGAAAAGGCTTTTGACACTCTATGGGGTTAAGCTGTTGAGTTGGTGATTTCATAACATTTTAAGGATGTTGTGCATGAGGCTGACATCCAAATTTCGTTTTGTTTGTGCAATTAATATTGTATCATAATATTGTATATTATATCATAACAATGTATGTTTGGATTAATATTTGTTGTGCATATAATCTTTTTCTCCACGTGTGTGCAGGCACAGTCAGGGCATCCTTGACTGCCATATGAAGGCACTCCATTATAAATTTAAATAAATATGTATGAAGCATACAAAAGATGGACATAATTATAATCCCTGGCTTTTTCTGTCTTATGAGGTTTCATTGTCATTCTTAAGTTTGTTTTTATTTCCCATAAATAAAGTCTTGAAAAGTCAAAAGACTTAGCTTTCTGTTGTTTGCTGGATACAGAGAAAATGAAGTTACTAAGGCTGCCTTTACTCATGCTTAAGATACTGCCAAGCCAGAAAGAAAATCTGCACAGGATAATTACACGGTATTTTCAGCCAACAGTTTTAGTTAAAATAACTGTTTTCTTGCTACTGCTTTGATTTTTATTTCAAAACTTACGTCCTTTCTTAGGTGGCTTTTAGTTGCAGTCTAGATGGATGTTTTGGTTTTGTCTCCTGAACTTAAGGCTGAGTGTGAAAGTTAGGCTCTGATCCTTCTTAATGAAACTGCTTTGGCTTTCAGTGTTCACATGCAACTGGAGAATACATGGGTGCCTACAATTGTAATTTGTAGAAATACAGTCTGGCAGGAACTTTATAAAGTCCAGGAAGACACAAAAGAGCAAGAAGCTGCATGTTGCTTCTAGTTCTGATGCAGCTAAGTAAGAAAAAATGCAACACTGACTTTTAGGCTGAGATTAGTGTGAGTAAAGTTGGTGAAATTATACTTGTAGGAAACATTATGGAAAGCTGGAGAATGGTGTTTACTGTCTCGCATGGTAAGTTTGGCCTATGGGAAATCTGTGTGTTGTAGTAAGTTCACATGGACTGCACTAAGCGTGTGTGTAGCCCAGCTAATTCTGACTGAGGTAGAAGAGCTCTGCTGAATTCTGATGGGAGTTGCCTTGGAATCTAAATGTACTTATTCAGTTGAGATGTCAAAACCCCAAATATTTTAATAAATTTTTAACGTTACGAAAAAAACCAACCCCAAATACCAAAACGCAGGCAATAAGCCTCAGTTAAACTGGGATTCTAAGTACACTGAGTCTTATACAAACAAACAGTGCTACAGCTCAGCATCTGCACTGAAGCTTTTGCAAGTTGGTAAAACTGATCAATAGACACTCAATGTTAACAGAAATTATTTTCCTCTTTAGTTCATCATCCACCAAGGTGAACTGCAAATCCAGCTACATTTGCCTGAAAGTCCAGCAGAGCTTTTCTTTGATTCTTTGCTCTAGTCGTCTGCCAGTTCACACTTCCAAATGTTTGCACACAAAGTATAATATTATAATTTGGTTTAGGATTTGCAAGGACTCTGAAGATGCCCTGTCCCATTACTAATCCATTTCTGAAATTGAATACTTTTGCCTATATCAATTTTCTAGGTCTGTCAAAAAAATTCACAGTATTCACTAAGATAAATACAAAATCTCAATAGACAGATAACAAAATCTTATTCACAACAGGATTCTTTTTTTAACAACTGCCTGAGATGAGTGTCTTGTCTTGAGGGCTTTAGCTAAGAGTTGTTGCAAGTTTCTATAGTATCAGCAATAACATGTTTTCACTTTTTCTCCATTCATGTTGCTGTCTTCTTATGAAGAAATAACCTACATTTAGCAAAAAATAAGTAAGGCTTTTTTCCTTTTTTGAAATGATCCAGTCTCTTCAGGCCCTTTGAAAACAGTTATCCTGCTTCAACTCTTTTTTGCTGCTATGTAAGAAAAGAAAATCTTTTAGAACATTAAAAATCTTTCCAGTGATGGAATTATTTTTCAAAAGCAATGAGCCATCACAATAGCTTTTTATTTACTGGCAGTGTGGAAGATTTGTATACCAGGATGTATTTTTTGTTGGTTTAGACATCTGAAATCTTTATACTCCAGTAGAGATAACAGGAGAGAAGTGCTAATTTTTATAGTCTTTCTGCAAAGGTAAAAAAAAAAAAAAAAAAAAAAAAAGCTGAAGTTGCAGTTCACTGTATTTTATGTTTTATTATAGCTGGATGATTTTATACTCTTTTAGTTCAGGTTGTATAATTGTTGAATTTTACTACCCGAAGAGTCCTCTCCTTTAAATTTCACAAGGAGAGATAATGTGGTGGTTTAGATTATTGAGCCAATTTCTGGGGGGTCTGAAGTTCCTCACTTGTTGATAAACTTATTGGGCAATTGCAGATGAGTTACTTCATCTGGAATCCCTAGCAGGTGTTCTGACACCCTTGTGCATGTTGTGTACATTTACACTGTATGGTCTCTTGGGCATTGACAGACTTGTGTTTCGCAGTGTAACACACGCGTACCTGGCGTTGAGGTCTTTTAGGTGATGCTACAGATCCCACAGTTTAGCAAAATCAGGAAATGCAAGACTTAGGCACTTGCTAATGATAATTTATGACTTGCCTTTTCTCTGAGGGGATATGGTAGTGGCTTAATTTCTGGCAGCGGTGACACCAACAGCTCTGTGATTGAAAATAACTTGTAAAGTTTAGAGTTCTATAGATGTTTCACTGCATTACTGCACTTAAAAATACAATACACTCACACCGACGAATCTAATATTTTGTTTCCCCCTTTTAGCAGTTTGTAAAAGCAATACTTAATGCCATCAGTTTATATTAGCAGAGCCCAGAGGATGACTGGATCCGAGGGGCTCATTCTTTCTCAGTCTGTTAAACCATTCAGAAATGCAGTGCTTCCCAAAGGTCTATCTTTGTTTTACCCATATTCCACTCACAAGGAAAATCCTGGAATAGTAGGAGATTTTTGTCTGTATTTTCACATTATATCCCTTGCTATTTTTAATACTATACTATGGAGAGCATGCTTACTGTATGGATTCATTCATTATGAAACATTACAATTTCTCTTGTTTCTTCTAGGTAGAGAACAGACCCAAATATTATGGAAGAGAGTAAGTGACATATATCACTGAAAGTGGTTCATGCTGACATGTTGATAGATAATAGTTACAGAAAAGGTTGCAAGCATTTGCTCAGGGGCCTTTGTTTCTTCTGTGTTTTACAGTAGTGTGTCTTACTCACCATCAGACCATGATTGCAGTTCCACCACTTTTGTCTGTCTAAAATTAACAGATGCATTTTCTGATGGATATGAATATTATCAAACTCTACTTTAAGTGAGAAAAACAAGTTTCTGCACTTTCAAATGATTGTCTCTTTCTAGCCCCACCTGCAATTGGCTTTTGCAAAATGTTTCTGCAGGAAAAAAAGTTTTGGATCACAGCTGCAATATAAGTGCACAGTACCTATGTGTCTCCTATTTCAGACTGCTGAGGCAAAGATGGTTAGATTAGTGTGGGGAAACAAAGCAGCTCTTATTTGTGTGTATTTTGGTAAGAGATGTGTAGTATTGCTAGATAATTACACCAATAACTACTGAGATTATATGCTATCCCCAAGATTTTAGCAAATTGCCATCAGATCTCTGAATGCTGAAAAATGTTAAGATTGCATGCCACTGGCACCAAACACATGAAGCCAGGAGGAGAAAATGGATTCATTTCTACATATTAAATCGATAGATGCAGATTTAAAAAGCAACACACTTGCTTCACAGATGCTGATCGACAGAGGCCTTTCTAAACCATTTAAAGTGACTTCAAAGGCAGACAAATAGGGAGATTGATTTAAGCTGTAGATTTCTGCAAATCAGTAATTTTAATGTTTGTTTCTTGTTTAATTATCATGGTTGGTGGTTTTCAAAAGAAGAGGAAAAGGTGATTTTAAAGTGAAAAAGCGTGTGTTTCAAAAAGTCTTTATTCCTTAGATTCCATGGGATGATCTCAAGGGAGGAAGCTGACCAATTATTAAGTGTTGCAGAGGGAAGCTATCTCATTCGTGAAAGCCAGCGGCAACCTGGAACCTACACTTTGGCATTAAGGTTAGTAATTAATATTTCATTTTTGAATTTATAAAATATTCAAAAGATCGTACTGTGTCGTTGACCTTAGTGCTTAAACTTCCTTGTCAGTATTTTAGGTTTTTTTAAGAAATCATGATCAGCATTTAATTAAGTGGTACTTTTTACCCTAGTTACAGATTTGGTATCTTTAACCTTCCCTAACCCTTTCTGAAGTGCTGTTGCTCCTTGTTTGCACCACCAGGATAACAGCAATTGTGGTTTTGCTGGTGATGCTGCATTTTGCTCTTCTCCTATGTTACAGATGTGACTCCACGTAGACATTGGGAGAGCAGGCAGTCAAGAAATAAAAGGCATCTTATAAGTTCACATGACTAGTCTACTGTGTGTGTTACTTGCTAGCTAGCTAGCTGTTGCTGTAGAGCAGTTAATTCTCTCTAGTCCCTGTCACAATCTGATAATCAGATAGGTGGAGATTCTTTGGGATCCAGCCAGGGCAAAGCAAAGATAATACAATATCGGGTGCACAAATAGGCTTCTGTTTGGGTACAGATCAGCTGCTTAGAGCTACAACTCTGTAATTGTCAAGCTTGTATTTACCTCTTCCTGCATGGCTAACCCTGCTGCTCCAGGGCAGCTTGAATTATAGCTTTACCCTTACCAGGTTTACACTTTGCTGGGTTTGTAATGGGATCATATTTTCCACCAGCGAAGAAGCATCTTACCAGTGTTCTTGGGCCCATTATTTTCCCCTAGGAAAGGGTTTGACCTTGACCTTCTCCAAAGATTCCTCCAGTGAAGGGGGATTATCCATGACCACTTTTTGAGACCATCATTTGTGTTTGTGTCGTTACACTGCCAGGCAGCACAGGTAGCTCTGTCTGCATCTTAGATAATCCCAGTAGGAATTTCACAGTGTCATCTCTATGGCCAGAAATGGAGCTGGTCAGTAGGGAGGTATGTATGAGCAAAACCTTTCAAGTTCGATAAAACATTTTATTCTTTTCAGGGTCTCAAATTTCACCCTTTCTTTTCTAGCTGTGTGAATCAATTTGGTCTTTTCATACTAAGCTTAAATGCCACTCTTGTCATTCAAGCAGTCACATTCATTTTGAGATCATCTCTGTATGATTTTTGGTTTTTCTTCACTTTTCCCTTAAGGAGGTGTAGGAGGAAAGAAAACTTGGTCAGCTGTTAGTTTTACATAAAGAAACAGACACAGCAATGCTGAAGAGGTGCCAGCGATAACATAAATAACATAATGACAAAACACTAAATGGTATCACTATGGCTTTTGATTGTTTTTCAGACATACTTTGGAAAACAAATGGAAAATGTTAAGTAAAATTTAGATGCTAGAGGGTACCTATTGACTCTTGACAAATCTTTGGTTCACTCTGTGTTTATGTACTTCTACTCACTCTGCCCCTCAATGTGTATGTTTGTCGCCTGACCTGTCTGTCTTGGACAGTCCTGTCAGTAGCAATTAGGAGAAAATGGAAACTACCTATGCAATGTGATTGCATCATAAAATCCCAATTCATTGAGACGTAAAAGTCTTGTAGAACACTGGGTAGGACCAGCTGCTGTGGAGACTGAGAAAGGGTTGTTTGCCTGGCTTGTAGTTACTAGTTCTTCTGCTGGGAACAGGCAATTCAGTAATACAGATGGCTCAGCATGCCCAGCTCTGGCAACGTCTTCTTCCTGCATTTGTGTCAGCAGGCTTGGGAATCCCGAAAAACACAGTGCATCCAGTCGTGAAGAGCAGTTTAGTGAAACAGGATCATAACCTTTTCTGTGGCAAGGTATGACATCTCTGTAATGAAATGTTTCCATTTATGCAAAGGAAAAAACAAGCTTTTTGTGCTTTGTCCCATGGACCCAATCTAGCCAGTTCTTCAAATCATCAAGGAACAGTTTGAATGCTACATTTGATACCACCAGCTATTGTAGCTGATGTCTGAAATCCCAATGGTATGTTCATGCCAGCCATTGGTGAAGTGGTTTTGAATTTAGTTCCAATTGTAGTTTTGTTTTATTTAATATTTTGGTTTTGTGTTACTAAGTTAAGTGAGGTGAAACTGCATCCTCTGTGTCCTCAGAATTCTAGAAGGAAGATATCCTGGTGTTTGTTGTTTGATTTATTTATTTTATACTACTGTTTATTTAATTGACTTCAACATCAGATATCTACTGTGTTGGTAAAGTTTCTAACACAGTTATATTGGAAGTTAGGGGGAAAAAAAATGCTTAAAAAACCCTTTGGCAAGCCAGGTGAGAGAAGGCTAGGACTCAGAATCCTTATTGTAACAGCCCAAACATTATATTTGTGAATACACCATCCTCCGTGCTGCAAATCTGATGGACATTATTTGAACCGTAGCTCAACACTATAAAGTGAGTGTTGATGGTCTTCTGGAATTTTTAAGGAAGATCATCTCACAGAGGGCTATATTATAGGGGAAAAACAACCACATTCTCTTCTGTTCTGTCTCTATCCTCACTGTTTATTCCCTTCTAGACTACTTATAGTGGGCATCTTTCAGGGATGCTCAGATTCTTTGCACTGAAGATTTCCACTTGTTAAACAACTTAACCTTCTAGAGGGTAAAGAATAAACTGCTAACGTCACAAATAATAACTCCTTTGTAGGCAGGCAGAACTCACAGTTATAAAAACATGTTTTTGTTAAATCTGGAACAGATTGGACAATCGCACAACAGCCTTCAGCTACAACCAAAACGCACAGAATGCAAATGCAGTTGGTGCATGAAGGTTCTTTTATGGACCATTCTACTCCTAACATGGCTCTTCTGCATCTCACTTCTTTTTACGTTACTCTGAGGGATGCCATAAGTCATTATGAAATGGGCAGTTCTGGGCAGAGATCTGATTAATTGTTTGCAAAGAGTTTCTTCCCAGTACTGTATCTCTCTTACTGTATTAGCAAGTTCTCTGACAATGAAAGCCCTGGGTCAGATCAAAGGACCAGTTCATAGTGCAGTATCAGTTCTTCATTAGCTATGAATAGCAGACATGGAGAAAAAAAACAGTGGAAGAACAAGATGAATATGTGGTAGTAGTATTATGGTGTGCTCTTCAAGCCTCTAAAAATGTGCTGTTCAGGGACTCACAAGCAAAATTGTTATCTTAGCTATTTTTTCAGGCTTTTGATTGAGGTGGGGTTTTTTTTGTTTGGTTGGGTTTTTTTGTTGAGCTGCTTTCTGAGCACACTTTTGAACCCTCCTAGACTTCACTGTCTGCAACTGTAGCATGAGTTCCATGCCATAACTAGGTTTTCTGGAAGCAGCATCTCATTTTTGAAGATTGCATCTTGCAATTTTTTTGGATGCTCCTTGGTTTTTGTATTATGAGAAGTAGTAAAAAATTAAGGTCCATTTACCATTTCCATGCCATGTATGTCCCCCTTTTTATTATCTTTACAGGTTGATGAGTCCTAGGCTATACATTCAGGTTTTGTAGTGAAGTTCTTCCCTGCCCCTCATCATCTCTGTCATCTTTCTCTGCACCTTTTCTTAGTCTGTGATGACCTTTGGAGATGAGAGGACTAGGACTGCACATCCTGTTCAGGATGAAGTGGGCCATGGAGTTTTCTTTCTTTGTTCTCAAAACCCTTCTAAATGAATGTTTTACTACCATGGAGCATTGGGCTCTGATGCTTTTACAGAACTAGATTTAGTGAATCTAAAGATCTTGTTCATGAGCTGCAGTAGCTACAGAAATACCTAGTACTGATAAAATGACAAAATATAGGACAGAAAAAAATAATAGCTTTTGCAGGTTTAACTGAGGCACTAAAATATTCTTAGAGCAATACTATAGAATAGGTAACTGAGTTCAAAGTGGAGATTTTTAATATTTCTTCTTTAATAGGTAGAAAATGTGATTCTTACCCAAAAATCTTTTCAGCTATTAAGGTTGCTGGTGAGTTGCTGTAAAATCTGCTTTCCACTTATATAAGAAGTTGCATTTTGATCATCTTCTGCTGAGCTATTTTTGCCTCCTTTCATCCATTATTGTGCAATTAATTTACATCATGACTCTTTATTTTAAGATAGACTACCTTTTAAATCTAAATTTGAAGCAAAAGCAGTTTTGTTGTTCAAAAACAAATTTCTCAGGAAAAACTTGTTTCTTAATTTGTAAAAGAGGTAGAAATCTGTTCTTAGGGAAAAAGAAAACAGTAATTGTGTTTGTGAGTTTGAGTAAATTTTCAGAGCTGCCCTTTAAATGCAATTGATGTTCAGATCCTAAGAAAGCCTGTGAAATTGTATCAGTTCAGACACTGGATAAAAGAGAATGAAGCATTAAGACAAATGAGAACAGCAAATCAGCACCCTACTATATTTCATGCCTGTACTTAAGTGTGGATACACTTTCTAATAGCTTATTTAAAATGCTTTTTTCAAGCGCAGTAGATCTCACCAGTGTTTACTAATTAATTAATCAGAGAATGCCACTGACATTTTTTTTGCAGCCCTGAGGTTAAAAAAAATTAATTATGAGAGAAAAAATTTTTAGCTATATATGTATGTCCATACATATCAGCAAGTTTCTCTGACAATAAAAAATGTATATATAAAATACATTGTAATGTTAATTAGATGGCAAACAGATGAAAAGAAGTGAAATTTCCTAATTAACTCCTGGAGGTATTGAATCTGCTTTTACATTTGGCAAAAACAGTAGTACAGGGCTTACTGCTAGGACCTGTAGCAAATGACAGTAACAGTAGGACATGGTTTGCAATGTAGCCTTTTGAGGTTGAGAGCTTGTTTCATAATTAGGGTGAGGATAAAGAGGAAATGGGTAGAGATTGTACTAGTGGTAGGCGTTGAAGTGTGATGTACTGCATGTTCTTTTGAGCAGCTATCTGCTGTAGCACATTTAGTTGGTTACCATGGTTTCCTTTCCTGCAAATTCTATTGTTGTGATACTGAGAATGAATCGAAATAAGGTTCTGCAGCATGATTAAAAAAAAAAAGTAATAATGATTATGAGTCATGTTTTCTTTATGTTTGGGGGTTAGGGCACATGCAAGATTATGTAGCAACAGGAGAAAATTCTTGAGGCGAAATAGATGTCAAAATACAGCCATCCTTAGTTTAGTCAACTAACTGCTTGTGCTGTGCAAGGAATTGATACAAATGTTCTCTCTTCCAAAATTATGAAATGGCATTATGAAATTAGCCACCGGTTTTTTAAAAGAGGCATAATTGGTAGGCTATTAGACCGTAGTGCTCCAAATGAACCTTTTTCATTTCAGAGAACAATTGCTTTGGTAGCCAAATGCTGTTCATTTTCAGTGAGCTCTTTTGGAACACATGTGGTGCTCTTTGAGAACATGTGTTGATTGCCATGGGATGCTTATGCATGTAACATTCAACATCTGCACAAGGCTGCTTGAATTCAGAGGTTAAAATTGTCCATCTGCATTCTGCTGGAAAGTCTCTCTGTACAGGATGGGACATGGGAAAGGAATTGAGGAAAGAAGAATTGTTCAAAACAACTTTTTATTTGGTAATAGCTGAATTACCTTTTTAATTCTGAATGTATCAAAATTTGGTCATAGTTTGTCCTGAATCCACAGCTGATCTGTGAGTAGTCAGAAAGGGCTCAGCCAAACAGTATTTGACTGCATCCTTTCCCTTTGCTATGGAAATGCTATGTTGACATCATATTAGCTGGTAGGAAAAAATTATACAGACCATTTTAAAGACTAAACTTTGCAGATTTTTATGTCTGTCATTTCTTTTGTTGTTTTTTTACCTGCTTTGCAGATGCAGTGATTTGCAATAGCAAGAGTTGAATTCAGTTTCTAGAAACCTTTCTAAAATATTTACACAACATTCCTTGGTTGCTAGCTGAAAAACCTGGGAAACTATATGTACATATGTATATACACACACACGCACAGACACCAACTTTACAGCTTAGCTGGGTTAAATAGCATTGCTCTACAATGTGATCAAACCTATCTGTGGGATATATATGTTTCAGCCTGACCCACTTTGATCAGTTTTCTTTATTCTGCATGAAATGGCAAAGAAGTGCTCCTTCCTCTGCAGCCAGCTGAAGCTCTCTGGGAGGAACTCTTCCTTCTCCCCCAGGCTTAGCCCATCACGCATCCACAGGCATAGAGTTCAGGCAAGCCTCAAAAATTAGCTACTCAGGTATCTGTGGCTTCCTCTAGATGAAAGAAACAGTACATTATTAAAGCTGTTTTAATAGGTTAACACAAGAGATATTCCAGCTAATATGCTGGGCTTTTATTTTTAGTTGTGAAGAGCCAAATATTTCTTTTATGAAGGCATAAATTCATCTGAAACTAAAGTTGTCCTGTTGGCTGGGTACATCACAGGAGGCAGTGCTAGCCCTCAGGAAAAGTGTGCTGAAAATTTGGGGAGTCTGCTTTTCTGCTCTGAAGTAAAACAATTTTATCTCATTTAAATTATCTTCCATGTGAAATCAGTTTCTTTTCCTGTATAAAATTTCATACTAAATTATATGCTTTCTTACTTTGTCAGTAACGTGGAAGCTACCAGTAAGTGGTGTTGGTCCTGCGTGTCATCTGCCTTATGTAAGTGCACCTGGGCACTACTGAGGTGGCTTCTCTGAAGTGTTTAGAATAATAATAAATAGCTGCTGACCTTAATGAGTAATTAACTGGATACCTAGGCCCTCCCACAGACTAGAATGCTTTTTTCCTTATGGTTCATGTCTTCTTGCTGTGTTCCAGTTCTCCTTCCCTCCTCTTCCCATCTGTTGTTGTCAGCTCTATTTTCTTTTGGCTAGAGTGGCTAATTTATCTTTGGCAGTTCAGTTTGCTGCAGTCTTTCTCCTGCTCGTGTTCAGCACTTTTCAGAGGAATATTTTCTCTTTGGTGGTGTTGTGAACTTTTTGGTAACTTTTCCAAGAGCTGTCCTCGGTGCACACAGCTCATTTTCCTGTTGTGCCATGTCCTTCATATCTGAGTATAGCTCCTGCTGCCCCTCAAAGATCTGCTGTAACCTGGTGCACAGCAGAGGCAATGAGTTGTGGTGAAGCACTATGATAGAGCTCAGAAGATCTGGGCTCCGTTCTTGGCTTCACATACATCTTGGCTTGAGGCTTTTAAGTTTTCCCTATCATAGAGGATATTTTCTTTCCCATATTGTCTCACATGACTGTTCAGTACAAAAGTCCAGACTCCCTTACAAATGGCCCAGACAAACTGAAAGCTGTACCTCATCCATCAGACCAACCCAAATCACAGCCCCTGAGCAAGAATTGCTATTGTACTGTGCTATTTTTATAGTGTATAATGTCTGCCTGATTTGAAGCTTCCAGGCACTGCTGGATTTAAATAGTTACAAGTCCAATTATAATGCAATGAGTTGATAATTCAGTGGTGTGTATGTGTACATAACATACATTGTGCTCTCCTACCCTGTTCCCTACCCTGTCCTTATCCTGTCAAAAGGATTCATACATTTTCTGTCTTCTGGTGGTTCTCCTGGCATGACTTTTCCCTCTATTGCTTTTACAAAATGCTAGTTAGAAATGTATCTTCAAGTTAGTGCTTTTGGTTTGTCTCTGCTTTCGTGTGCTTTTGAAATACATATTTATAAATTTTTGTTCTTGGAGAAACAACTTTTTTCCTGTGCTTCATTGATAAGCAAATAAGTCCTTCAGCTGTAGATACTATGGATGCTTTATAAATATGTTTTCAGAATAACACACAGTAGCCTCATATTGTTTAGTCTTAGAATTGTTTCACCAAAACATTTCTGAATTATTCAAACACTAAAACAACTGATACCAATAAATGTTACCTGGCCCAGTGTTCCTCTTCCATCTCCCTCTTTTATACTTGATGTACCTCAGCTTAGTTAAGTACAGTTCCTCCTGATTTGTTAGGTGCTAGGAAGAGCATCAAGCTAATTTTTTTCTTTTAAAACTTGAGATGAATAAATTGACTCCAACAGTTTCAGTAACAAGTTGAGATCTGCCCACCTCCTGCTGCACTTGCAGGAGGAAGAAATTGTATTCTAGGGAAACTGAATTTAATAATATAAAAGATCTTTATTGATGAGCTGTTAGTAGCCTCAAAAATTCTAACAGTGCATATTGCATCTGCAGGAGCCATTTTGTTTTGCTTTGTTATGCTGGTTTATTGCTAAGGAATGCAGCTTTGAGGAAAAACCATTTCAGAGAGCAGGGTGAGTATATCAGTCAATCTCACTGTTCATGAAAAAGTGGTGAGTGATTACTAGAAGATCGAAGGCAGAATACACTGAGAAAACAACTGAAGTAGCAAATTGTGTAATAGCTTTAAGTAAGTTAAGTAAGCCTGTCTTGTCAAGTTGGGATTAACAGCTGTTTAAGGCAAATCAGATTTGACAAAATCTCTCTGGAACAGAAATCTTAGCTATAGTTATTTTTAATCTAAGCGAAAATTTTAGTGTGGTTTTTTTTAAAATATAAATTTTGACACCCTGAACATCAATCTGTAGAGTGCACATTAAAACAAACAAATCCCAAAAAAACCCCACGGAAAACAGCCAAAACCAAAGAGGGACAACAAAAAAAAACACGTTTCTCCACTTTGTTACCAAAAAAAAAATTTTGCACTTGCAAAGCTATTTTATGATAAGGACTTTTCTTCAGGTTTTTACTTGATGTCTTAAACTAGGTTTCCTTGATAATACTGAATTAAAATATGCATTTTGTCTTAGATAAATTGAGAGCAAGTTGCTTTTAGTGTGAGAACTTGTAGAAACAAAAAAAAGAAATGTAACTATCATGAGTAACTTAAACCCTTGTAGGAAAAGCTGCTGAAAATGGAACAGAACAGAACTTGTTTGACCATTATACTATAGCAGGTCTCCTTCCATACTATGCGTGATTGCAGTGCAATTTCTGTTACAGATCTGAGGCTGTTCTGCTTCTAAATTTATCGGGAAAAAACAATGTCATATATGAATTACCTAAAATGAACATGTTATATGTAGACTGTTACAACAGACTTCAGTCTCAACAGAGTGAGACTACTGAGAGGCTGTCAGTAACACAGCACCAGCTCTGAATTCTTTTACTTGATCCCTGTTAGACAGTGAGTTCAAGGTTGTGTCCATATTGGCAAGGGGTAGACATGTTGCAGTTCTAGCTCTGGGATTTGTTTTCAGTTGGGAAGGATGCCACATTTTTCCATGCTAAACTAAATTATCATGCATTCAGCCAGCATGTCATTCTGATCAGGTTTTAGGGATAACTTTATAAATAGTGTTCATCAAGCAACAATCAGCCAGCCAATACTGCCCTTCCAAATGGCACAGGAGCACTGGTGATAATGACACTACTCTGCCACCTTTCCCAGCCACATCAGACAATGTGAGATTTTTGTCTCAACTTGTATAAAATGCATCTCTGAGTTTCAGTCACTAACGCATGTGATTTAATTTATGCATATAGTGTTCTTCTAAACTACTGCTAAGGTTCGGAAGAGGATGCTATTTGTCAAGCAGGTACTCTGGGAAGATGGCAAGTTCCACAATTCCCTGGCCATCCTCAGAAATGTTGTTGCCAATAAATAATAAAACAACACCAAGAATAAGCTGCTCTCCGGAGTTGAAGACCTTCAGGGATAACTCTGTAGGAGAGGTTTTGGCTGTGTGCAAAGCTTGTGTTTCTTTGACAAGGAAATGGGCTAAAAGAGGCTCTGTGGAATAATTTGTTTTCTTTCACATGAACACAGCATGGTTAGGAGGTGTTCCTGATTGCAGGTTTGCTTATACTTCTGTGGCTTCACATGTGAAAGAGACGACTCTAGTCAAGACTGGTCACTTTAAGTGTGGTTGAGAGTTTACAGAAGTTTGAACTGAAGTTCTGTCACCTAATTCTAGGTGAGACTTCTACCTTCTAGCCACAAAGCATGTTAAGACACTTTTTCTCCAATGGAAGATTGAGTGACCTTCAGGCACATGTGCAGAACTGAAGATTTCCCAGCTCTGTATGTGAAGCTGCTTGAAACTAATGAGGACACAAGCAGCCCTGAGGGCTGTTAACTTTGTGGTCTGGGTACAGCTACACATTCTAAATACTGCCTTTGACTTCTCTCGTCATAAAATAGTCTGGGAAAGAGGTGAACAGCTACTGGTAGAGTTCTGCATGTGGACTGTAAAATCCTTCTTAGGTGGTAAGAAAGTGCAGATGGGTTCTCGGTCATTCACTTCTTCCTTTTGTTTCACCAGTGAATGCTGCATAGAGTAGGTGACTGAGTCTGAAGCCTGTCTCTCATAAGATACCTCATTCAACTTCTCAGTCTTTTATTACTGGCCACATTTGCTCTACCATTTAATCCATTTTCCCACGTTGTTACCCACTCTGCCCCACTGGCAACCAAAGGGACTAGACAGAATGATTGCTTTTCAGACAACTTGGAATAAAAAAGTCTTTTATCTGTAGTCCTGCTGCTTGCAAACAAATGCACAATGGACACAAGGAGGCTGTTTGACATGTCAGAGGTCTATTTCTTTTTCTTGGAAAAACATCTAATGTTCCCCTGTCTAAACCAAAAGAGAACATATATTATCTGTGTCCTGCTTTCTACTTCTTATACAAGAAACAGCTGGTACTAGTGCTTGCCTCTAGGAAGAGACCATCAGGAAGTTGAAATATCAAATCTTGGCTCTACATAGTTGCCACAGTGATGCATAATTAACTAGGCTGCATAATGTTATAGAAAGGAAACATAAGGAAATATTCTTACCAGTGGAAAAATATAAACCATAGTATTAAGTAAGACTGAAAGGGCTGACAGTTACATTTTAATTGATCATTTGCACTGTGACGTGTATTTTTGCATTTATGTTGTAATTTGATCAAAATAGTTTAATTGTGTGGTCAGAAAGAAATTTAAATGAATTTGAAAGAAAAAAAAAACAACCAGTGTTCTGAGAGACATCATTGATGATACAGTCTTTGTAAGAGATTGATGGTTCATTGAATTGTGTCGATTTGGAAGGTTTTTTTCCCTCCCTGTTGCTAATAGGATTTTGTTTAAATATATATATATATATTTCCCCACAGCATACTCAATAGGAAATTAATAAAGAGAAAAATAGTTTGATTTGGAACAAATGGGAAATCAGTTTAAGGCAAACTATTCAATGTTACCTCTTGTAGCCGATATGTAATCACCTTTTCCAAAAGGTTATGACACTGATGCAGAGTAATATTTTTATCTGAATACCTTTAAGTGGTAATTGTTAAATAATCCTAATGTATTTTAAACTGAGAAAGTTGAGTGTACCTTTAGAAAGCCACACATGCTAAAAGAAATTGGTGTGCTGTTCCCCAGATCCATACAGGGGGAAGTTTCATCCTGTTTACAGGAGGGATGAGTTTAGGCAAGGGAGGCTGTGAAAGAATTAAAACTGTGGGACGTTGTCTACGAGATATTCCTGTGCTGAAATGTAGGTCAGGAGCAGTGGGATAAAGATTATGTACTTTTAGGAATCCTATTCCTTGGTCATCTTGATCTTTGGAACTTTGTTTTAGACTCTGAAAGTTGTTACTAAAATCAAGACGCCATGTTTACTTGGTAATAGGCCCTGGGAAGCTTTTCTGTGCCTTATTTTCTCTTGATAAGATTAGTGTAATACTTTCTCTTCTAGAAAGCTAAGAGCAATAAGTTACCTTCAGCTTGTTTAGAGCTCTGCTGTAAGTACTGTCAGAGCATATGTTACTGATTAGAGCAGCAGTTCACCTGCTACATCTCTAAATAAACTCAATTGTGTGTTGTCATTTAAAACCCATTATTCTTCACTGTCAAACTTCCTCCGTTCTCCTGTCAGATTTTAACATTGCAGTGCTTGTGTGTGCTCCATGTGCGTTATTGCCACTGACTTGAGCAGAAGACAGTGAAGGTTTCTCACTTTGGCACTGCAAAATGCTGAGCACTCTTGGCTCATGTTGACTTCTCCAGCAGTGAAGGGTATGCCAAGAGTATGTCTCGTGGTCAAAACCTGTTCACTACGCACTACGTTCAGTAGAAAGATGCTTTGAAGAATGAGCCTGAACACATTCCTACCCTTTCTGCTGTTATCTTTCTGCTTTCTGAATGACATCTGTTCACACAGAATTGCATCTTGTGATGAAATTAGTATCGGGTAGAAGTGTATATCTTTCTTTGATTTTCTGAATTCTTTCTTTTCAGTTTGATTCGGTGAACTTTGAGTTTGTGTGGCATAAAAATGTGCATAAAAGTACCAACATATTTCCAGTAAAATGCCCAGGTAGTTTCCTACACATGTTCTCTCTTCTCAGTGAGCAGGAAGCAAATTCCTCAGGGCCCACTCACATTTGAGCCTTGTATAAAAATAGCTCCTGAAGTTACAGTTACTGTCAGATTATTGATAGGGGATGGGAAGGTTTGATATTTTGATTGAGAACACAAGAAAAAAAAATGTACAGAAAAAAGTGGGTTTGCCCATATTTGCAAGAAGAGGACAATTTTAGTTCTGAGGCAAGGTCTGAAATGATGCTTTCCCCTGTTTGGCAAGACCCCATTGAAAAGCAGCCGCTTCTGCAAGGCGCCAGCATTTACTTTGTTCCTTAACATCTCCTGTGAAGCATTTGATTATTGAATGAAATTAATCCATCCTTTCAAATTTAGTTTTTAGTGCTTGGCAGCTCTGACCTCACAAGGGGGTCCTGAGCAGCCACCATTGCTACTGTCTGATCAAGGAATAACTCGAGTGAGCTGTGAAAGCATCTTCCTACTTCCATCTTCTCTGCAGGACACGCATTGGTTGTTGCCAAGTGCAAACGTGGCTATGTTGTTGCATGTGTGGACTGCTTTCAGGCAGAAAATTGTTGCAGGTTCAAAGTACAGTTTTTAAAATATGCTAATATTCAGGTAAAGTTGCCATTTTTATGGTTGCTAAGAGGCTGGATCAAAATCCTATTCCTTCCCAGCTGCAGAATTGGTAGCATCAGATGCCTTATACCTTACATATCCAGTATGTTACAAAGACTTGCTTGAAGCTTAGGACTCAACAAGCATAACACAGAAGGACTTTTGTACAAAGCTTGAAGAGTTAGTCCTTGGCCTTTGGCCAGGAATAAAGAATGTTTGCCCTTGTGCCATTTTGTCCTGGGCTGCTCCAGTTCTGGCATCAGTTGTGCTTCAGTGTAGTTGTTGGCACTGAAGATCAGCTTAACCCTGTGTGGCCCCTTCCTGCAAGCAAGCAGGGCACAGGGGGCTGAGGCAGCATCAAAACTCCATATGGATCAGCTGTCATAGAGGACTCTCTTATGAGAGCTCTTCATATCAGAGTCAAGCAAATTGACTACAGTGATGCAGTAGTAAAGTACTAAAAAAAGCCATAAAGCATGTGAAGTGATTTTCAGTTTTTCCATGGGATAATAGAGAGGCTAAAAGAATCTGGGAACAAACAGCTCCTTCTGGGACAGTTGCTGTTTTGGCCATCTATCTGCAGTTGTTGTTGATCTCTCCTTCCTATCTTTGCTAAGTAGTAGTTGAGTTTTTCATCCTCATCTGGAGCAGATACAGAGCATAGTCACAGCTTTAAGTGATGAAGTGTTTTTTATTGTTTGCAAAAGCTTGCTTACTCTTCTTTGTTCTGCTTACTGTTATTTATAAAAAAACCTTTCCCATTTCATTGAGGCAGATTTGGAAGTCAAACCAGAAACTTCAGACTCTACTACGATGGAAAGCACTTTGTTGGGGAGAAACGTTTTGAGTCCATCCATGACCTCGTGACAGATGGATTGATTACTCTTTATATTGAAACGAAGGCAGCTGAATACATTGCCAAGATGACAATAAATCCAATTTATGAACATATAGGATATACAACTTTAAACAGAGAGCCAGCACACAAAAACCATATGCGAACCCTGAGAGATGAACATGATGGCAAAGAGTCTACAGGAGAGGATGAGGTAGCAGAAAAGAGGGTAAGCAATTGTTAACCCATGCTCTTTTTCCTGTTAGACTTTTTATTTTGTACTTTCAAACTTCCCCCACCCCTCCACTATAAAGTTCTAAAGGTATCTTTAGATATTTAGTCTACATATTTATTTGCTGTATTACATTAATGGTAATATTTAAATGGGTTATCGGGGTTTTACAGATATTTTTTGTATATTGCAAATTTCTATGATTTGGAAGTTAGTTATTTATCACTGTGAGGTATTTTCAGAGTCATAGATGTTACCATTAAGCAAACCCCTTATTTCAGATTGGCTAAGAACATTTAATCTTAAAGTTATTTATAGAATCTAAGATAATTGCCCTTTGGTCAAAATTTAAATTTCTTAGTATATTCAGTATTTCCCAAACAGATACATTCCATAATCTATTCATCAGTCTGCATACAATGACAGTAAAGTTGCCCACATTATAAGTAAGACTGTTCATTAAGATGATAAAATGTTAAAACATTTCACTTGGCTAAGTTCAGCCTGTCAGAAGCTGACAGGGCTATTTTTTGCCTCAGCCAGACTTATGAAGAGGGATTGCTCTCTTCAGAGACTTGCAGTATCAGCTGAGAACTGTGTCCTGGATTGTAAAAGAAAAATGAGTAACAAAGAAATCTTAGAACCAGCGAAAATAGACATGTTAAAGGAGGTTGGGAACATATCAGGCAGAAAAAGCAACTGCCTGAAATTCCATTTGTGTGACAGAGACTAAACTTTAAAAGAGAACATACTGTAAATTCTGTTGTATTACGCTAAATACTTTGCTTATTGAAAAGCTGACATATGAAAGTCTTTTTCAAGTGTAGTTTTATATATGTGTGGGTGCTAATGCATGTATGATATTCTGATATGCTCCCCTATTTCACAAACTTCAGAATAACATTTGGTGTACGTAATACTCTTATAGCCCATAGAAGAAATGCTAACCTTAGTTGGGATCATCTGTTTGTCTTTCCAATCAGAAATATGTTTGTGATTTCAGTTTTGCGTGAGGGAAGGAAAGGTCTCCCTGACAATTTCCAACATGCATGACTATTATAGTGAAACTAAGCTCCATACATTGTTCACAGAGAGAAGGCTCATAGTTTTGGTCCCTCAAATTCTCCAGTAGAGTCTGTCATCCTGCACTGAATTTGTTGAGAGATGAAGGACTCAGCTTAAAGATTCTTCACTGTTATCAGATCATTTTGACAAAAGAAATACTGTGGAGATATTGATGCTAGCTGACCACATTAAATATCCAATTTCTTGCCTACTAGGTACCAGCAGTAGAGAGGTGAGTTATCAGTTACGATTCCTGACAGCCACTGACTTGCAGTGTGCTGTTTCAAAAGGGTTTTTTGCATATTATCATAAAGAGTTCATTATAATGCAAAGCCTGGGCAAAAATCTTCTGTGAGAGTTGTGGAAGTCACTGTTTGGCGTTTCTTTGGTAAAGTTAACTCTTCCTGCATTTAGCAGCTTTCAAGTTACAACAGAACTCTGTTCTGCCACAATATTTTTTTAGACTGGTGAAGTTTGCATAGGTAAGGGATTTCAATTATTATTGTTAAAGAATGCCATTTTTTCCATAAATTGCATATGTTATGTCAGGCTCATCAACAGGGTATGCCTATTGTTTTGAAACATTTTTCATTAAATAGGTCAAGAACTAGTAAAAGTTTATCATTTTTGGTAAAAAACCTTTAATGAGGTTAGTTGATTAATTGTAAGATCCCACTCCATTTGTCTGGAAGTCAAAAGCTAATACAGTGGCTTCACCTGCAACATAGTCCAACAGCAGTGTTTTATTGGCCTGAAACCCAGCTTATGAGCCTTTCCTTTTTATTTATCTTGGAACCATGTTGATGTGGACACAATGAGGCACACAGACATCACAGGACAGTTAAATATGGAGATTTCAGTTTAATTTTCAAGTAACTATCCTGTTGAAATTACTACCTGTGGCTATGTGGGGAAGTCACAGAGTGATTGTTATACTATGGAGTGGCACGTGGGTGGCATCTTTCCTGCTTTTACACCTCTCAGGGCCTTTTCTGGAAGAGGACACTATCCTCAGTGTCACTTCACCTAGCAAATATCCAAGGGGAATAAGGTGTTCAACCCCATGACCAACATCTGATCCCCGTAGCAACCTCAGCATTTGGAACAAGCCTCAGTGTCCAGCTAAAGCTTACCAAATCCTTTCTCTCTCTTCTGTAAATCACAGGGCATGGGGAGCATGGGAAGGGGGAAGGATAAGGTGGTAGCTTTGACAAATCTTGCACAGGGGGTGGTGGCCACGTGCAATGTAGGAGTGGTGAGGAGAGGAGACCTTGGAGGGTTTTTCCCAAGTGTCTGCCATCGCTGTCTCGGGGACTCGACTACTTGCACACCCACTGAAACTGTCACCTTGACAGCCTGCGAGAACTGTTTGAGATTCTGTGGGATGAATGTAACTGACTGGCTGGAGGACTGCACAGATGGGTAACTGAATCATATCTGGTCATTATTTTTATATTTTTAAAAATTGAAATAATATTACTTGTTTAACAAGTGGCATTTAAAGCATGAGTCCTGCATGACAGGAAATATTTCTCTGGCTTTTTTTTAAAGCCTACCTACTATGAAAAGTTAGAACTCTAGCACAGGAACAATGGAGAGATTATGTTTCCACTTAAACAGAAGACCCAATCTCGCTGCTGGTTTATAAACTTTCACTGGTAAAATAATAATACAATAAGAAAAATACACAAATCCTCTACTAAAGTGCTCAGATGGTAATTTTATCCTTTTTGTGCAGGCTTCTACTTCTTATTGAAATTAATTCAATTAATAATAGCTTAGTATTTACATTATTAAGAATGGTTTAACCATGATATAAGGAAACTTGCCTATAGGACTTTTCTGAATAGATCAGGTGGTTTTTCTTTCTCTTTGGTGAGAAGGATGGCAGAGCAATTCCTGTTGTCCAATCTAAAGAGATTATCACTGAATCAATACTGACGACTCTCACAAAGAAAACTGTCCAAAATCCAACAAGAAAAAACCATTGTTTTATGACCCAAACAGCAAAATCTGTGCTGCAACAGATTAGCTCCATGGTGAGGATAAGAAATTCTGCAGGGTAAAGTACTTGGCAATTAATGCCTCTTTATCAGTTTTATACTGAGGTCACTCAGCTTCTCCCTACAACTGCATGCTTCCTCCTCTGTAAAGGGAGGAAGAAGACTGGGTCTTGAACACTGGTCATCCTGAAACTAAAGCACATTCCCAGATTTGCATGCTCTGAGGCTCTTCAGACCCGACTCTGAAGTTTCCCTGCGACTGTTCCTCCTGTGTGAAAGAATTGGGCAGCCAGAGAGAACACCTCAAACTTGAGAATGAAATATTAAATAGCACTTCACCTAGCCTTGAATTTGAAGTGGGGCAATACCAGGAAACACCAGATTAGTGCCAGATGCCTCCCAGCATACACTAATAATGCTTAACTTGTTCCCCGCTCTTTTCAGCAATTAATTTATAGTAGGAGAATTCTCTGTGTGTTGGGTGACTTCTCCTGTGCAATACTTTAAAACTGAGCCTTAAAGAAGGGGAAGGATTTAAAGACCGTAAAAGATGAAAAGCCAAAAATTATGCAATCATTAGGTGAGGATTGTAGGACACAAATCACAATACTCCTGCATACTGAATCCTGCAAGAAACCATATTGTGGTGTGATTTAAGATGCCATTTTTAATAGGAAAAGCATGAGAAAATAATCCACTGCGCAGCATGTGCTTCACTGATAATGAGAAGGAATTTTACAACTTACCATATACAAGTATATCTATTCTGAATTAAAATTGAAATTTCTGGTTAATTATTTATGATTTTTCATAACCTATGAAAGAATTAATAAATAGAGACAACTGGGGAAGCGGAGATTGAAAACAGGAGCTTGCTTGTCGGGCTTGAATGCCCCGAATAGTTATTTTAGGTGCTTGTGCTAAAAAGGTAATGCTGGTTCCCAAAACAGTCTGCATATTGTTCAGGACTCAATTGTCTAGCTGTCATGGGCTGTGTGTTAAGAGAGGACTAAGATTCATTTGAAAAGGGCTTCCCATGTGGATTCAGTCTGTATGGCCTAGTGTGCAAGTGGAAATAATACCCAGTATTACAAGATTTACTATTCCTCTCGTGCTTTGAATACTGATGGATTTCTGAACATTTTCCACTCTCAAAGGTAATTATGGGCTTGGAGCAGATGACCTGACTCAGTTAAATACTTACAAAAATGGTAGCTCTCAGAAATTAATAAATACCTTGATACCTATATCAAAATCCTTCTTGAAAGCTCTGCAAAACATATTTTTTCATATTGTCATGCTTTTGTGATATTAATGTAAGAAGTTGTATGAATGATTTATTAAAGATTTAATATTTGTTACAAGAAAATGAAATTATTAGTTCTGAGTTATCCCATCTTTCAGAAAGAGATGTGGAGGTTAGTTAGCAACTGAATCACATTTATTCATCTTTGCTCTGGTGATAAAGTGCTGTTTCTTCAAGAAATGTCAGTGGCTGCAAATCAATTCAAGATATCTTCTATACTGTACTACACTCAGTTCAGTTCCAACAGATGGGAAGAATGGAGACGTTTGTGGCAGCAGTCACCCAACAAAAGTTCTCTCTTGTTCTATTTTTAATTACCTTAGTGATAACACCATTTTGTCCTCCTCATTGTAGTAGGAATCCTGCTTTTTAAGCCTGCCTCCAAAGATAATCCAGATTACAAAGTTAATTGCAATATACAACCTCCACATACAAAATGGAAGGTTGTATGGGTGTTTGCAGAGGCACCAGTCTTTCCAACCTTGAACTGACACTGATACTTTAATTAATGTCACTACTGCTTTTCTACTTATCTTAGTCAAATCTGTTAGTAAGATCTGCTTAAAACCTTCCTTCTCCAAGGCTTATTTTATCTTCTGTGAAAGGACATTAGAAAATGTAGCCAAGGAAGTCACAATAGACTGTTATAGAAGCATAAGCCCCCTTAGCAAGGTCTGTGATGGAGGAAGACAGCTTAGAACAACTGTTTGGTGCCCAGCAATGCCAGTGCTACAACTGATAGGAACTGAAAAGAAAACATGTTCTTAATCAGGGAGGAAAGTGTGCTTTGAGAGTGAAGCAATCTCGATGCTGCAAGTTTTTTTAAATATTTCCATTTACTTGAATTAATTTAATTTGAGAAAATATGGGTTTGTAATGTATAAAACTCTAGATAAGCCATAGCTATAACAAGGGTAGCAACAAAACAATATTTTTTTAAAGTGCAACTAGTAAGTGTTTACCTTAAAGTACATTTAAAGACACAGGAGACCGAGCACTGAAGAATCCCTTGGGTTAACTTGAGGAGATTGTCAACTCATTTCTCACAAATGTTCCTCTCCAGTCCCTGCACAGGTGTCCATGACAATCACCCTGTAAGTTTAACGTAATCTATAAATAAAACATAGCTCTGTGGAAGGCAAAATCTTCTCTCTTTTTCTTCTGGGTTTAGCCCGTCTTTCAGCAGAGACTTCAAAGCACAGACAGTTTTCTCAATACCAAGAAAGTTCCTAGCAGGATAAAAGACAAGCCTACTTTTTAGGCAGCTGCTCCAGCATATCAGCAGCATCACACCCTGCAGAGATTGCCTCAGCCTTCCTCATCTTCCCCTTCTGTGCATTAGCATTTATGATGGTGCCAAACCTGTCATCATATATGGCACATACATTTGAAGTAAGACTGCCATTGGTTATGGTGCCTTTTCATAAGTGCTTATGTTTTTAATTTAATAAACTATGTTTATTAAGACTCAAAGTAGAGCTAGTTGCACATACTGTCCAGTGTGCAGTCATCAGCACAAAGAAAATTATTTTCTCCAAACTGCAGGGTGGTTTTTGTACTCATAATCACCGAGAGTAACCTAAGCCCTTATTTATGTTCAATGTAGCAGTAGAATTGATACACTAAAAAGATTATATAAACTGATCTTGTTTTGAGATTCAGAGTTTACAAACGAAGCATAAACTTTGCTAATTGAATCCCCTGGTCACATAGTATCTAGCTTTTCTATTGTCAGTATCTTGTGCTTATAAAGGATAAGTTAGCATGGCAGGCTTGGTTTTTAAGGGTTCTTACTGGACCTGTAGCTCAGCTCCAGTGTTATAAATAGTCCCATTGCTCTCCTGGTTTTCCCAGAACAAATTCTTTCTTCTTCTCTCCTTTGCCAGCTCAGCTGTGCTCTATTAGTTGCTGTGGGTTACAAATGACATTCCAGCTGATTCCATTTAGCCTGCAGGACCTCACCTGCCTGCCTCTGTGTGTATGTGCCTCCAAAGCACATTAATTTAATGCTCACACAATAATGCGTGGGATTAATGTGAAACGAAAGTTGTGGCTTTGTGTTGGTAGCCTGATTGTTTATTGCTGGTCTCATATCACAAGGTTCAAAACAAATAAGGCTCCAACTTTGGACAGTGAGGAGCGGTTTTAGGTCAGGTTGCATTTCAGAAGCACCGTGTGCCTCTTGCCACGAAGCTGCTCCTAGACAGAGGCTTCCTCCGGTCTGTAGGTAAGCAAAGTTGAGAGTCAGCCTCCTTGCCTCAGCCTTTTGTCTTGGGTACAAGTTACTTGACTGCTCACTGAGATGACTTTTCATGTTACTTTCTGCTTTTTCACGTAACTGTGGCTCTTTTATGGTCTGGCATGTAAGATATGTACACAAAGATACACTTGTCAGAAAGTCTATTGTCTAATGATACTGAGAGAGGCAGCTGCCATGTGAAATCAGAGGGTCTGCTCTCAGACTCACAGGCCAGACCCTCAGCAAAACTGTGGAAAGTAATTACCTGATTGAGCCTTTGTAAAATGAATAGTGTACATAATTGTTAAAAGGCTGTAAAGCAGTACGGTTGCTGTGCAATTAAATCTAAAGAATACTGGTTGTGTTGTTACTGATAAAATGAAACCATTAGCAATGAATAAGCTATTATTCTTTTCCTGTGTTTCTCAGTATTGTGAGGTAAGTCAGTGTAGTCCTCACTGACAGTTTTTCTCAGGGTTTCTAATTCTTGGTGGTTTGGATCTGGTTGCATTTTTAATGCCCTTTAAAAAGTACCATACACCCTTAGTTTCTCTTATGTGTGCGAGCAGGAGATTCCTTCCTTTTTAACTGGGATAGGCTAGTGCAAGAAGGATTGCAGGAAGGGAGGAAGGAATTTCCCTCAGCTCCTGAAGAGCCGAAGAGAATAGCCTGCTTTGGATGCTCTTCAGGAGGAGAGGGATTTTTCTAATCCTGATTGACCTTCCTAAATGGGACTCAGAAGGAAAAAGGTCCAGCTCAGCTCCTGATGAGCCATGGGGAGCTATCATGGCTTCAGTCCTACAATGCTGTAGGAGTCCGTTGCTTTACCTTCCTTGTGAGACTTTTAGTTGAGGTTTCAGCTGCCTAGATGTATAGTGGGGGGGAAGCCTGATAGCCATATATAAGGAAACTATAATTGTCTTTTAAAAAAACCAAACAAAACCAACAAACAAAACCCACCAAACAAACCACTCTGGTTTCCCTTTACTTTTTGTGCCTTCTCACAACTGATTAATCCAAGCAGTGGTGACAGAAAGGAGAAGGTGGGTATCTTCCAGAGCAGTCTCTAAAGCAGGCATCTGGTTGTCATTTATTGCCTATGCAAAGAGCTTCCTGGATGGTGGGGGACTGTGGTGGGTTGCTAGCTGGCAGCTCCTTCGTTTGTTGTTCTCTTTCCTGAGCTGTGTGAGTTCTGGGTCTTTTTTTTTTTTTTTTTTTTTGTTAACTCCTCCTCCCATCTGGCATCTCCTAATTATTTTCTGTTACTAATCGCTTCTACAGGAAACAGACTGGACTGTTGAATTAAGAGCCCTATAAAAGGATAATTTTGTTATTTACAAGTTTCTTACCTCACTTAGACTTTATAATGTGACACTGTATAGCTGGTGATAATCACCTTGGGCTACGATTGTGTCTAATCTCATAAAATAGGCAGGGTCAGTTTTGGTCACAAGTTGAACATGAGAGGCCCAAGCAGGAGCTGGGGCTGCAGGGAGTGGGGTTGGTAGCACCTTGGGCTTGAACTAATACCCAACACGTCTTGTGTTTTATGCCCTCTCTAACTCCATAGACTATTTAAAACAATGCTAAGAGTCTGACTACCAGGGATTTTCTCTACTTACCTCTAACATTATTCAAATAAGCTCCTTTTTCTTTTTACTCTTTGCAGTAGGAGCAGTGGGCTTTTTTTTATTATTATTTAGAAGGGAGAGGAGAAAGCATTTTATGTTGGTCAGTGTTTACATGTTCACAAGTACAAAGACATGTAATTGAGTTTCTGAACCAAGATGAAAAGGACATGGAGCTGTCGATGTCTGGTGTGTTGCCTCCCCCCATCCTGCTTGGTTAAAGAATCCCCTGAGAGGCAGGCACATCTGCTCCACTAATAATTGTCCATTCATAAGTGATTACCAACACTGAAGACCCATCAAGAGTGAAATGCTTGTTTTAAAAGTGGTAGCAGGAAGAGATGTAGTTAGAGGTGTCTAAATAAAGTATTAGACTGAGAAAAAAAAATAAGAACCATTTAGCCTATAGTTAATGCTGCAGAGACCAATCTGTTCTAGCCCTTGTTTCTTTCCTTTTAATCTTTGAAGAGAAAAAAACAGATAGTTTCAGATAAAACTTCTCATGCCTATTTTTAGTCTCTAGCTGAATGTTTTTCATTTCTGAGTTTGAACAAAGTAAGAAGAGCAGTGTTGTTACTAAGCTCAATAAACTGCTTGCTCTTATTACTTCAGATCTGTCACAGTCATCATCAACAAAGACAGCAACTCTTGACAGTTTTGCAAAGTCTTCCTTTGATCATTAACTTTTAGAACATGAAGCTTTTCTATATTTAACCTTTTTTTTCTGCATGGCATGAGCAGTTAGAAATAATGTTGCTGTTGGTGTTCACTGTTCCTACAGTCCTAATGTAATGCAAGGTAAGAATCATGCTGAAAAATCTGATTCTTAGTTGATGAACTAATTGCTTTAATCCTTATCATATTAGTATTGATATTCCTCACTTCCATAGAACTTCCAAGATAACTACAGGGTGATGTGTTTCTAATAGTCAAGTTCATATTATAATGCACTTAGACTATATTGCTTTTTAGTGGGGATTATTATTGCGTTTGGTTAGAGCTATAGCAGTTTGAAATAGTTTGCCTAGGGAACATTGGAGCTAGTGTCACAGGGTATAATGTCATCTATTAAACCTTAATCATATGTGTATGTGATTTAGTGGTTTTTTTAAATTATTTTCAATTTGTAAATTAGATTAGTAGCACTTAAAGGCAAGCAGCTTTTCCCCTTTCTGAGAGAAGAGTGGAGGAATACTGTGAAAATATGAAGGGCTGTATTCCCAACTTCCATATTGCATTTAATGGTGAAATATAAAAGCGCTATGCTTTATATAATGTAACAAAAAATGTATTAGTTGAATATTTCTGGTGACTTTACATTGCTGGAAAATGTCTTGAAGCATTTAATCAAGTTAATATGATAGTGAATTACATTTGCATTCAGGTATTTCTGTGAATTGGCTGCTGATTAACGATGTGTTTCATACAAATGCACAAAAATTGCAAGAAATATTGTGTCTTATTACTTTTCCAGAATTTCAAGTGCTCAGTCTCTTAAGTGACAGCTTCTCATTCACTCCAGGCTCCAAATCCTTGCTAACACTTGTGTCAGCACTGCAGCCTGGTGCCCAAGAGCTGCTGGTCACCTTTGTCACACACTGGAATTCGCCAGGCAGACTCTCTGCTCAGCGAGTTGATAATGCTTGAGAGATGCTGGATAATTTTTGATGGGCCCTATGGGTTAATTCTCTTGGGCTATTTTTATTACTGAAAATTCAAACAACCCCAGTGTCAGAAATCTTATGAGCAGTGTCACGTAAAGTCCTAGTTGGTAGTAGCAGTACAAATGAAAAAATGCCCTGTAACTTCAATGAAAAACATGACTAAATGAGAAGAAAGAAGTTGTGCTGGGTAAACATTTTGTTTGTTGCCAATACTTTTGTTCATTGCCAGTGAACATAAGAAATGGAACTATACCCCAAACTTAAGTCTTTTCAATTCAATGTGCCATATACTCAAAGAGCTTCTATCCAAAGATCAAATTTCAGATCTTTGAGTTACTATTTTGGACCTAGGACTAGTGTATTTCAACTGAAAATAGACATCAACTAAAAAATGTGTTACAAGCAACACAGAGTTGTTTAAAAAAAACCCACAAAACAAAATTTAAAAACCCAAAGTCCCTCCTGTATAACAGGAGTTGTATAGCCTGTCCACATATCAACACTTGCTTCTCCCCCCAAAGGAGAATAATATAGCCCAAATTTAAGATGGGGAGTTGTATTGGCAGCCCAATTTTGAACTATTCAGATTATTCAGTTTTCAAATCAAGACATCATTTAAACTTCAAAAACGCTGGTTTTGATCATTTGAGACAATTATTTTCCTGAGTGCCTGTCTCAAGCAAGAATGTTTAACAGTTCTAGCTTTTTCTAGGGAAATGGGATGTTTCCTGCCCATACATGAAATTTTTCATGACAGAGGCATTTTTAAATGTTAATTAGTAAATGAAGAGGGAATAAATAGGAAAGATAAACCATATGTGGAAAAAGATAAATAAGAAAATTGGAATGCTTGTCAGCAGAATGTAAAATGAGCCTTTTCTGAGAATATGATCAGGGATTAGAAGACTTTATGGGTGAAAATAAACTGATAATTTGATGACAACTGATAATTTTACTTTGAGAGCAGAGTGTAATTCCACTGCCATTTCCACTCTGGTTTCATTTATTGCAAGTTCATAACAGTCATGATTTAAATAGGTATTTATGCAAGGATAATGGGAGCCTACACGAGAGACTCATTTGGAGGATGATCAGCCTACCTTCATTTTCTGAGTCTGCCTAAAGGCATTGCAGCAAATGAACGTAGACCTTGACCCAGAGCACTGGTACAGGTGTGCCCATGGACACACGTGCACCTAGAAAACTGGTAATCAGAGTCTGCAAGGAGTGCTGCTGGACACTGGGGGTTACTCCAGTTTGTAATCTTTCTGCAGGGAGGGGGTGCATAAGCAGCCTTTCAGCATCATACATTTTGTAAGAATGATTCACGCCCGTGTCACAGCTCTCATGTTCCTTCAGGCTAAACATTGTTTTCACCTTGATTCATGGGGTTGAATCAAGTAATAACTGAGGAAGGATTAGGAGACTTTTCACTCTTAGTCTTATTTGTGCTAAGTAAGTATGGTTATGGACTGAAAGTATGTTGAAGGAAGAAACTGTGGCAGCACATGTATCATAGCAACATAGTTTATTCAGGAAGAAGTGATTGGATTCAAAACAGAGGATGTGCCAAAGGAGCAGGTGTAATCTGAAATACAAAGAGTGTTTAGGAATTAATGAGCTGCAGTTTTCAATTATAACATACACTGATTTATTCTGAATTACTATGTAGATCAAAAAAAGGCTAGTATTAGCCACATTAGAGTGTCCAACAAGACTAATATGAAATTAATGTTATACATGAGGTAAGAAAATATTAACAACATATAAAAAGAAATTTCCATACTGCTTGCCCATATTATACCAGTAGCCAAAGCTTCTGTTCCATGAGGAATAAAAGAAAAAAACCCTAAAAAATATAATAATAGAAAGTGCTTGTGGGTTATGTGATTGTCATTATCCCTAAGTGTATACATTTTCAGTTTCAAAAATATATAGAGGTTTACTATAAAAACTGCTTTTATCAATATAAATCTTAAATGGATATAATAAATAAAGTGTTGTAAATTAAGTATTTTAGAAAGTTTGTCCACCATCAGCATTTGCTTGCTAGGAGACAGGTAAGGTGCCTTATAAAAGGGCATGGTTAAGCTTTTTGGTGTGCCTTCTCTTTTTTTTTTTTTAATTTTTATTTTTCCTTTTATTTGAGGAAATCCTTATAATAGGGACAGATGAGAAACTGTCACCAGTCCCTTGTAGTTTCAGAAGATTACTCTTAACAGCCTGTTTTCTCTTATGATACTTAAATGTGGTTTATTAGTAACAATGATCATTTGCCAAGAGTAGCATTCATGCAGCTGCCAATTTGCCTTTCATTTTAACTCTTATCACTTCCATAGAACACATTGTCTTGTGGTCTTTATCAATGACTTTGAAGGCCTCTTTGGAATACACTCTGCCTTGATGTGTCACAAGTCAAGATGCTTTTGCTGGAGTGGCTGAAGTTGTAGCTTTTGCTTGTAAAACCCACTTTAGCACCATTAGTGATTGCAACCTGTGCACATTCTCATGTGCCCACATACACCTCTGTAGTGGTATTTGTATCTCTAGAGTGTGAAGGAAGTCCCCAGAATTTTCTCCCCTCCTTTAGTGGACACTGTGGATCAGTTACTGGCCTCACTAAAAGCTAAGTTACTTGATGTTAGTGAAGCCCTCCAAAAGCAGAACTTGCTATTGCAGGTAATATGAGAATTTTAATTCTTTCTTTTTGCCCCAGCTAAATCCATGGTTATATACCAAAATAGCCCCCTCCCTAAAAAAAGATATATGGTGCTTGACACTGAAAAGTGCCTTTTGTGCCACTATCCAGAACAGCAAATGTTAATTTTGTCTTTTCAGTTGTTGAAAGAGAGAAATATTCGCAGTGGATGCTTTTTGCTAGTGTGCAGTTTCAACTTGTCATTTCCCACAGCCCATATTGGAAACTGCTGGGAGCAAACCTACAACCTGTCATGCCACTAGGAGCAAAACAAGCCAGCTGACCTAGTTCCAAATCAGCTGCAGTGACCAGTAGGATACAGGATTAGCACTACAGAAAAACAACTTTTCTGTTGGCTTCCCCTAAGATCTCTCAGCTTTTTTATGAGTATTCTCCTTTGTTATGAAAACAAGGGTACTTCAGGGTATTTCTGGTAAGCACATCAGTGTGAATATAGATCTTCCAAAGTAATGCTAATCAATTTTAATTGTATTGCATAATACAGTACCAGATTAACTCACTTTTTATGCAGTAATTTCTAGGAGCAATATCAGGCAACATTTTTTCCATAATTTAAACTTTAGTTTAGATTTGTTTTTAATTTCACAATCATACTTTAAAGGAAGCCAGTATTTCGGTTGAATTTTTTTTATTAAGGTTTTATTCAAAACATTTAAAAAAACCACCCTGCTTTTTAATTCTAGATATAAAAATGTTCATTCTTTGAATAGTATTCCTACCCTCTCCTCACATCTATCTGTGGGCAGAGGCTATGTCTGGCAACAGTATGTCTACAAGTAAAGAAAATTAAATTAAAATAGCTTATCACCTTTTTTAAAAAAAAAAAAAAAAAAGTAAAATTTTGGGCTCCCTTTCCCCCTTTGGAAAAATTCTGTGAAAGATATGGCTGGGAAAATTATTTGGCATGGAACAAACGTCCACGAAGAACTGCTTTGGAGGAAATTGGGCTCAGTTTCACAATCTGACTGATTGGCTTTTGAAAATCATGTACTGAGCCCATAAAATACACTCATAAAGTGTTCAGACCAGGAAGGACTTTCTGAGCATATACATTTGGCTAAATTTGCTATACAGTGAAACAGAACACAATAAAATATACAGTGACTAACCACACAGCAACCCAAACACCTTGTTTCTTGAGACATGTACAATAGGGTATCATCTTTGAATATTTTTTTTAATGTGTGTAATATAACTGCAGGTTATTATTAAAGTAGGATCCTTAGAGGAAAGAGATCATATTGTGTATAAAATCTGAAACAATAAAAGCATATTTAGTCTTAACAACATGAAAATAACATATGAGAATGTAAGGGCTGCGATGCATTCCCAAGACTGACAAAAACATGATACTGGACTGAGAGGCTGCTCTGGTTGTGTGCTTTACTGAAAGATTGCTCAGCTATTACTTCCAGTCATTCCATTTTCAGTTCACCTCAATCCTGTGAAATCATGTCCTTAAATTAAATTTTAAAAAGACAGCCCTGCAGTTTCCTTCCTCCTGGCGTCTGCATAGTATATTGCTCCCTGGACGTGCAAAGTTTGCAAATGTCTGTCACAAACAAATAATAAAAAAACCAAATCAAGACTTTACTTAGAAAAGTGGAAGGGAGAAGAGTTTCCTTCTCAGATCTCTATCTTTTTTTCATCCATTATGCAGCAGATAGTATCTCACAATTGTGCCCATTAAGGTAGACTTCAGACAGACAACTGTTGGAAAATTAAAGGGCTATGGAGAGGAGACTTTGCTGCCAGGTGGGCGTGCAGGAGCCCCTGGTGGACAGCATGCATTGAACCAAGAGCTAGTCAAAGGTGTAAGAAGAGTGGAACCTACAGGCTGGGAAAAGCACCTGGAGCAGGAGGGTGTTCAGGAGAGAACAGCTTCCTGTGGGATTTGAGTTGAATCTCCAGGTCCATGACTTCATTTGTTTGCTCTTGGAGATGTTGACTCATCTCTGCAATGACAAGGGCTTCCTGAGAACCATGGCTTTCTCTCTCTTACTTTATTATCTCATGTTCTGGTAAGCTGAAGATCTGGACCTGCCCAATGACCCAAACTGTGGTCCAGGTGGTGTGTGCAACAGAAATGTAATTCTTTGGTTTTCAAAAGAAAGGAAGAAAGCAGAGGTAAGAGCTCTAGCTTGTACTGCCAAGCTACCAAAGTTAGGCAATGGCAGAAGAATGAACAAATGTATTGCAGAATTATGTCATGTAAAAGCGGTTGTATGAATTTTAATTACAACAGTACTTTATTTTAGGGGAAGGTATGGAAGAAATAGATAATGTATATTTTTCCTAATTTTTCAGTCACTAGCTTTATGGCTTTTACATTTCTTTCAATCTAGGTTTCTGGTGTGATCAACTATAGCACATATAGCACATGTGAAGGGCTGTAAGTGTAGGTGAGTCCAGTATTCCTTTGCTTGTAAACAACAAAGTGCTTTGCACTCAACAATGGGAACCTGATTTGTGTAAAATCAGTAAGTGGTCTGAGTTAGATTGCTGTAACACAAAGTAGTGTTAAAATTAAAATTCATAATCTTCTAACTACCTCCCAGATTATAACACATTTTCATAATAACAGCCATGAGATAGGACCTCTCCCTGTTGGGTAGTTTTGCTTACCTTTTTATTGGCATTCTTAAGATTTAATTTTCCAGGATCCAGAGATCTCTTTTTACTAACGTGACTCTGAAGTGCAATTGGAAATAAATCAGTTCTTCAGAATTAGGAAGAGGGAAGCTTACAATTAAGGAACAAGTATGTCAAAAAACAAATAAGCTCTCTACCAACAATTTAAAGGAAAATTCAGAATGTTTTATCTTGCTTCTCAAGTGGAATTATACAAAACCTAATAAGTGTTGACTCTGATAGTAAAAATACTCTTGAAAATCACTGAGTTATTTATTTCCAACAAATTCATTTTTCAAAGAGTTTATTTTCTAATGTGAAGTTTTAGTGATTTTTTTTTTTTTGCCTTTAAAAAAAGAAATTTGGTTTCCAAGGAAGTGTGTAATGAAACTTCATTTTCAGAACTCCACAATTTGCATCCTGGGTCTGTTGTCACTCAAAGCTGTTTGGAGAGGATGACTCTAATAGAGGATACTTTAAGGCCCCTGTATGTGCCAGTAATGTCTGACAGCTTTCTCCTGTATCATCTATAGCCAGTGTTTTGATTATTAGCTATTTCCTTGCATTGCAGATTAGTGGCTGGTGAAGGACGTATGTTGATCCTTGGCTCTGTGCTGAAATCCAGAGAGTTTTAAAAACCTGTAGAGAAGGTAGTGGTGGCCTTGCAAGGGAGGGGTTCACAGTGAGCATCACCCTCAGCTGTACTGGCAGGATTAAGCTAAATGGTAACACTGTGATCCAGCTGCAAAACACATACCGATTCCACCCCAAAGACTGCGACAAACTGTGCCTGTCTTTGGTTGTTACTGAGTCAGGAGAGATAAAAATACCTTTGCTGCAGAAGGGAGTCTGTGGTGCTGCAGCCTGTGGCAGGGGAGGGAGGGCTGGGCTCTGGCTATAGCTGCACAGGCAGGCTCTGTGCACAAGGGAAGCCTTGGGTGCCCTAGATGTTGGGATGGTCCTCAGCCCCACGGTGTGAATCACTGCTATAGTAAGTCAGGCCAAAGGTCCATTTTTGCAGTCTCTGACAGACCGTTCCCAAACGCTTGGTGAGCGCTCCAAGAACAAGGGCAGGAGGGGAGTGGCTGCCTTGGTGTCCCCTCCAGGCCATTAGGATGCAGCCGGAGAGCCTGCTGGAGCTGAGCTGCCCCGGGAGCAGCTCAGGGTGGATGTGGCGTGGGCTGCCCTGCTGCCTCTGAGCCCAGCACTGCTGTGGCCCGTGGAAGCGCGCTCAGGAGGCTGCTGTGAAATGCAGTTTCCTTTGGCTTGTGGGAAGGGTAGCGAGGACCAGGTTGTCCCGTGCACTTTTCATCATCAATTGCATCAGTCCAAAGGGCAGGTTTTGGTCTGATTTGAGACTGGGTGTCATTCAATTTCTGTGAATATTCATAAATCCCTAAGGAGAGACAGAACAGCAATTTTGGGTTCAGGTGTTTGGTGGGATGTGTGGTGTGATCAGCTTTTGGTGTTACGTATGTTTGCTTGACTAGTAGAAGAGGCAGTTACATGATGGGAGTTTGACCAGCCTCTGGAAAAGCGTTGGAAAATGTAATGTTAAAGGAAGAGCGATGAGCATCATCACCTGAATCAACTGCTCCCGGCCTTTCCCCCTGGTGCCCAACCCGTGTCAGACGCGGGGTCCGGGAACAGACGCTTCTGTCGCGTCCCCCTTGTTCCCTGTGCGCATCCGAGGATGCCCCGACACGTCCCGCACCCCCGAGGGCGAAAAGATG
>NW_009952974.1:13058129-13072690 GCF_000747805.2 Chaetura pelagica | reverse complement strand
CGCAGCCCCCCGCGCTGCCCGCAGCCCCCCGGCGGGGCTCAGCGCAATTAGCCGCCCCGTGAGCAGGTGCCCTGCCATGGCCCCGCCGCCCTCCCTAACGCTTTAGCTCCTCGGGATGGTCGTTCTCGTTTCTCCCAGTCGAGTCTGGTAGGCACAGGGCGCAGCTCGGAGCGGGGGCTGTGCCTCCTTCCCCGCAGCCCCAACATGCCATCCAAAGAGTCCTGGCCAGGGCACAAAGCCAATAGGTCTGCGGTGCACAACTCGAGGCGGGAGAGCCGTCAACAAGATCTATTGCTGGCAGCCTTGGGGATGAAACTGGGTACTCGGAAGTCGTCTGTGACAATCTGGCAACCTCTTAAACTCTTTGCTTATTCGCAGCTGACATCACTTGTCAGAAGAGCAACTCTGAAAGAAAATGAGCATATTCCAAAATACGAGAAGATTCACAACTTCAAGGTAAGAAATAATGCTTATTTCTTTTTAAAGCACAGGGGTATAGTTTTTATTTTAAAATGGGTCCAGTGTTGCAAGGAAATAATATCTATGCAGACTATGACTTTCTGGGAACTTACATGCTTCAGTTGCATCTCATTGCTCATTTAATCAATTAGATATCTTCAAGACATAGCACTAGAAGAACAAGGGGTTTGTTGTTAACTGCTTGTGTGTGTGAACTCGTTTCAGTAATATCCACCTTACCTAGCTTATCTTTTTATTTAGAATTGTTTTACACCGACAGAGATGTGAAAGGTGAGAAAAACTGGCAAAGTTTTCTTTCAATTCAAATGGATATAGTTTCGTTGTACTTAGAATGGTATGATGCCTAAAAATCTTTTAGATCTGCGATTAGAGGATTAAACTGATTTCACCTCAGTTTGTTGCTGGTAAATAGCTTTGGAGGTAAGAAGCATGTTCTGCTGCATCTGGATTGAGCAGATGGTCTGCATTTCCCTAAGTTTTGGGCTTTTCTCCTGTGTTAATGAATTGAGTGTGTTGGAAGCAGCATGGCTTATACCATGGGGCTGTTGGAGCTGCTGGCATTACAATTCCCTCGTGTTTTAATAAAATTTAGTTAGCCTTCTGTGTAGCTTCTAATTATTGTTTCACGTATTTTTAATAAATTACGGTCTTTGATAAGAGAGGCACATGTCAATGCAGCATATGCATGTTTTGTGTCTGTAAGAACTGTCCAGTCAGGATTTAGTAATTTAACCTATTGGCAGTCAGTTGCATTGCTTGATAGGCAGCCTTTATTTTTAGGACTAGGTGAATTGATGTTATACTGAATTCCTGTAGATGACAGTACAAACTTCATATACAGCAACTGGAGCCCAGATTTTATCTTTAATGTGTGGGGTTTTCCCCCAAGTACCTTTTGCTTTTATTTTCCTTAGGAGGAGGAGAATTCATTAATATGATGCAAGCACCTGATGATGCAAACAGCTGTCAATTGCCATTCATTTTCAGTTTTGATTTCCATCACACACGTATGCATGTGTCAATGTACACAGGAGTGCATAGGTTTTATATACCTATCGCCCATACCATTTTATTTAAAATACCTTTTGGAGTTTTTGAGTTCAGATAATCATTAAAATTGGAAACTTTATATAATCAGGATGTTGTGTTTTACTTGAATTCTTCAATAAAGCACAAATTTGAAAACCATGTAAAAAATGTGATATAAAAAAGTGTTTAATATGGATGCTTGGCATAAAATTATCCTCCTGGCTGTCAGTTAAGTGCAGAGCATTTTTTTCATAGGCTCCTGGAGTTTTCTAGAGATTGGAAATGACTTGCAACTTTCATTTGAGTTTGAAGATAATTCTTGAAGATAACATATTTCCATATACTACAGTATATGTAGGATAATACATCTTTAATTTTGAGCACATCTGTATTTCTTAGTTGCTTTCCTTTAACAGGCTGAAACACATCTGTTTTGAAAATAATCTGATAACCTGATTTTCATTCATTTGTGTTTGTTTATTTGTTTTTCTTCGAGAAACTGTTTCTGGAAAGTTTGGAAGCTGTGAGTTTTCCAGTCTATTTTCAAAAACAAACTGTGCTCCTGGTCCAAGGTCATAGCTACAGCACAAACCTTGCATACAGATTGTTTTCTTTATAATAATTGCACTGTAGATCCTCTATACATACAGTTGCTAGGAAAAAAATACCTTGAGAGGCAACTCAAGTCAGTGAAATGAAGTCACCTGCGACAGATAATTTTAGCTATAAAAAAGTGGAAAGCTTTGCCCTTAAAAAGTGTGCAGCACCCAATCTACCTGCTGAAGGAGTGCTGCTGCTGTTCACAAGTTCTAAATGTGGCCACTGTCCCTTTTTTTAAAAAAAACAAACTATAAACCTTTTATAATTATTGTGTTATGGATCTGAAGTGAATGGCCATCATTAGCTGATGTGCTTCTCTCCTTTATAATTCCTTATATCTCTCAATTTTCTTCTCACATGTACAGACGTCATCATTTAAAAGGTCCACAGAAGTCTCCTAGGTTGCCTGCCAAGCAGCAAATGTGCCACCCATGTGGGAGGAAGGAAATGTCAGTCCCAGGGTTTTGTAGCTAGACTTCTGAAACGAAACAAGAAAAAACAACCCAGAAATGAAATTAATGTACATAGTTCAGCTAATCCTCAGTGACTGCCCTCCCCAGGGGCTCCACCAGCAAAAGGAGGATGTAGGCTGCTTTGTACCCCTGCGGCTGATCTCATGGTTACTGAGAGGTTACATGGCAGGAGGCAACAGAGCGGGACCCCTGACCCTTCAGTGCCTGCTTCTTTGATCAGGCACGTGGGTAATCTCAGAAATGAAGGGGTCTCAGAAATCCTCTTGTACTGGAAATGCTGTAACATCCCAGCAGAGTGATGGAGAAGTGGAGAATCATTAATGCACAGCAACTAGCAGTGTTGTCTTGGAGAAGGGAAGAAGACAGCAGCTGCTGCTCCGGAGGCAGGCTGGGGTGAACAGAGAGCCTGAGCAGCTTGGCCACAGGTTGGGAGACCTCAGTTCTCCTTCCACCCCTCCACTTCCTGTCTCTGTGGAGTGGGTAGGTGGGAACACAGGTGGAATTTAGCCCCTCAGACAAGTGTGTGTGTGCGATGGATACGGTTTATTCTTCTACCCAATGTAGGCAAACAATAGCATCTTCTATGTGGATGCTCTGAGAGATCTGGTGGGTCCTCTTTGAGGTGCTGACAAGGAGCATAGCTGAAGCCAGTGGTGTTACTTTCTTACAAAAACAAGGACAAAGTTCTGTAAGATTTCACAGAAGTTGACAGAGTAGATTTGTACCTAACTGTTCCCATAAATTTCTTCTACAGTTGGACTCTACCAATAAGAATCCTTTTTCCTGTCCTTTAGGAAACTCCGACTTGCTTATCTTGTCTCCAAAATGCAGCAACTGTGATAGCTTGTAAATTAAAATACAATTTCTTACCTAGCTGATACCTGATCCTTTGAATAGTTTTAAGGGAAGGAAGCAACTGGGCACCTCCTGGGCAGGCAGATGAAGTAGGAGCTTCAGGCAGCAGCAGGAACCTCAAATTTGAGGGGAAAAAGGAGCCTGTGATAAGGTGCCATATGGATTGAAACATTCCAGGTTGGTTATGCAGAGGAGGACTGGGGGAAGCTCTGAGTCAGGATGTGTGAGGTGGGCTTTAGGTCAAAGCAGGGCAATATAGCAGGGCAATCCAAGTTGGTTTTAAGGTTACCTCATTCTCTATGGTGAAGCAATTTTTATTAGAGTACTGAACGCACAGGCTTCCCCTAGCTCAGTGCTCTGGACTTGCCCTCCCTGTGTGTCCTCATCTTTCTATCTTCTACCTACATCTCATAGTTTTTTGCTGTTAGGAAAAAAGATACACCTAATGAGGTACCTTTTGACCTGAGTCCATCCCTACCTGACCTAGAACACCTTCTACACCTCCTCCCCACCTGGTGCTGTGCTTTGGAGATGGACACTGACTTTGTTCCTTTGCCTGCTGTTTATATGGGGTTGGAGAACACAGTAAAAGTAAGCTTGTAAAATGCTAATGGCAAGGAGAGCTGTCTTGGAAGAGGAGCATTGGCTGGGAGTTGTGGGATGGTAGCTCAAAAGGAGGAGGAAAGGGAAAATTTGATATTAACAGCAAGAGATCTTCTGGGTCATGAAACTTGTTAGTCAGTGCAGTAACCTCTCCTTCACTTGACAAATTTAAAATAGGTCTGGACAAACCACTTTAAAGGTCTTCACTCCCCTCCAGCTTGTGTGACTCATAGGCCCTGGGGATCTTATCTCCCTTGGCTGGTTATGGGTATTTCTTCAGGCACCTCTGGCTCCTGCGCTCGGCAGGTGTTTTGTAACTGCCCAGAGTCCAGGGCATAAAGCCACCCTTCTACCCAGGTGAGTGGTGCCATGCTTCCCTGCCTGTCAGAGCTGGGCTGGAATCTGTGTTTCCATGCATCATTTTCCCTAGTATATCATCTCCTTTCTCTCTTGCTCTTCACAAAATAGATGTGTCTCTAGTAGATTATTTTTTGCTATCTTTCTGTGCAGTAGTTGCTCCTGTCATGCTGTTTCTTAGTCGCTGTCTTACTAATGCCTGAGACAGCAGAGTCAGTTAGTTGTAATAAATAACAGTTGCAAGGCTGCTTGGTGAATAGTTGAACATCTAGAACATAATTCCCTTTCAAGCCAACAATTCTTCCAGGGAGAAGAGATGTTTTTCCATGGTCACTTAAGCCAAGTCAGCAGAGATGCTGATGAGTTGTTTGCTGCGATTCCTCATCTCCCGCCTCAAATGAAGAAACACTCTGGCTTTCTCTTTGAGGATGACCCATTTGAAAGGCTGAATGGGGAGCACGAGAGCAGACACAACGTGCTTTTCCACTGGGGAATAACTGGGGGTTAGAATATAGCCTTAAATGTGCACAAAAAGTGAAGGCTTAATTGAGGACCAGTATCCACTAGAAAGGCTTTGCCAGTATTGACAGACTCAAGTATCACTTTAAGGAAGGAAGTGGTGATTTTAACAAGAGTTACTCTATTGGTAAATTTGTACTGCTTCTTTAAAACAAGTAAGCTAACCTGGTCCTGGCCAAGGTTTTATCAATGTAACTGCATCTGGGATGGGTGTTTTGCTAGTGTAAAAAGTCATAACAAATCGCTTCCATGCCAAATCTTACTATTCTAACAAGACCAGCTTAGCAAAGTCATATCTAAGCCCTGGGAAATGGGGAGATGGAAAGTGCAGAAGAAATGCTGTGAAAAGACCAGAAACTATAACAAACTCTTACTATATTAAGCAGAGCCATTTTTCTGTGACTTCTGACATGAACTCGTTTCTATTTCTGATCTTCTGAAAACTGGGGCAGTTGCTGATTTGGGGTAAACTGGTCTAGCTCTGCTGAAAAGAGGATGCTGATTCTTTTTATTAGCTACAGACCTGGCACTGAACATATTTTCAAAACATCTTTAAGTGAGTCACTGCACTCAAATGAATATTCAGAAAGAGAGCAGGGTGCCCCTAGCACAGTCCTTAGGGAGAGTCTCTGCGCTTTCTCGCAGATAAGAAAACCTCAGGAAATTTGATGTTTCTTTTAGACTCCTAGTACTTGAGGGGAAGAAATGTTCAAAGGCAGCAAAAATATCTGGAGAACAAAACTGGAGAAAAACTTCCACAAAACTTCTGAGAAGATCTCATCAGCTCTGTGTTGTTGCTTCTGAAACTCATAGTTTTATAAGACAGTTCAAGCCAGAAAAGCTTTTAAGCATTGATGGATTTTAGCCTCCTAAGGTTTTATTTAATGTTACTTTTGCTTTTTTACTTTTTTTGGAAAAGCCTGGGATTTTCCAAAGCAGATTCCAAATAGCACATTATTATTTAACCATTTCTAGTTTCTTAGTGCTAGTCCCTGAGCTCAGGCTTTGCCTCTGCCTTTTTTCTAAATCCTTAATTAAGCTGTAGTTCCTTCACACCTCACCAGTAGTTTTATTAGTCCCCAGATGTGGATTCTGGGAGTCTTCCATGTGGACAGCCCCAAGAACGGACCAGCTCCTGTCTGTGCTGAAGCTTAGAAGTGCTCTGCTGGGGAGAGCTGGGAGTTTGCCTCAAGGAGCATGTAGCTCATGTCATGCTCCCTCATCATCAGCAGCTTTTCCTCCAAATTAGACTTAGCATCACTGCAAAAGCATTTATTTAGAAATCTCTTATGGTTTTACAGTGCAGTCATATTGTTTCATATACTATATCTCCATCATTGCTTATAGTGTACATAGTATGTGTATATATGGTTGTGTTTTTTTTTAATTTGAAGGATTTTATTCAATTTTCATCTCTCGTTTCAGACTTTTTTTTGCATGGACACAGGTATCAGGTAACTTGAGCCTGGAGTAAAATAGACAAGGTTCCAGTTTCTAGATATCAATTTAAAGAAAATTCTGCTCTTCCATTCTGAATGAAAGGGGCCATATTAATTAAATTTACAAGCAAAATAAAAAGCCAACAACCTGCTACTCTCTAGTTTTTTGCTTTGGCTTTCATAGAGCACAACCTAACCACAATTTCCAGTTGTTCCTATCGCTGCTGACATGATCAGTGCAAACCAGAAAGTAAACAAGATATGACAGCACTTTGGGCTCCAGGTGGGTGAGGACCTTGAGGAAGGTTTGCTTGCTCGACGTTGGTGTCAGGGCGCCCGCGGGCGAGAATGGTGCTATTTATACTCCATGCTCTGAGCCAGGCAGTGTTCAGCCAGCATCTATCCTCTCAAGAGCTGCTGGATGAAGTCACTGGGGTGGTCCCAGGCTGGGTCCCCAGGTTAACACCCCAGCTGGTCTAGGCAAAGTCAGCTCTGGTTTTGGAGAAGGTATGCTCCAATGGTCTCAGTTACTGTAGTTTCTCTTACATCTTTGCATGCAAGCGATTCTCTCGCAGCTACAGCTCTGCTGTGTGGGTTGTCATGGCAGTCTTTTCACTCCTCAGATTACTCATCAGCAGCAGTATTTGCCTCACATGAGGGAATATCATGTACTGGAATATTGGGCATGCTTGAGACCCTTGTTTTAGAGGCACTATCAAATCATGGTAATAATATGCAATTATTAAATTGAAGTCTTGCCCAAACTGATAGTTGAGTCAATCGACTTTCTCACTGATACCTCTTCTGTACCATTCACACCCAGGCAATCTCTGCTTGGGCCAGGGGTAGATGAGAAGGGCACACCTGTTGGGTGCCAGTGTGGGTATGCTCAGTGCCTGAGCAAATCAACTGTGACAGGGAAGACGGACATTAATAATACAGGCTGAGTTCATCGTTTTAATTGAGACTTACCATGTCTCCCATATCCAATTAAAAGCTTGGTAGAGTCCCAACAGGCGGAATTCAGTTGATGGAATTGCAAATCAGCTAGGACCACCGAGCTGACAGCCTTCATCAGCAGTGTCCCATCATCCTGGGGAATTTGTTTGACAGACAGTATAGCCAGCAGAACTGTACCCTTGGAGCACCATGCAATGCAAATGTGGGGTGTGTGCCATTTAGTCAGTCCCTAGTCCACTTGGCCTCCTCTCCAAGCACCAAGGCTTCTAACCAGAGTGTAGTACCCTGGTAGCCTGAGAGGGTCAGTCAGTCAGTATCTTTTCATCCTTTTTCAAGCTGTTGTTCAACCCAACACAAGTCGTGATGTCTTGGTTTTCCAAAATCTGTTATTCTCACCAGCAGTTCAATGGATGGATGTGAAAAAGGTGCTCTTTGCAGAGCAGGATCCTGATGGAGTGGGAGTTCAGGGAGACCATGGCAGCAGCCGCTCAGCAAAGGAAGGCTTTTTTGTATATTGTCACAAAGACTTTTGTTTTCTCTGTTTGGTGTTGACTTTGCATAATCAGTTTGTCAGGTCTAGCTCTGCTTTCTTCCCATTCTGCAGTGGCTTTCCTAAAGTTCAGCTAATCCATCATCTTCTCATATCACAGTTGCACAGCATTTCGCTGATATTTCCTGATTCTCTTCCTCCCTTGCCTTGTCAAGTGATATAATGTAAGTCTCTCAGTTATGAATGCTACTAATCTGCTGGTTTATTCTTGATTTTCAGATAGTAATCAAGGCTAGACGAACAACTGCCTAGTAAAAAACAAAAGTGAAAAAAAATTAATGGATTTACAAGATACACGGGTAACTAACTTCAACAGTGACCTTTATGAGCCTGAGAAATAATGGTGGGAGATCAGCTTGAGGAGTTCCAGCTTGTGGTATAATCTGTTGTCACAGCCACTAGATAATTCTTTAATTTACTTCTCCTAAAACTTTATCTTTTTTCTAAGAAATATTTTGATAAAACACAAAACAGAAAAAAAATCAAATTCTATAACAATAGATTCTGTGATTCTATTAATCACAGGAGTTAATAAGCTATTCTACATGGTGTATATGGCATCTTTCAAGCCTAAGCAAAAAAAATGGACTCCTATATAAGATCACAGTAGGTAATTGTTTATTATACCTTGCTGATGTTGCAGGAGAGCTCAAAATAGAAATGCTTAGGTGTGAGCCCAATCGGAGGCTCTCTTCTTACCACAGACTTCCAGGACAGCTTAGTAATAGGATTTTACCTAGTTTTTGAAGCAGGTATTTTGCTCTTAAAATGATCTAGATTTTTCTTTAAAATTGAATATTCTCCCTGGAATTTTACAAATTAAGATTAAAACTAGTTTATCTTGCTCTCCCACTCACCCGTTTTCCCTGTTCCAAAAAAAACACTCAGAGCAGAAACCTTAAGTAAAGAAAAAGATTTTTAGGGTGGGAGTGAGAAGGAAAGGATTGGGAGATATAAAGCCACAATTGGCAATCTTGCTCTCTCATATTTTATAAGACAGTAAAATCTGCATATGGCAGATGCTCTTTTTATAAGGGGAAAGAAACCCCTTGTAATTTAAGTCAGGATCTCTGGGACTCAGCTTGGGTGTGTTTTCAGATTTTTTTCTGGAAAGCATGTTTTAGTTTTGAAAACAAGCAATTCACTTGGCAGATTTTTAGAATGGGGAATTAAAATATAAAAGTCAGAATGCTATATAAACAGTGTCATGTAATAAATGCAGTATTGTTTGCAGGTGCTGGCTCTTGAGCTAGCAAAGGGATGCAAACCTGTTTCTTTTTAGCATGCTGCCAAGCCCCACTCTGCAGGATGAGACAGGATTAGAGGTTGTTCTGACCTCCAAAGACCAATTTTTTGCTATTTTCTGGCATCACTTACCATGTCTGATTTAATTTCCAGAGCTGACGTGTATTCAGCCCAGCGCAGGGTGAGACGTCCAGTTCCGCTCTGCGGTAGCGGGAAGATTAACGCTCCAGCTCCAGGGAGCCCTGGGAAAAGCCAGCACTGCTTTGAAACCCCCCGAGAGGCCTCAGAGCTGATCCTGTGGGGTGGTGTGTACAGAGGATGGAAGGACATCATGGTCTTCGGGCCTCCTAATTGATACTGCCAGGGAGTCTCCCTGTTGCATGACAAATAACGGGTGAAGCCAGATAGAGCATGATGGAACAGAGAAACCTACCCTCACCTTCCAATTTGCTGTGAGTTTGCAGTTAGAAGAATGGATAGAAAAGAGTAATTTAGATGGGGCAGCGTAAAGCTGAGCAGGCTCTGGATAAGTCTTCTAACAGAGAAGATAAGTACTTAGCTGATGATTTGGGAGAGCATTTCAGGGCTTGCATGAGGTTGGGATGCATGAGAAGAGAGAACAGAGCTAATGGTGCTGAGACAATGATCCTGAAGGGCAAAGTCAATCTTGGTCTTGTGAAGGGTGACCAGAGTTGTTAGGGAAGCGGAAAGGCTGTTTTGTCCTTGTCATTTTTAAGTTGATGATGTATAATGTCAACTGCTCTGAGGGGTGAGAAATACTGCAAAAAAAAAAAAAAAGAAAAAATAATTATCATCTAAAACTGCAGAGGATTCTGAAAAAAAAGGGTTTTTTTACTCAAACTTTTCAATTGTCTTTCAATTTTCCTCAACAGGAATTTTGATAAATATTTTAAATAAGTGTCTTTCTGGGGGAATGTTCCTTCAGGGGGGAAAAAAAAGAAAAAGGAAAGAGATGGTGAATGAAAGGAAGCTTTTTTTACCTGAAAAAGTTCTGTTAGTCCTGTGGGCATTAAAGCACAGGTTTTTTGCTTGAGAATATTAGAATGTACTTATTCTGGGAAGGGAACACTGCCAAAGACCTGGAAAAAAGCACAGGGCTAGGGAAGAAAGCCAAGAGGATGTGGGTAGTGCAGGTGGGTAACAAGAAGAAGGTGTGAAAAATCTCTTTGTGGTGAGAAGAAAAAAGAAAATTGAGATTACAGCTGCTGACAGTCTTGTCATTGTTTGCTTTGTAGAAGTCAGCTGGAGCTGCAGGGAGAAGGGAGCTGGTGGAGCACTTGGCACTTTCAGAAGGCGGGTGGGGATGGCAGCCTGTGCCAGTGGTGAGAGGACATGGCACTTGGCACCATTATGCTTCCTCCTGAGATGCTCTGCAGCATCAAACTGGAGGTGATTATAAGCCTAGCTTAGCACAGGCATGCAAGTGAATTACTCTGTGAATCCCAGCATAGCTTTTCAGACTAATCCAACAATTTACTGTATTTCTGCTTCATGGGCAGCAAATGCCCTGGGGGCTGCAGACCTTCCTGTAGCCAGAACTGAAACATGATCTGAATTGCTGGGTGTTGCTCTGGGTTATCACTTGTTCAAGGTGTCATCTGGGATCCATCTGCTAGTTGGATGGGTGGTGCAGAGGATGCTTACCACCTTGGTCAGGCCACTTCGCATTTTTCTCTTTATAACCAGAGCCCTGTGTGGGCAGGCAGGCACGTTCCCACCAGCTCTTTCTCTGTTCTGCTCCACACTAATCCAACCAGGCAGTGCACATGATGACATTGCTGCCTGCTCTGATATCCACTCAGTAACTCTGGAGAACTGGATCACTTAAACCTAAAGCAATTTTATTGCATTTCACTGCAAATTTCATTTCTTTCTGATCATTTGTTGCTGATTTTATTTATTATTATTTTTTTTTGGTTGGCCTGTGTATTCTACCTACAGTCTGAGAGCTTTTTACGCTGGCCATGAAAGTAATGATTTTCTCTGTAAAGAATCCTGTGGTTTCCTACAGCAAGAACTTTATCAGAATAAAATCAGAATCAGCTAATGGTAGCTGCAGGATTTGTAACAAGCACCTGAGCCATTTTCCTGGTTCAGTGGATTCTTTTTTCCATTTACTAGTTTTTCAATACACAGCATTAGTCTGAAGAGAAATAATTTCCTTTTAGAGTTACTCTAAACTGGAAAATACAGAAGTGTATTTGCAGCACTTCTGCGTAGCAGTGGTATTTTTGCCTAGCAGGACTCCTTCTGCCTGAGATGAAATCTTGCAGCCCCCTACAGATTTCACATAGCACCTTATGGAATGGAGAGAAAGCAGAAGACATTTTAAATTGAGAGGTGAACTCTTGCACAGTCGCTGCAAAAGCATCGCCTCGTGGCTAAAATCCTGCCCAGATGGAAGGATGCTGAGAGGAGGGAGAAGGGCTGCGACCTGCCGTTGCTCCTCTGACCGAAATGGGCAGGGAGCAGACCCCCACAGACCCACTTCTGCTGCTCAGGATAGAGAGTTCCTGTTTCCTATAGGTCTGCAAGAGTCTTGGTAGTTAAATCTTTCTATGTTTTTATCTTCCTTTCCTGCAGTGATAAAGGGAAACTTCCAGTGACTGCACATGGTGCCTTTGAAGAAGAGGAATTCTGCCATGTTTAGACCCATTTATACTGATGTCTGTGAAATTAGTTGGATCAATTTCTGTAATTTTCCTTTTTTCTACTCTCTTCCAGGTGCACACATTCAGGGGCCCGCACTGGTGTGAATATTGTGCCAACTTTATGTGGGGCCTCATCGCTCAGGGAGTAAAATGTGCAGGTAACAATCATTCCGTCTCCTTTTCCTAAGACTGGCCTTGTGTTGTAAGTGTGTCATGTGCTGCCTGCTCCACCGTAATACTGCATGGCACAGGTCTGATCTGGCCCCTATTAAAATTGAAGGAGGAAAAGTATCCACTCTGCTGCTGATAGTTTCAGGTACCTGTTTCAGTAACACCACTGAGGTGGTGCAGATCAACTCTTGAGTACTCAGGGAAGGGAAATAACGATCTTTAAGGAATTTGTTTTCTTCCCTTCTTTTAAAATGGAGGAGAAGATAAGTAGATGTATTGTTAGCTTTATTTATTTTATACCACTTGTATTTATTGGTAGGTGTGAGAGACTCGCTGAGGATCTTGATGTGCAGTGTGGGCATCAGCAAACTTCACTTTGCTGCTGTGGAACAGGCGTTCAGGTTCATGTTATGTGTAAGCCAGCAGACTCCCAATGTGCCACAGACTCTAAGTCATGTCTCCTACTTGCAAACTGAAAAGAAGAAAGTAAGAAAAGGGCTGAGGAATAAGGGATGCAATTTGAAATGTTACATCAACATTCAGGTGCTGGTAGAAATGTATTACACGCATGGATGTCACTGCAGGCAGTTCTGGGATAAAGCTTCTCTGAAGTAAAACAACTTGACAGTTTTCTTGATATGATTATTCTGAAAAGAAAGGACAGTCAGCTCTTTTCAAAGGCAAAAAAAAAAAGGATCAAAGTGATCAAAATAGTTTACTGTATTTAAAAAGCATTTTATGACATTCTAGCAAGCAGCCACATTTATAAAATGGTGCGAATAAATGTTGATGTATGAAGACCTGCATATGTTGCCCTGGAAACTAAATTTTCAAGCTAATTTGAGAAAATCTGCTCTGTCTAAAGCTTTCTGAAATCTTGTCTCAAGCAAATAAGAGGGCTTTTAATCACAGAACTGCAAAATCATGTAAAACGTCAAATAATTTATAGTGAAACAGGATTGAAATATTTTTAAATCCTTCCCCATAATAATTTGAAAGCAATATTCTGTTCTGCCAATAGACTCTGCACTGTCCAGGAAGCATTGGAGTGTTCAGCTCTGTTTTAAGGAATGATTATGTAGAAATGGTTTCCTTTCTCAGTATTTCCACCCACTAAGTATTTAGTGTTGCAGCCACATCCTTCACTTAGGAATTAAGACTGTCAGTACTTTTTACTGCTAGTGATTTTGCACAGGGTTCATAGTGCTAGAAGAGGAAGCCTAATTTTGTTCTTTGTTTTCTCATTAAAGTAGTCATTTTTTGATGACACGTGAGCCACTAAGTGTGCCATCTTCCTTCCTTGCCTGAAGTAAACTACTCAGTTTTGGCATTTAGGAGAAATATAAAGTATTTTTCAGATTTATGTTAAGTAACTTAGATCCTGAAAATCCATAAAAGTGAACACTATGAAGGCTTGCAATGCTGCTTGGCACTGTGGAATGAATGAATAATACTGCTTTTATAATTAAATCCAAAGTGCTTATGGTTTTGTACTGCTTTGGTTTTTTTGTTGTTTTTTTTCAAATACTGCAGAGCTGATTTTCTGGTTTTATGCAGATTTTTCTAAATTCTGAATTTCCAAAAGCTTCCAAAGTCTGTTTTTCTTTCCTCTCTACAGAGGATGGTATTAAATACTGCATTTTTCCTCCTTTCAGTGTAGAGGAACATATGTGTATTAGATGACTTCATAGGTTCAGGAACTATAATTAGTGCTTTCTATCTTGTGTAAGGTTTCATTTCACTGTTGGTAGCTTTCAGTAATTTCTGTGATCTTATTTTGATTTTAAAATCCCAAGTTGTATGACTGCATTTGCTTGCCAAAGCGTCAGCGAGGCGTTGGGGCAGAAGGAGGCTGAGGTTTTCTGGGTCACGCTCGAGGTCATTGGGCATAACCAGGCCAGTTGCTGATGTACAGCCTGGTCAGCCAGGGTGTGAGGAGGAGGAGGTGAGGAGCTGTGCTGCAGCAAGCCAAGAGAGCCCTGCTTGGGGCTGAGGAGCAAAAGAGCTGGGCTTTCCCAAGGGTCATGGTTGCAGATGATCCATCTTGCTTGTCCTCTGCTCACTGCAAGGCTGGCTTTTAGCTACTGGACAGCCTCAGGAATAACTGATGGAGAATGAGGGGCTTCCCAGATTATTTTGTTCTCATAAATTTCATAGAAAACAGAAGCTGAGCAAAGCAGAGGGACTCCAGGCAGAGCCCTGCAGAAGTTGAGACAGCAAGACAGGCTCAGCAGTGCCCTGGTCTGCCTCGTCTGTGCCTCACCTTCAGCGGTGCCTGCCTGCTTCCATCAGCTGGGGCTGTACAAGCCATCAGAGCCAGAAGCTGTTCAGATCTGGGCATTTTGGAGGAAAGCCGGAGGTGCACAGATACGCAGTGAGGACCCGTGCAACCGGTATTAACATACTAGTGTGGAAGAGCTCATGCTTGAGTGCCGTGAGTTTGGCTGAGTTTACATGGGTTTCAGAGTGTTGCTCTTCTTTTAAATAGTTTTGCTTCTGAACTGAGCCTTTTTAATGTGGAAATGATGAGGCAGAGTAAACAAGGAACCACAAGAGGCCATTGCTTTTCAGAATGGGTACGTACTTAAAAATATTACAGCTTTCAGCA
>NW_009952974.1:13030895-13057944 GCF_000747805.2 Chaetura pelagica | reverse complement strand
AGGCAGCCCACTTGCATTCAAATGGGGTTCAATGCCACTCCAGGGAAATCCACAAAATCTGTTTGGTGGTCTGCATAATCATTTTATTGAAAATACCTATGGGCAAAACTGCACTGATCATGTGTGATTTTATACTTCTTAAAACATTTGCTCTTTATGGCAAGCAGTTGCACATCTCCAGAGGACTCCATTTACTGTACAGAAGTGATAAGTTTAAAAGATGTCACCCATTTCAGAAAGGAGGAGGAGCCCAAGGAAAAAGCAGAGCTTATTTTTAATGACTGATAGATTAGTTTATGTTACACAAACCAATCCTTTGAAAAATAATAAACCAGAACTAAGCATTTGTAACAGTACCCATACCGTGGCAACCAATAAGGATGTCTTAGCAACGTGAACTGCCTTGACTCGTGCTTTTTTGCAGGACTGAACATGTCCCTCCCTGCCAAAATACAGCCTTGACTGAGGTCAGTATCTTGCTGGGCACAGTCCTGTATGATTAACGCCTGGAAGATGGATTCTCCCTAGGTTATCCTTGTTTGGGTTTTATGGCAGACAAAGAAAGAGGAGCACATATTTTCCTTCCACAAAGGAAGGCCTTCCTAGCCACAGGCTCTTAAAATTTTTGTGAGATGAAGACTTATCTGTATGCAGGGAATCTGCCTTTTCTGATGGCGTGCTCTGTCTCCAGTGTGTTTTCCTGCAGGCTTTTGTGCCATAAGTAGAAATTACTGAAGAAGTGTTTGAAATTATAATGCCACCAGTTTATGTAAACATTGAAACTCAGCAGAAGCTAATGAAGATGTGTTTAGCCCAGCTCAGAATCCAGTACATTAACTGAAAAAAGCATATTCTTTATTACTTTCCTCCTAAGAAAGGCTCCTCTGTGCTCGTAGGGCTCATCCCATTGCCCAGAATGTGTTCAGGAGAGAAACTGCAACAATATCCAAAGAAAATCTGCAGACATGTGCTAGGGACTTTATTTTATGAATGATACAAACATGTAACACCCAGTAGCATTAATGGAGGATAGTTTGTGTTCTTGGAGACTAGAGTGTGGCATTAATGATGTTGTTAGTGTACTACATGAGTAGACTTGTAGACAAGTAGACTTACGAAGCTTCTGTGTCCTTTCTACTTCTCCAGCCTATCAGAAATCTTTAAATTACTTTATGATATTCTCCCTTCTGTGTACCTTTGGCCTTGTTTCACTGGATGCCTCTTTTTTCACTGGATGCTTTGGAGAGTGTTTTGGGCTGCTCCTTTTAGCACCAGGCAGCAGCATCCTCTGAGGTTTTGCATGAAGCACCATTTCTGCTGCCTTGCTAGATCTGCTCTGAACTATCTCAGCCTGCCACCCATGTTGCAGATGTTGCCTCTCTTGCTCTCCCCAGAGCAGGTAACTTCTGTCTGCAGAACTGATGGAAATAAACTTGCAGCTGAACCATCAGTGTGGAGGCAACCAGCTGCCACTGGCTGAGCCCAAGCAATGTTGTTGCCAGCCCTGAATGCAGGAAGCCCCAGGAGCCCATTTTCAGAAAAGTTAAAGTACAGTTTCAAAGCAGGGTTGTTCTGTGAATTACTGTTTAAGTGTTTAAATTCCCCAGTTCATCTGTTGCCTTCTCTAGCAGCTGAAAAACATACAGCTGCCCCACTTCCTTTGCTATTTTGGTTTGTCTTGCTATTAAATCCCTGATGCTGGATAGCCCTATGTTGCTCCACTGGTGCGTAAAGACGAGGGTACCACAAAGGAGACTGCCTGTCCTCAGGCACTAGTTGTGCTGGCACAGTACTCACACTTTTAGAGCTTTTAAGAATGGCTGATGCTTCTGTGATAGTAACTCAGCAAAGAGAAGGCAAGGCATGCCCATCTTGTTGCCCGCTGTCAAGGTATTCTGCATGCCTTGGTCACTATAAGCTCCTATTCTGCCCACACCTGTACCTTAAAAACACATCCAAGCTTCTTCTGAGATGGGCATCTTGATTCTGCTCTTTTCCCTGAGCATGTAAGGCACAGACAGCCCACAAAGGGAACAAGAGCAAAGCACAGCTGGTCGGTGCTATGGGAAGGGGACTGTTTGGAGAGCAGTCCATGCCCACCTCAGGCAGGTGGTGATGCTGTTAGAGGAGATCTGTGCTGTCCAACAGGCTGTTCCACCAGTTCAGGATCTGGTGGTATTCCTGCAAGGAATGAGCTCCAGAATTTTGAAATGCTAATCAGTCAGCGGAGTCTTGCCTCAGAGCTGTTCCCATGGGGAAGCTATTCTGGAGCTATATATATTATTGAAACTGCAAGTCCTAAAAGCAGCTTTATCTCTAAGCCCACACAGACCTGGAAGCCTTGAGCAAGCCAGTGGCCTATCAGGGGAGTTGTTGAGGAGGGAGGCAGGTGCTGTGGCAGGAAGCCAGGGAAGTTTTTGAACAAACTGTGATCTTTCATAACTTCCATAAAATCTAGCTGTCACCACCAAACCTGTTCTGCTGCAAGAACATTTCACCTGTGTTTTCCAGCCAGCTTTTGCAGGCACAGGCATATGTATTCTTTTAATTTGGGATAAGAGGGAATTGGCTTGTTTGATAGGGATTTTTTTCTTTCTAATTCATAAGATTTTTCTGTAGTATCAGGTAAGTTTATTGCCAAGTAACTAGCTGTCCTCTAGGAATTCCTTCCTAAAGAATACTGTACCCTGTAGTGCATGATGTAGTAGTATGGATGATGGCAGATTTGGGGGAGCATGCATGTGTGTTTGGAAGGTGCATTTGCCATGGCACTGCTTCGTAAGGTAGCTTAAGGCTCTGGTTGGACCAAGGGTTGCTTTCAGATGTGCATTGCACATTAACAGATGTCATGTATGAAAAACCATGTAGCAGTTCCAGTGTTGCCTCCTGGGCTGGAGCAGGGCAGACCTTCATGGCAAGCCCTGCCTTGTGCTTGGAAGCACAAAGTGCAGCAGACAAGGCCAGCAGGGTTGCTACATTAATGTGCTTGTTCACACACACTGCATCCAGAGAAACAGAAAACATTGCTTTCTCTGCTACAGAAAAGAGCATTAAATTATTAAAGGAAATCTACTAGCTCATGATTGATTGATTTCTAACCTTTTCACCCTTGCAAAAGTAATGATGCTGATATTTTGTGCTTGTGTAGAACCTGTCATCTTCACACGTCAGCTGCCAAAGGTGAGGGTGCTACCTTGGCTGGTGGGTACCACAGTGGACCCACCCAAGCGCCAACACCTCAACTCCACACTTTTCGCCCTCCCACATTTACCATCAGCCTCTGAAGAGCCTTTGAGAACTTTTTGCAGACAATGTAAATCTACCTTTCACTCTTAAAGCTGTTCCTTCACGTGACAAAATGCATACATTTTCTTCGGGTTAATTGAAAACTGTAATTAGAATGACGAAGGCAGCATATGGTATCGTTCAAACAGAGCATGCTCAGCAGCCATGTTGGCCAGTAGATCATAAGCCAAAGGAAATCTAAACTGACTAGAGTCAAATCTGCAGTGTAACAAAAAGTGACAGCTAAGTACATTTTAGTCACTGCAAATGTTTTTCATGCGTGCTCATGGGGTGCTATTAATGCATGTACATCATTTGGCTCTGCTCATGCATTCCTATGAACATGTTATTTGTTCTTTCAGCCCAATGGACTAATATTAGCTGTTTCTCAAACATTACCAAACCTTCTTCTAGGCATCATAAGAAAGTATTGTCAGGCTAGTTTTAAATTCAACACCTCTCTTAGAAATAATGTCACAGCCCATGTGAACTCCTAGATCAATATGCTATTAAAGTCAAGGCAGCTTATCACAGACTTTTAAACCTGTCAGCTAAAATTACTCTCTTTTTTTCATAAATTTCCAAACTTCCTATAAACTCTTGAATTTATTACTGCATTTTTTTTTCTTTCATATTTGGTATATGTGAAAGATGGCCACAGTTTGATAGCACTGTAAAAAGGAATGGTAAGTATGACTTACAATTCTAGTCCTGAGAAATCATCTCTGCATAAGTTGAAACTCTGATTAACTGAAGTCAGCAAAAGTTTTACTGTTAACCTATGGGGGTTCATGACTACATCTTTTAAATATATCCTGTATTATTACAGGATTTATCAGCAGATACGATGCTTTAGGGGGATTTTTCTTTTAGCTCCCCTCCAATTGATATATCCAGACAGCAGGTAACCTCTGATGAACTTCTGTAAGAAATGGATAAGGCTCCTGCTTAATTTAGATCTGGAATAAAGCTGCTGATACCGGCTTAGCTATTCTGGATTTATTTTGATACAACCAAAAGTAAATAGACCCTACATTTGAAATTGAATTAATCCTCTTGGTCTTAATGCACAAATTAAGCCAAATGATGAAGCTCATATGTGAACAAGGCAAGTGGTCCTTCACCAAATGGCAGCACACAGAGAGATTCATGCCTTGGCTTTCTTGTTCCTTGCTAGTTGATTCTGAAATAAAGGGATTTGAAGCTTTCATGAAGCACCTGCAATGAGAGCAGGGGGTGTTTTTATTTAATAATATGCAATTCCTGCCTTTTACCACTAAAACAAGCAGGCTAAGTGTAGTTATGAGGCTGGCATGTTCCCAGTGCTCTGTGGAGAAGGGGACTGACCTCCTGCCATTATGCTTTTTAACTTGTTGGAGTTGACAAGGCATCATCCTTCATCCCCTAAGTTACCAGCTGAACCAGAGGCTAGTGACTGAGATATAGCTCTTCTGTCTCTCGTGAAGTATTGTTTAGCTGGGGAGAGGGGCCCACCTGGTAGGAAGCACCATGTTGGTGAGTTTCAGCCTCTTTAATAGAAAACAATACAATTTTTCTATTGAAAATTCCGTGAAATCTCCTAGAAGTGTTTACTGATGCAGAATGGCTCAAGTAAGGTGGCCTCCTATGCTTACATGAGAGGCACAGAGCCTTGATTATTAGAAGGATACTGCACAGCCCAGTAATGCTGAACGTAGTGCTCATGCATTTTCTCAGCATTAAGTATCTGAAATATTTCTAGGTTTCACTGTTTCTCAGGAGTGTTTGTAAGCCCTTAAGCAGTGGGCTGGTATAGAAAATCTAATCAAATGCAAATGAAGAACAAACGAGAGAGGAGAAAAGTTGACTTTTGCATCTGTAATTATTATTCTGGTATTAATAAGGTTAGATCCAAAGCCTATTTGAATCTATGGGATTAGCAATAACACAATTATTTTCAGAAGCAAGGATTTAAAACTGAAAACACCTCCGTAAATTAGCTGTTTTAAAGAAACTAAACCTTCTTGTATATAAATACAATTAGGATGATCTCAGTGTATGTGATAATTAAGTCAAGACACTTGGAAGCATGTTTTTTCCTTTTTTTATATATTTTAGTCTTAATTATTCTTGGATTCCTGGAAACATAACTCTGAGCTATATTGCTGTCTGTGTGAAGCAGCTAATTTGTGCTCAAAGAATCACCCATGAGTCCTCATGAGTGAGATGCTGCCAGTCCAGTCTAGTAGGCATCATTTTTGACAAACATACTAGAGCATTTCACACATTTTGGAATAGGTGCTTCTTGCAGCAATTTTTCACATTCTATATAGAATAATAATATTTACATTTGTAAATACTATTATTGAAAAGTTAAGGTTTCAAAATAATGGAAATCAAGAAGTAAGGTTTTGTATGTGCTCTTAGTTTGTTTCCCTTCTCAGTGTGTGTTAAGACATTTCCTCTTAATTATTTGACTGCTTTTTTTTACTCCGCAATTTCATCTTTATTCTGAAAGCAGAATGGATGGTACTTGCTTATTAGCACTTGTTGGCATTTTTCCTCTTGGCTAAAAGTGCTGGTCTTAAGGGCACGGTGTTCACACCTTACACTGAAAATGAGTCATTTTTCCTCTGCATTTCCACAAACATTTAATGATTTTGTTTCTAGAAGACCCAGAGGAGGCAAGAACAGCTTCTCCTTCCCATATTACAGCTGAAGCACTGAGTCACTAAAAGGTTCAGGTCACGTTTCCAATTAGTTTGGATTCCCTATTTAAAGCACAGAGGGACCTGGTTTTCAAAGTTAGGTCTGTAAAGCGTGGGTGGAGCTCCTTTCACCTGCACTGCCTGGTGAGAGTTTCTTCGCTTCACACCTCAGAACCACCAGTGGGGTTAGGGTTAGTGCTGTGCATGAAGAGGTCATGAGCCTTCCAGTGACGGTCTTGGAGCGCTTGATTAATTGCAGAATTTAAATAAGTGCTTGGGTGAAAGTAAGTGCTTTGGCTGTTACGGTTACCTCTCTGTCACAAACGAGGCAGCTGAGCAAACACTGAGGGAACCAGGGTGACCAAACTTAAGTTCTCCGTGCCTGGAGGGACAGTGGTTGAGCCTGCCAGCATCTGGGGCTCAAGAGAACCAGCTGGGACCTGCAGCTTCTGGAGCAAGCCCAGAAGAGGGCTGTGGGTCCAGGCAAGCCATGAGGCTGGCCAGGGTGGGCCCCTGTCATACCCCTGATGGTACTGCTTATTTGCAGGGTGGTGGGTATGGTGGTGTGTGGCTTTGCCTAACGTGGGGCTCGCAGCACAAAATGACAACCATGTCTTAGCAAGTGTGGGCTGTCATACCTGCCAGGTGTTTAAGGGTCACTGGGGTGGTTCAGGTCTTGGGGCTTCTTTCCCAATGCATGTTGCAGAGGGGTTGTGGTCTTCTGAGACCCAGTCCCTATCTTCATCTCCCCCAAGAGGTGTCCTTAAGTGCCACAGTTAAGCACTACATTAAAGCTGTGTTAGGAAATCCACAGCAACTTGGGAAAAAAGTTTAGGTTGTGATAGCAACATTTGTAGTAGTGCTGGGGAACATAATTGACCCTTAGATCCTGATTTGAAAAACCCTATGGGAAATTTGTCTCTTTGTGTTAAATCCTATAGGGGTAGAAGAAATGTCTTGGGTAGAAATTCTGTCCTGCTTGAGGTCTGTCCCTCCCTCACACATTTGATGGCAAAGAGGTCTCACGGAAGTAGTAGTTGCAAGATCAGGTCAGATCCTGCAGGAGCCACGTGTGCTCTGCAGTACTGACCTCAGGAAACATTTTTACCAAACGTTGGCGTAATCGTATTTTCATTTCTCTCTCAGATTGTGGTTTAAATGTGCACAAGCAGTGTTCCAAGATGGTCCCAAATGACTGCAAGCCAGACCTGAAGCATGTCAAGAAAGTGTACAGCTGTGACCTTACAACACTAGTAAAAGCACACTTCACTAAGAGACCAATGGTAGTAGATATGTGCATTAGGGAAATTGAATCTAGAGGTAAGGTGGAGTTAATGGCCTTTTGTTGCTTTACTGATAATCCGTTTAGATTGATCTGGGTCATCTGGGTTTCTGCTGAATGTCTGATTGCTCAAAACAGATTTGCGCAAGACATTTTATGGCTGCCAATTACTCTGCACACCTAATATTATACCTTGCATTTTTTCATGGTTCATACCCATTTATAATTTTTATAGATTCTGCTAGAAATTGCTTAATGGACAATTACTGCTTTATAGTTATATATTGGCACCTATCTTTCCAGTAAGATTTTTATTTTAAAAATTAAGTGAATGTGCTAAAACAAAGGCAGTTTATATTGATGTTTCCTCTTGCTAGTTCCCCTAGCAGACACTAAGTATCTTTTTCTAGAATTAGAGTCTTTGTTTGCATTCTGAAATAATGACTGAACATCATGTATGCTAATCTTGGTAATTTTTAAATTGTTTGTAATTGGTTTAATATGTTCCTTCAGCTCTGAAGTAATTTTCTTAAATATAATTTAGTGCTGATGTAACAAGGGAGCTAATGCAAGGGTCAGGGTTAAAAGGCCAGGTTAAATTTTCATTCTGAAAGAAAGCCTGATAAGGCTTTTAAAACATAGCTGCTTTTTCTGCCTTAAATGAAGAACTTGGCAAAGAAAGAACTGGGTGGAAGAAAACTGTAAAATTAAAGACTAATTTAAATCTTGTTAAAATGTTCATTGCAGGTCTTAATTCTGAAGGACTATACAGAGTCTCAGGATTTAGTGATCTTATTGAAGATGTCAAAATGGCATTTGACAGAGGTACAGGCTTCCCTGCATGCTGGAACGTTGTGCTGATCTATTAAATACACACCATTTTTCTGCACAGCCTCTGTCTGTCTCATGCTTGGCTGCGTCGGGGAGCTGGAGGCGTCCGGCGGCAGCGCTCGCGGAACGGGAACCTCCCCGGCAGAAAAGCCTATCAGCTTCACTTTGGCCTTTATTACCAACATCTACTTTTCTCCTTCCATCAGTATCTGTGCTTCAGTGATGCTGTGCATAGGAAAGGACAAAGCTTTCTGAACTACTGCCCTAGTTTGCAAGTAAAACTGCTGGGGGCAGGGGAAGGGATAGAGGGCGAGTGCTGCAAGATGGTTGTGCAACTTAAATCCATCTTTCTGGATGAAAGCTCGAAAATAATAAGGGGAATACAGTGCTGCAGACAAAGTTAGAATTATTACAGTAGAAAAGAAGGTCAGTGAGAACAAACTTTTCTCTCTGAGAAAAGGCAGTGGGGAAATTAAAGGCTTTCCAGCTGCAGTCCCCCCTGTCACAGTAGAAATCAAGGCCAAAATTCATGCTGGAAACTCTCCTGTTTCTCCTGAACTATTCAAACAACATCTGCCTCCTCTGCAGCATTAACAGGGTGGGATGTGCTGGAGAAGTCAAAATCTGGATCTGTGTCCACTGTGGTCAGGAGTAGGTAATATGCTGTAGCTAAATGGTGAACACATGTTTTTCCTATAAAATTAGGAGGCTGTGGACTAAGTTGGTTTTCCTTCTTTCACTTTTTTTCCCAGGCTCCCCTGATTTCTCATTCAGTGCTGAAAAATGTGTTGTTTGGCATCGCAATATGTTCAGAAATAGCTAAACTTCCACACATTTCTACAAGATAGATACCGCTAGATCAGGCAGGCAGGTTTTTTACAAAAAAAAAAAAAAAAACAAAAAACGTGCATTTTTTTGTAATCAATTTAATATGAAGAAAGGATAGGTTTCTTTCTAAAATGCTTGAGGTTTTGACCCTGAAATTATGAATTTCATCGCCCAGTACCTCTCTATTTTGCTTATAAAAGCCAAAATCTGTAGTTCTGTCCTTTTTAATAATGTTTACTTAAGTAAGTTACTGTTTTTCTTTTGAATGCTCTTTTACATCTGTTTACATTTCCAAGGCTTTAATGTCAGTGCCTTCTCCACACAGATGGGGAAAAAGCTGATATTTCTGTGAATATGTATGAAGATATCAATATTATCACTGGTGCACTTAAACTGTACTTCAGGGATTTGCCAATTCCACTCATCACATATGATGCCTACCCAAAGTTTATAGAGTCTGCAAGTAAGTGCAACACAATTTCCTCCTGGTTTTTATTCTGCCCCATCAGCTCTTACCCTGCATGCCCTATTTAGTAAGGATTGCAGGAGTGAACGTGCACTGCACATTACTACATGGCCATGTGGTGCTGTGTGATCGTGGTTACATTTTTCTTAACCTTTGTCACCAGGAACACTTCCTTTTCATCATACCTTGTGGATTGCATCATTTTGTGTGTCTTGCATGAACCCCTGGTATTAGACAATGACATTTTAAGTCTGTTGGTTTTATGCTGCCCAAAAAAAGGTGATTTGTGAAGATGTTTATATATAAGATATAAAGTCATTAGCCTCTAGAGGTGTCCATTTTGAGCATTTTTGAAAGCTGATAAGCACACATCCTAAAGCCACCTTCAAGGCTGGCCTTGCAGAGAGTGAGTCTGCAAACGCTGCAGTCAGCCCAGCTGGCACATCTCTCCCACACATCCTGGCTGCCTGAAGCTTCTCTGCAATGTAGCAGTCACAGCAGCCACACCTGGAAAGGTGTGAGGTAGCTCTGGGTAGAAAACAAGGGCTGGATGCTGGCCTTACAGCTTCTCTGGAGAAGGCTCTTTCCAAGTAGTATGGACACAGCCAAGGACGCCTATGGCAAAGTTCCCAGTACTTTCTGCTGTCCCAGAGTTGCACCTGTACATTATTTGTGCAAAACTAGTCCAGTCAGTGAGGATTGCCAGGGGAATTTTTTTTAGTAGGCTTCAGGGAATCTTTCAGTGGAGTTCAATTTGCTTTGGGGAGTTTTCTTTGTCCAAACCCAGTCACACACTGATGGTGCTCAGAGCACCTCTTGGGACAGGCAAATCTTCCACTCTGAGGTTTGGACAGATTTTGGAAATCAGTAAACCAGCGGATAGTGTGTGTGGATTCTGGCTGTACGTGTGGTAACGGTTGAACATCTGTGTTCCAGAAACCACCGACCCGGATGAACAGCTGGAAATTCTCCATGAGGCGCTGAAACTGCTGCCGCCTGCGCACTGTGAAACGTTGCGGTACCTCATGGCACATCTCAAGAGGTAGGTGGACTGGCTGGAAGGAACTCTCAGCCAAACTAATTTTTAGCAAAGGCCACGTAGGCAAGGCCTACCAAATCCTGGGGTTTATCTGACTGAAAGCACTTGCAAAGCACTTAAAGGGAATAAGTAAAAGACCCCACAGTTTTGAAGCACAAGAATTATCTGCCTAAGAAATTTGCTCTATGTTTAAGGTTATAGTGAATATGGTAAAAAAGTCATTTGTACTTCTGGGATTAGTAAGTCACTGCCTGGGCAAAGAACTAATACATCTAATTGGCTATAGACAGGTGTCTTTTTCTGCTAAGTCTCATCTACCCTGGTCATCCCTGACTCCCTTAAAAAGATGGCAGGTGCTAGGCTGGAGCTGACACTGATTTTAGGCACAGTGTTAATTGGCCTTCCAGCCATGTGTCTGGTGAGGTCTGCCAACCATTCCTCATCAGTGTGGAGCCCCTCGTTCCACCTGCTGCATTCTCAGAACTGTAGGAGCATAAAATCTGTCTGAGGTTTCTCCTGCTCCCCAAGACATGATTGAAGTTGATCAGTAGGCTGAAAAATTGTTGAAGAGAGACTGACAGATAAATATCCAGTGCAACAGCAGGGGTTCTGTTTCTTTTAGGGAAGTAAGGAAAGAATCAATGTATCATGTTAGGGTATCAATTTTAGTTTCTCAAGTAACATGAATTTATTGTCAATATTTAAGAATCATTCCCTTTCCTTAGAAAAATATTGTAAGCTCTCTTCTGCTTTTTTTCTTTTATAGTTCTTCTACAAGTAGGAACATGTTGACACTGCTGAGTGCCTCAGGCAAAATTCAACTACAGGGTTTCTGCCTGATTTGTCCATTTCTTTCAATGACATTTCTAATGGATGTTTTAGAACAGACACAGGGATAAGAGACATGGGAACAAAAAAACACCTTACTGTTTGTGAAGTTAATTATTCCTTACCCTGTTCATGAGTAGCTGTTGCTGCTCTAGTTAGCAAATTGCTTTTGCACATGGTATTTTTGGTATAGGTGTATGATAAGGTAGAAGGGTGACAAAATTCACTCGTTTTTAAATTTCCTTCTGATACATTTGAGAAAAAGAGCTGTGGGGTTCAACAGGCTGTAGTTTTGCTGCTGAATTCTTGTAGTCAGACACAGTTTCTTTTTCTGGAAAAATTATAGACTGAAGACACAGCAGTGTGGAAACATCAGTGTGACTTGTTTTAAGATAAAAATTAAGGCAGAAGTGAGAAAAAGGAAGAAAAATATAGAATTTTTAATTTTTTTTTATATCAAAGGATTTGTTTGTGCAATGTAAGACGCCACAGTAGTGAAAAAAAAGAAATAATTTAGACAGACTCTGGTGCTGTCCCTAGATACTTTGTTGTTTCTGAGAATCCTTCTGGATTCTTTAAACCATAGTGTTTCCTTCAGTGAGGCAATTCACCAGGATAAACAAGGCAGAAACTCAGGCTTCAGGGCATATTTTTGCCTCTGTGCCTGTTGCAGTGGGCAGTAGTGATAGGCATCAGGGTACCCCAGCCAGGATGTCCTGCTCCCACCCTCCATGCCAGACCCTACATTCTCCATGCAGAGGCAGAGCAGCCCAGGAGAGCACAAGCTGCCTCTGAATAAGAAATACCATCCCATGGCCCCTGAGACCACCATGGTTGGCAGCAAGCACCCTTCCGGCATTTACTGAGCAAATGTGTTTCTGCAGTAGCCCTGGCAGAGGATGCATCTCCTGTAGGTGCAATTCTTGGGCAAATTACTTTCCTGTGGCCTGCACACCTGCCCAGCAGCAGGGCCTCAGCCCACAGCTTTGCACGGGGCAGGTTCCTGTGGAGCAGCAGAACGTGGCTTCCCTGTCTCCTCCTCTCCTGAAGATGGGAACCAGGCGCCAGAGGCTTCCTTGAGCTGGGGGCTCCACTGTCTGGCAGCTGCTAGGGACCCCCAGAGAGGGAAGGTGCATGTGGGCCTGTCAGAGCACAGGTTTAATGACCTGCTCAGTCTGCTCTCTGCATGAGCTTACAGTGAGACCCTGGTGGTTTCAAAGCCCCCCCAGAGTGATGATTTCACTTTTTTTTAGTACACACCACAGGACATAGTTTGTCTTGAAGAGGAACCAGGCATCCAGCTTAGCATGGCTGTAGTGCCTGAAGGCAGGGAATTCCCATTTTGTGCTTCACCCCTTTACTGTTGCACGCACAAGAAAGGAGCAGTGTGACCACCTGGAGCTGTGCCACCAGGGGTCTGGGCAGAATCCCACCTGCGTGGGCACAATAGCGTGGCTCTCATGACAATAAAACTGCTAATATAACAAACACCATCTGCTCCCCATGGCAATGGCCTCCGAATGGTGTCACTGTAAAGAGCAGAAGCAGAATCAGTTCTGACTCATCTGAATTCACCCCTCAGACCCCTCCCTCGCCGAGGAGCACTGACCCTTCCGGCGAGTAAACACGGTCTGTGTGTGTGGGAACAGGACAGAGACATCTGACTCACCACTAACCCCCACAGCATTTGTGCTCACTAACCTCTGAGTGTTTCACCCAAAGCCTCCATATCTATCCTGCTGGAAACAGCGGCTTCTCCTAGGCTTGGGGGGAAAGGCAAACATTTCTGTCCAGTTTCCCTGGTTTTCGTGCATATACGGGAATTGTTTGACACAGAAGGAATGTGAGAAACACTGTCCTTTTTTTACAGAGTAACGCTCCATGAAAAGGAAAATCTGATGAGTGCAGAGAATCTGGGCATTGTCTTTGGACCAACTCTTATGAGAGCACCGGAGCTGGATGCGATGGCTGCGTTGAACGACATCCGTTATCAGAGACTTGTGGTGGAGATGCTTATAAAAAATGAAGACATTTTATTTTGAATATTTTAGGGGTTTTGTAATTAAAAAAAAGGAAGCAACAGTGTTCTGTGAATGAAGGAATATTTTAAAGTAATTTAATGGCTGTTGTCGCTGAATTCCATATTTGCTAGAGCTTTCGATGTATTCAGGATAAAAAATGAAGGAGCTCTTTGTCATTTCTATAGTGCCATTCAGCTGATGTTGAAAAAGGTTAACACATACTTTCCAGTACTAGTAATCCTGGGTGTTTATCATGTTAAAATAATAAACAAAAAGGTTAAAACTATTGCATGATTTGCTCCCTGTTCTCCCTGTTCTGGTGAGACTCATTCCATAAAGAAGACAACTGAACTGATGCAGCATCTTTGTTCTGGATAGTTTGTGATTGTAATTCAGCATGTTTCTCCGTGTAAACCTGTTGTGAATTTGCTTTTATGTTCTATGTAATTGGTTTCTGATACTAAAAAAGAAGGCCAACTTACGTGAAAAAGAGCCTCTGGCAGTTTACTGACATTTCATATCATTCTCTGCTACTTTGGGGGCTGATTTCTTCTTGGGTTTCTTTCAGTTTTTTTCATCATATAGGAATTCATTTTTAACAGAAACAAAATGTGTATTTTAAATGTTACTTTAAGAAATTCTCCATGATGTTTATGGTGATTGCAGTGGAATCTGCAATGCTGAGCAGTGTTCCTTTATTATTATTATTGCTATTTCAATTGTACTTTTGTATTTTTATCTGGCATGCATTTATTAATTTATTAAATTTTGCTTTTAGAACTCTAATATTAAGCTATTTTTTTTACTTAACAAATGTTTAAAAAATACTGTTTGTTCCATTTTTTACATTGGCACTTTAACCTGAACAACTTGTGACTCAAAAGAAGTGATTTTATTAATTTTACTGATTTTATTAAGACCATTATCATCCAAATACTTTGGAGCCTGACACTTTGCTAAGATCTCAAAAATTACTTTTAGTTTGAAAATTTCTTTGTTGTCCAAGCTGTCCCTAATTTTTGAGCCATCTACTTCATATTGTATATATATATTGTTACAATTACCTATATGCACACAGTTGTAGCTGCCCAGAGTAGATGGAAACACCTCCGAATTTTGACTGCAAATACATCACCAAACTCCTGCTTTGCACTTAAGTTGTTCAGCGCTGGTGCAGGTGCTTTGGCTGCCCTCCTGCAAGCACGTTTCTTTCGTGTGAGAGGAAGATGACAAAAACTTGTATACAATTTCTGTGTTCTCTTTGATGGAGCAATGCTTAAAAAAATCACTTGCCACCAGCCTTGCTGCAGCCCCCATGATGGAGACGCTTCATCTGTGGATAGTCTGTTCCCAGGAGTGCTTCCTAGGCTGGCAGGAACATCCTCCCCAGAGAAGGAGCTAAGCTTGGATGGGTACACATGGAGCTTCACACTGGGATGGTTTGCAGTCCTTACAAGTGTTAATTTATCCATTTCTACAATTTATGACCAAAACAAATTTATTTCCAGTGAGTTTGATGTGGTGGTGTTTGAGTTTTCTGTGCTGTAATCCTCCTACCTCTAAATGATCCCCTTCTGTTGGGGTTTCTGGTGGCACTGCTGCCACCAGTAGTGGCAGGGAACCAAGTCTCCACATCACCCACCTGGCTCTTGTTCATCATTGCCTCGTGCATGGAAAAGAACATCAGAGAGGATCAGTGGCAAATTGATTCAACTGAAAACATTTGAGGAATGCTTTGGAGCCTAATTATTTTGATGAACAGTGGAAAAGTCTAATACCAAGGAAAGCAGAACCCTGTAGCACAAGACCAAGTGTGGGAGCTGGGATAAAGGGAGATGGAAAAGTTGCGAGAGTAAAATAGCACATCCCAGAGAAGTGGTGCAGCTGCCCTTGGGGAACAGGGACTGGCAAAAGTCCCAGCTTGAAGGGCTGAGGATAAAAGGCAAAAGGGAGAAAGTGAGTGTGGTACCTGCAGGGAAGAAAAAAATAATCCTAGAAGTAGGGATTGCTTCAGTTTGGTTGTGTGCCTGCCCCAGAGGAGAGCAGCCAGCTGAGGCAGGTTGGAGGTTTTGCCCTTTTCCTCCTCTCAGGCAGCCAACACCATCCGGAGGAGGAGGAATGATCAATCCCCTGGCAATTGCAAGCAGCTGTACTCCCTGTGGGTAGAAAGGTGCCTCTCTGTACTGCTCACGTTTCTTTGCATGAGAGCAGAGGGGAGAAGGCAGCTCTCCTGCAGCCCCCCTGGCAGTGGGGAATGAAGAATCTCAGGAAGGAAGGGGTGAAGCTGGGGGTGCATGCTGGTAAGCCTGTGGGGAGCTTTGTGCTGGGGAGTGCTAGGGGCTGGTGGAGAGGCAGAGCAGGGAGAGGTTTGGGAAGAATCTAAAGTATGGTTCTTTTGCATTTTTATTTTTTTTTAATCTTCTGTAGTACTAAAAGTGACTTGATGTTTCTGTACTTCCTGTATTAATTAGTACACATTATCACTTTATTTATTCCAATGAACTGACACAGCTGGAAAACCATGTCTCTGACCACAGCCTTGCCCTCCCAGCCCAAGAGCAACAGCCCATATGTTCCCCTGTCACATCTGCCTTGCACTCTCCAGCAGCCACATATGCTCACCACTATCTGCTTTCCAAGCCAGCTCCTTAACACTGCATTTCCCCTGCTGCCTCCACAGCATGTGAGGCATTTCCTCACTCCTGGGTTCCCTGGTGGCCCTGTGGACTGTCCATCCCTCCCAGGGCACCTCTTGGTGCAGCTGGCCCTTTGCAATGTCTGATCACTCCAATCAGCTCTCAGCTCCTTGGTGTGGCAGCACTCCCACACCATCGGGTCTGTGACCAGGGAGACAAGATTACTTTTTTCCTAAATAATGCTGGCAAGGTTTTGCCTATGCTCCTTTGATCCACTTGTTGCACTGTGGTGTTTGCATTACTTGTCCCTGCCAGCTGAGGCTGCTGCAGCTGGTCATTGCAAAAGCATCCTTTTCTTTGCTAGCTCTGCAGATGATGTGGGGCATGGCTGTGCCTCAGCAGCTCTGGAGGCACCCCGTGTCCTTTGGCAGCCCTGGGGACCAGAGGAGCACCAGGCTTAACTGAGAAAAAGACATCTGTTGTTCCCCATTGCTGTGCAAGCAAACCTGCACCAGGTAGTTAAGTCTCATTTCTAAAGGGTATAGCGTCTAGCAAGTAGGAGTAATGAGGATAATTATATTTTCTTCTTGTGTGAAATATCCAGCTCCTCCATCTTGGGGCAGCAGCAGGTGGGTGCTGCTGGCAGTCATGGCTGCTTCTCTCACTTTGCAGATACTTTTGACTGTCTTTAGAAGCAGCAATGGTAGGTGAGAAGCTGGGTCAGCATCAGAGAAAAGACACCCAAAATAGCTTAGGTTCACTCTCAGGATAGTCAACCTCTCCAGCTCCATGAAGGACAAACAAGGTTTGTTAGCTACTACCAAGCAGTGCTCCTGCTAGGGGCAGATGCCTTTTTTTTCCCACCAGAATTCAACAAGTTATCATGATCATAGAAAACCTAAATGGAGACCCTCTGTGGAGAGAAGAGCAGTCAGTTTGCTTACAAACTAAAAAGAAAAAAAAAAGCCAAGCAAACAAAAAAACCCCAAAACACCCTTCCCCTTGACCCCCAAAGAGCTCCCTGGTGAGGAGTTACTGCAGTTGCCAGGTATGGGAGCCCAGGAGTCAGGCAGTGAAGTCCCTGCTGTAACAAGCACACTTCATTTTCCTCAAGTCTCACATTCTGATGAGATATGAAGGACACGGCATGTCAGGTAATGATAAAACCTCAGAATATGTTTCAGGTACTGATAAAACTTTAGAATATGTGTAACTCCAAATAATACTCAAATGCCTAAGTCTGACATTACTTGCTAACCACTCTGCCCACATGCTGTGGGACAGAACTGCTCCCTGCAGAGCACCTGTCTTGAAGTCAAGTTTGCAAGTTGTGTGTCGTGTTGGGGACAGGAATGTGGGATGGAGGACCCCAGTAGTCAATGAAATACTTGCTTGGCTTTGAATCCCTGAAATCTGTATCTAGTGCCTGTTGTTTTTAATCTCTTTAATTTCATTGTGATTTTTCATTAAGTGTGTAGGCAAAGTGTGTGTTTTAAATTTGGGGTTTTTTACTAGGCTAATGAATCTCTGCTCTTTCCTGAGTGGTAACCACTAAAGCAGGTAGCACAGAAATAAATGTTGTCTTTGCACTGAATTTGACACATCTTTTTGCTAACCAGGAAGATACTTTGCATGGGCATATAAGTCATTACATTATTTAAGTTACATTCAGATTTTTAATTAATCACAGAAAACTACTAGTTTTAGTATTTGTATTAGTTAAATGACAATGCCATAAATAACTTGGATCTATAAGTATCTTAGGGTATCACTAAGTTGATTTGTTCTCTGAAGCAACTGATTCCTGTGATCCATGCATGTTGTCTGTAGTTCAGGAGTTGACCATGTTGTCTCCAGTGCAGCAAGGTACATTTCTACAGTACAATGTGTGTCTGGGCAAAGACTAAAGCCACCTCACTGCCAACATCTTATCAAAAGACAGTGGGGCACAGTCAAAAAGATAGGAAAGAAGCGATCAAACTGAGAAAAACTCCTTCCTCAGACTTCTAAGGAAGAAATGAGGAATATTTGAAAGATGTGCAAGTTGGTCAAGAAACATGCACAGAGTATGAGGGAAAGCAAATCTTCATTGAGGAAAAATGAAGGCAAAAGTATGAATAAATGTGTTGGTAGTGAACAACTGCTATAAAAGTATATCTAGTAAACATTAAATATCAGAACTTTTGGGGAAAGAAGATATTTAGGGCAGTGCTTGGGGGCACAATTAGGAGCTTTAGGATGAAAAGGGAAAACATCTTGTGGCAATTTCAGGAAAATTAACCTAGCAGTTTAGCACCAGGTGACTTAACCTCTTATCTGCTGGACCAGACCTCTATGCCTCCGTGGGAAAGATATCCCAGCTGGAGGCAGGCTGGGCCCAGTGCCCATGGTCCAGGTCTCCTTTCCAGCAGACAGGGAGTGATGTGGGGCAGCTCAACACAAGCACAGCCTGTCAAACCCACTCTGCACGGCCTTCAGGGCACATCCACCCCTCGGGAAAGCAGCGTGTGTGCTCCCACCGTTGTGGCCTGGGCACAGGGCTTCTTCCCAGCTGGGGGCTCTGGCTGCCTCCAGCTCACTGCTGGAGGGTGCATCATCCTCCCCATAGGGAGCCTCTGATGAGGATTTAGAAGAGCTCTGTGATGAGGCAAGCAAGCTGCCTTCTGAAACAAGAATGCAAACTTCTGTTTATGCCAGATTAGCTGACAGGATGGAAAAGCCCATTATTTATGATTTTATGCAATACCAAACTTTTCCTGCTCTGTCCCCTCCAATAGCAAAGGAAGAAGTAAAGGCTTCTAAAAGGCATATACTTGCCCTGTTCCTGCCCTGATTTTTCCCTGTTGATTAATGTTCTGCAATGTTTTTTATTATGTTTATAATTATATTACAATAAGGGAAAAAAATACTTCATGAACCTAGCAGTCATGGTTTTATTTTTTAGTCATGCTAAATTACTGCTTAGCAACTGTAGACAGCCCTGGAAAGCCTAGCAAAGCCAAGAGAAGGAGGTTCAAGAACCACACTGTGGATTAAAAGGGTTGCGGGGCAAACCAAGTAAGGCAAGAGTGGCCTTTGCTCTGCTCCTGTGCTGGCAGGACCCCAGGTAAAGGGCAGGGGACACGTACCTGAGAGCAGGGCACGAGAAACTGGGTGCAAGGCTTGCTTCTGCACCCCCAGCAAACCTCCCAGGGATCCCCCATCCGCAGCACAGGGCTGGCTAGCACTGCCAGCTCTGCCTCCAATGGGATCCAGGGACCCCGGGCTGATGTGCCCAGAGGAGGAAGTCTTACATACGCATCAAGTGATCCAGCTCTTCTTCACTTCAGCACAGCCTTCTGCCTCTGGTCATTAGCATTTTAGGCTATATACTGTTCTCCAGAGCTCTTGCATAGACTGAACATTTCTTTGCACTGGTCTGGTTTGCTTTCTATGTGACCTGGACCACACTATAGAGATATTCTTCTTGATGTTACCTTTGGAATCTCAATTTGCACAGCATGAGTCATGAACTTCTCTAACGTCTGTTGCTGGTCTCATGGTCAAAGTACTATTTTTTTCTTATTTTTTTCTCTCCCAAGAACAATGTCAATGAGCTGCTCTAGGAATGTGTTTAAGAACTTTTAGTTAGGTATCCATTCCTATTTCTCATGTAAGTATTTTGTCTCAAGGACATATGTAGCTCCTTGTATTATTCAGGTCTTTATCGCTACTCTGCTTCAGTGGTTCTTAGACCTCTGGAGGTCTTTGATTAATGTATTTCCTGCAGCAATTAGACATTTTTTTGAAAAATAAATTTGGAAGCCAACCAGGATTAATTTGCAACCACTATGTTGCCTGTTTCTTGTTTCTTTCTATCAAGCCTAGAATTTGAATGCTAAGGTTTTTCTCTTTGCCTCTTTTTGGTTTTTTTTCATGGCCTATTACTAACTGTCAGTAATGCAAATAGGATTGTCCAAACTCTTAAAATTACTCATTTTGTAGGTTGATATTCATAAGGTAGTGTATCCTAAAGCTTACTTGAAGGATCACTCAATAAGCCCAGAAGAATTTAGCATGGCACAATGATGTTGCTCACTGCTCCTCTCTAGCACCACTCTGCTTTCAAAAAGAAATTGAGATTCCTTTAATTGCTTTTCATTCTTTTATCCCTTTTCATGTTGTCCATCATGATGCTGGAAATGTGTTGTTTGTAGCATGCAATAGTTCTCACGTGACAATATCCAGTATGAATTCAGGTACACTGTGATTGCTGCCAGGTGGGTTAGATACCACCGAAGTAGTGCCATACAAGATACCTCACAAAAAAAGAGGTACAAAGCCCAGATGAGCAACTTTATTAAGTAGGCAGAGGCTAATAATCAAATACATTGCATCCATCCCAAGCTGTTTCTGAAATAATTTGCAATGACACTTGCAAATCAGTTCCTCGCAGAAAACTCTGGAACTTCTCCTGAAAGTAGCTGCCCAACCTACACATAATCTTGTTTTTCAGAGAAAAGGCATCACTTCCAAATGTGTTACAATACAGTGCATACATTGGTTTCAAATCCTGTTCTAAGAAACCCAAAACCAGTAGCCCACATGCAGCAATTCAGATGCTTGCCCTCCTTAATAATTTCAAATTTGATGCAACACTGAGTGTCTACAGCTCCTTCATGCCCTTGTATTGAATAAAGAGTTGTGGTCTGTCCATGGCTAACTTCAAAGCTCCATAATGTAAATCAGGAAGAGCTAGTCTGAAGTTGCAGCAAAGAAGTGGCTTGGCATTGCCTAGTGAGGTTATCAACAGTGAAGGAGGAGTTGGAGGTACTGCTTGGAAAATGTGGGCTGGCTTGTTCTGTGGTCTTTGCCAATCCTTGGGCTGGAATCCTCTCCCAGCATTAGGAGAGATCTGACATTCTCCTCCTTTTGAGCTGGTGGGAGGAAAACCCCCACTAATGTTCCTTTTTCCATCTGCAGCTCTGGTCCCAGTTTTAGCCTCACTCCTCAGCCATCACATCAGTTTGCTAATGATGTTAACTGAGAACAGAAAGCTTATCTGTCAGTGCACCTACACCCAAGTCTCCTTCTGTTGTAAGCAACTTCAACAGTGAGCTTTGACTTAGCTAACCCCCCCTCCTAAAGCTTCCTTGGACTCCAGCCAAAGACTTTTCAGTACCATAAATTAAGAAGCAAATATGCTTTGGAAAGTGACAGTGACAAACTGAGTCCTTTGCTTCACCTAACAGTGCAGACTGAGAGCTTCCCAAGAGACCATCGCTGCTGGTAGGCAGGGATCAGCAGCAGCCTGAGTGTGCTGGCACCATTCCGTGCTGTCCTCCTTAGTGGTCTGAGAGCAGCCAGCACAGTGTCAGAGGGGCATCCTGCCTGGCACCAGCAGGTATGTTCATTTTGTAATGGGATGGAAAAAAGCTAATCTGTCTGCTGGTGAATGTTTGCAATGTATGTAGAAATTGTATCCTCTGCATCATAAAAAGATTCAAATGGCCCAAATCTCCCACTTCATTATTTGGTTCTTTTTAGTCTGCTTATAGTTAATTAAGGAGACACTAAGAAGAACCAAGGAGTGCAAACACTATCTTTTTTCCTCATTACACTGGCATGTGAGTATGCTGTAAGCAGTTAGAGGAATGAGGCTTTTACTGCTGTCAAAACCTTCCTGGAGAGCCAGCTGTCAGTGTAGCATCCCTCCTGGTACCTGCTCCAGTACAAAACCAGTGACCTGTGAGTGCAGAAGGCACAGAAAGAGGAGAAAGGAAAGATACCACAAAGTTTTCAAAGTTAATTGCCTAGAGTAATCAGAAAAACTGCCCAAGTAAAATTATCACATGGAGTTTTCTCTGCCTTGTTAGTGCAGGCAGTATGGACCAGCTGGGTGCTCTGCAGAAGGACACCAGGACACAGAAGGCTGCCAGCACCACGAAGCCCCTGGCCACGCTGCACTTCAGCAGGCTGCAGGCTGCTGCTGTGTGCCAACACTGGCTGTTTGCTTGAGAATAAACAGCAAGCTCAAGGGCTGTGTGACAAATTGATGTGGATGTGGCCTTTGCGTGCTGGGAGGAAGAACTTCACAATTAGGCTGATCTGAACTAAATGTAGTTAAGAATTGTGAAGTTGGAACTCTACTCTTAGTTTCAATGCCAGTTTCTCTTATGTGTCTGTTTCTTGTACTGCTTTTGCCCCTGTGCTGCTTGTGTGACACTTAAGGTTGTTCCTGTTGTCTGCTTACCAAGATATTCCCCTGATTGTCTTGAGTGTAGTGTTTTGAACTCCTGCCAAATACCAATACTGGTGAGCAGGGAAATCTGGAATTTGGCTTCATGTGCATTCCAGAGTGCAAAGTTAATGTGGGCTGTCAGAGGAGTGGAAATCTCCCAACTTCTGCCCAGCCTTCAGTCCCACCCAGCCGTGCCTCACTGCTGCAAGCCCCCACCCCTCCTGCAGGAACTCAGAGCCTCCATATGCTCCAAAAGTGGCTTTTTAAAGACTTTAGTTACCACTCTGAAGGTGTTTTCTTGAATTTAGAGGATGTTTTTGTTTTTCTGTTTTATCAGCTACAAACACAAGCTTCTAAGTTCCCCACTGTGCAACGCAGAAGAGGAACGTGGCAAAGATCTTTCAGACGGCCAAGGAGGCAAAATAAACTTCATGTGAGAGGTGAGAGGTTTGCTCCAGGAGCCACCTAAGTCAGTATTTTCCATTGATTACCAACAAAATGCTGTGCATGGGCTGGCACAGCTCCCAGCCTAAGCAACGAAGGCGCCTATTTTGGCACGAGGTCAGTCCCAGGCAAAGCCACAGCAACAAACCCGTGTGCACGGATCCATCCCTGGGAGCTAATGAACAGCACGGGCAGAGGGCCGTATTTCCTGCTTGGAATGCTGTGGTGGCTCAGGTGGTACAGTGAGGTAAATCTTGACTTTTTAAAGGCAACCACTACAGCCCTAGGTGAGAGGGATGCTTTGCAGAGATCTCTGTTCTCTGAGGTCAGTGAGGGCCGAGGCAGGGGAAGCGCTGTGTGCAGAGTGAGGGGCTGCTCCACCACTTGGCCCAGTTGCAGATTTAAAAACAAAATAAACTTGTTTCTATGTGTTTATCCAGCTAATACTAGCAATGAGAGAATCTGCACCTCAGAGCTAGATATCCCGGGGCTCCTGTGGGGCTGTGGAGGCATTCTCAGGGTCACAAGAGTGGATCCTAGTTGCGCTTCCTGCAGGTGTGATGTGGGATGGTTCAGCAGGCCTGTCTCTCGCAGCAGTCTGAGTACTCCATGGGAAGCAGATGACCTCCAGAGGGATGCTTATGCTCTCATCCAATATCCAGGGCTATGTGGAGAATGTGCTGTGGGGTGCTCCATGTTCCAAGAGTTAATTACTTTTGTATTTGGGAGTGATGACACTGCAAAAAGGTTGTTGTCAGTTATATCCTTATGGGCCAAGAATCAGAGAAGAGCCTGTGTCAATTCTTAGCTAAAATGTGATTTTTTTTTTCACTGTGAACTGGATAAGAGGAGCAGCTAAAAAGTGCAGCAGCTTTTAAGCACTAGAGCATACTTCCCACATTGCCAGTTCTTCTTTCCACTGGCTGTGTAGTGGACCTTCACCCAGAATGTCTTCAGGACAACTTTGAATAACAGGGTACTGGTCACAATGCTCCCCTCATAGGAGCTGAGCAAGTGGTTTGCTTTTATGTAAAGCTAAAATTGAATGGTCTGCACTGCAATTACTCCAGTGGAGAACCATCTGCATTTAAAACAGATATGTGTATTTAAACATGTAAATGTGAGCATCCAGAAATAGACTTCGGGCTACATTTGCTGTCTGTGGTTCCACTCATGAAAACCAGTGTATGAAACGGGATAGAAGTATGATATACATGCGTTTCCAGAAGTCAGGCAATATCAGTCTCTACTTTCTGCATTTGTAGGAACTCAACTATATACTTAGAAAAGCAAATCAGCATCAGAATATGTACACAAAATATAATCTGATTAAATGACCTCTACAGAAAGAAAATTTCTGCCTTCTATCTACAGGCAAAGTTCAGAGAAACTGCAAGAACAGCTTCACAGCTGCTGAGCCTGCTCTTGGCTTAGCACTGGTTTGTCACAATCATCCAAATATGTTTATACCTAGTGAAGCATGTGTGTATTTTCTACCTCACTAACCAAGTCTGTGCAGACAGGAGCTGCTTAGACTGGGAGTGGGTGGAACAGTGCTTTTGGTCACAGGGAGGATGGGGTTCCTGTTTCAATTACAGATTCAGTTCAGATTGAGCTGCTCTTTTCCTCTCTTATCTGTAGGATAAATCTCTCACATGGGATTCTTTCTGTAGTAACACCTAGTAGCAGTGGTCTGCACCAGGCTGAGTGCATTTTCCAGCTGTTGATTTGTGCTGCAGGGAGAGAGAGGGCAGAGGTTTTAATAACTGTAATACAGGTGTCATCTAACTGCATCCAAGTATAAGTGAGATTTTCCTGGACACAGAAGCACAGTATCTGATGACTTCTGCAGTGCAGGAAAGTTTTCATGAGGGCATGGACCAGCAGAGCTGTCCCTTTGCTGTCCCTTGCCACCCTGGCATGATTCATGTAAGCTGTTGTGCTGATAGAGTGGCCTGTAGGAGCAAGGCAGAGCAAACCTTGTGTCTAAAGGACTTGTCCTCTGTTGCTGTCTGCTTTGGCTCTCCAGCATGACTCACCTAGGTCCCAGAGGTAAGCCCTGGTCCCCAGAGAGAGAAGCCCTAGAAACAACCTTATCAGGGATGATACCTGGAGAGGAATTTACTACTGCTTTATTCAACACCAGGGCTGGTTTCCTGGAGCTTCTTTACCAGAAAGGCAATACAAAGCTGTAACCTTCTTACCGAATCCTCTGACATTTGGTGCAGGTCAGCTTGTGCCTGTCATCTCAGTCAGTTGTATCTGCACTTGTTGCTGGTCTCCCTTCTCACTGCTGCACCTGACTTGCTCCAGCTGGGTAAATGAGTGTCTGTTGCCAGTGTCAGTTTTATCTGAGCAGCTTGACTGTGAGGACTGATGCCCCTTTAAAGGGCAGCAAGTGTTTCTCCTCATTGCACCACTGTTCTATGCATTTTGTAGTTATGGTTTCTCTATTTGACTGTGGACCTTTTCATTGCTTTTCCCTTTCTTTCCAGACTATAGAGTAATTTTCAGAAGCATCCTTGTGTTTAGATAAAAGTGCACCATATCTATGCTATGTTGTGTATGTACTGTGACTGCAGAGGTTAGGATCATGACTTCTGAGTGAGTTTTTAGTGTATTTAATTCCTTTGGCCTAGGTAATAGGAAACAAAGAAAAGATTTGCTGAAAAAAATTCTTACAAACATCCATGGGATAAAATAGATTTGCAGGGTGGCTGAGGGATCTCTCAGTATGGAAAACTGCAACTTTGAATTTCTTGATTTGCAGACTTAAATCCTACCTTTCAATATATGCTGATGTTTGTAACAATGCTTAGCGTGTTCTTGTGGGCCCCGGAATAAACAGGGGAAGTCTAGTCCCTTAGCATCTCAAGACTGTCGTAATTCCTTCTTGGAGATATTTACTCCCTCTGCTTTGCTCTTGCAAGGAGCTGTTTGCGGTCGCTCCCCCGCAGGTGCCCGTCGTGCACCCACTGCATCTTTTTTAGCCATCTGTTGCCATCTGGTGGCAGCAGAGCTGAGCTGCCAGACTCCTGCGAGGCTTCCAGGGGGAAATCTGTGCCATGCTGTCTATAACGAGGAGCAATCTGGTAACAGACACATGGCAAATTTGCAAATTACTTGTCTAGCCATCTGCCTTCTCTTATCCAATGCTGCCATAATCTGCTGGCACCAGCAACACCATTTTTCCAGTGGCATTGGAAACCTTGTGACAAAAAAAAAACCAAACCAAAACAAAAAAAAACCCTTACACTTATTATTTTTTCAGCTTTTTGTGCCCTTACTTTCCCCGATGCAATATCTACATTTTATCCTTTTTATTTTTGCTTCCTCTATGCAAGCTTTGCAGTCTTTGCAGCCACTGGAGCCTCCTGCTCTTTTTTGTTGGATGTTGTATTTTTGCATACTATTCTGTGACAAAGATTTTGGTGAAAATCTTGTATTCTTCACTCTGTCAAAAGCATTAGGTATTCTGCTTACTTGTAATGTGGCTGTATGATATCACTCTGCCAAAATAACTTATCTGCTATAGTATTTGTTCATGGCTGGCTTCCTTCAGGCTGGAGTGGCCAGAAGCCTTCTCAGCACTTGTTGCTGGTACAAGAATGAAAGCAGAAATGCCCTAAATTTGTCCAGCAGTGAGTTCTGCTTCTGTCCAGTTGCTACGGGTGAGACCTGGTCTGCCAGGTTAGCATAGTGGGAAGTGGGTTTGTCTCAGGCCTGGGGGGTGCCTCAAAAACCAACCCAGAAAGCTTGGAGTTGAGATAGATATGAAAAGGGAATTTCTGTGTAGGTATCAAGTGTTTGTCAAAAAATATCGATGCTCTGAAGGTTAAAAAAAAAACAAAAAACAACAAACAAGAAAGCCAAACAACCTTCATAAGAGTGCATCAATTTAGGTCATTCAGGATAGCTTGTCTCCCCTCTGTGCTTTTTCAACTTGGTCATGACTGGTGATGTTCCCCTGTCAACAACAGGCAATGTTCACTTCTCTGTCCATATTTAACTGCAGGAGTTTGAGTTGCCTTGATTTTCTGGGGGAGGGAAATAGTCTTGTGTGTCCACCAGCAAGCCTTGCAGCCAGCCTGTCACTCCCCAAAGGCTTTCTCCAAATACCTGCTCTGGCCTCTTCCAGTGTGAGCTCTGACTTCCAGCCCATGAGGGGTAGCTGCTTTCAGGCTGAGAAGCTGTTCACAGGTCAGCCCAGCCGCAAGAGAATTAACCCATGCAAAGGCTGCAGACTTTCTGGGGCTCCTACAGATTCTGCATCCTGCCCATTCCAAGGACTTCCAACCAGACCTTTTTTTTGGGGGGGGAGGGAACAGAAACTTATGTTACCCCAGAGCCATAATTTGCCAGAGACCATGGTAATGTTCTCCTCCATCTGTTTTGGAGCAAACCTGCTAGCCCTGCCTTGGATGGGCAGGGATGCTTTTAGAGACCCCGAGAGGATCTGGAGGGCCAGCGTCAGCAATCCTG
>NW_009952974.1:13012211-13030453 GCF_000747805.2 Chaetura pelagica | reverse complement strand
AACACTTCCATGCAATTGTATCTCTGCTAGGCATGGCAGCTGCCTGGCCTGGGATAAAGGTTGGAAGCAGCCAGCTGCTTGTTTGAAATAAGATAGCTGCTACAATGGGAGCTCTGGCTGAGGCACAGGCCAGAGTTATGTAGATGGAGAGGTTTTACTGGAGGATAATTATAAATGCAGAGGGTGAATGTTGAGTTAATGGAGGAGAGAGGGTGAGGTAATAATTAAAATAATAATAATAAAAGCATCTAGCATGAAACACCAAACCAGCTGGCAGACAGCACAAAGGATACCCAGAAGAAACAGAAGGTACTCTGGTGTCACCCAGACACAAAGCTAAGAAATGTTTTTGTGGGGATTGTTTTCTGGAAAAGGAAATTCAGAAAAGTGTGTGAGAATGATTGTAGCAGGTCACCTAGTGTGATGTCCTGTCTCCAGGCAGCAGGAAGTGGCAGCAAGGGAAAAGTGCAAGGAGAGCTTAAGCATTAGGCAGTATTTTCCCAAGACACCATCCCAGTCTTCTGGGACTTGTATAACAAACCTGGGGGGAAAAGGGGGGCAGTGAGGTGTCTAAGTTTCCCCTGATACCCTCTACTCTTTTTGCACCGAGACAGTGGGTCAATCCAAGTCTCCATTTTCCAGACCATTTGGGATTTTACAAACCCTACCAAAGGTCTTTCTCTCTCTGGCTTCTCTTCCAAACTGAAGGTTCATACTATCTATCAGTTCCAAGTGCGGAAGAGAGTTTGTACCATGGATGTTGTCACTTTCTCCTGGGCCTTTTCCAAGTCTCCTTTTGAAACCAGAGGACCAGAACTGCAAAGAGTACTCAGGACACTGTGGATTTATAGCAGCATCTCTCTTGTTTGCTTAATCTCCTTTCCTAGGAACTGGCAGACTTGCTTTTCTCACGCTGCGGAGCACTTCGCAGAACCATCTATATCTCAAGATTTTGTTCCTGAACTATATCGGTGAGCTCAGAGGAACTAATCCTATCCTATGTTTATCTTTTTTTTCATATATGTATATAAAATTCTATGCAGTTGGTAATTTGCTTTGCTAGCCTGAATAACGGAGTATTATTACCAAACACCTCGCTTCTCACCCCTTTTCCAGGTGATCTATGACAATAATGAGCAAACACTACCATGCCCTGCAGGAGTCCACTGGATCTGCCCTGCTATAGAAACTAGTCAAATTCCTACCACTCGCCTTTCACATTCCAGTAAGTCTACAGGTATCTATGGGAGGGGTTTTCCCCTTTATTCAGGTTACTTAGGTTAGCTAACAGCTTTCAAAGGGTGGACTTTACCAAGAATCTTCTGAAAATCCCAGTAGATTCAAGGAGATGGATCTCTCTTGAATGTATTTGTTCAAAGATTTTTCATCCATCAGCACAGCAAAGGGAGCAGCCTCATCCCAGCATGCAGTCTGTGTGCTGGTAAGGGCACAGAAAAAAAAAAAAAAAAAAAAAAAGCTGCAATCTGTTTTCCATCAGAGAAACAAAATTCCAAATCTCTGGTCACAAAGGCTGATGCTTTGGGTCTCCAGCTCAGAGGCATCCAAGGGTATCTCTGAGATGTTCAGTTACCCCACAGATAATTCTTTCTCATCTTTATTTCTATGTTTATTTGTTTATTAAGTCACAGATCACATTGCCACTTAGAAAAAAATAACCTTCTATAAACTGCAGAAGATACTTGGCTGGTGAAACACATTGTACTCCCCTTTCCAACCCGGTGGTACAGTGGCCCTCAGCTGTCATTCCCAAAAAACAGGTGCTGTAAATCAATACCTCAGTGGTTATATTTCCCAGCACCCTGGCAGCAGGCAGCACAGTCCTCCTCTGAAGAGACCTGAAAGGTGCTTTGTGTCTCCATCTATATGACTACAGCAAGAGGGAGCCAGGATGATGAAGGTCTATCGCATACTCCTCCTCATCTCCACAGGTAAAGGTGTTCCAGACATGGGCTTGATCATGGGCCAGATCCTTCCTGGGCATTCAGGGCACATACATTGGTGTGAGTGAATGCGTGTTCTGGGAGCAGCCTGTCCTGCTGATAAGGTTTTACGAACACCAAATCATTTGATTTAGAGCTTTGGAATGTATTGGAAATGACTCAGATATTTGTGATTTCAGACACCAGATATTTTGAAGTGAGAAGGTTTTGTGTTTGTTTTTCCCTGTCATCTTTTTGCCATGCTCCCATTTACTCTAGTGCTACATGTACATCTAGTGCTGGAGAGTTGGGCAGGGAGAAACTTGATAAAATTCAACAAGGGCAAGTGTAGAGTCTTCCACCTGGGGAAGAACAACCCCGTGTACCAGTACAGCTTGGGGGCTGACCCGCTGGAGAGCAATGTAGAAGAAAGGGACCTGGGGGTCCTGGTGGACAGGAGGATGATCATGAGTCAGCAATGTGCCCTTGTGGCTAGGAAGGCCAATGGCATCCTGGGGTGTATTAGAAAGGGTTTGGTTAGTAGGTCAAGAGAGGTTCTCCTTCCCCTATATTCTGCCTTGGTGAGGCTTCATCTGGAATATTGTGTCCAGTCTTGGGCCCCACAGTTCAAGAAGGACAGGGAACTGCTTGAAAGAGTCCAGCACAGAGCCACAGAGATGATTAAGGGAGTGAAACATCTCCCTTATGAGGAAAGGCTGAGGGAACTGGGTCTCTTTAGCTTGGAGAAGAGGAGACTTGATGGGCAACTTCATCAATGTTTATAAATATGTTAAAGGTGAGTGTCAGGAGGACAGAGCCAGGCTCTTCTCAGTGATGTCCATTGATAGGACAAGGGGCAATGGGTGCAAACTGGAACATAGGAGGTTCCACGTAAACATGAGAAAAAGTGTCTTTACTGTGAGAGTGACAGAGCCCTGGAACAGGCTGCCCAGAGAGGCTGTGGAGTCTCCTTCACTGGAGACATTCAAAACTGACCTGGACACGTTCCTGTGTGATGTGCTCTAGGTGACCCTGCTCTGGCAGGGGGGGTGGACTAGATGATCTTTTGAGGGCCCTTCCAACCCCTAAGATTCTGTGATTCTGTGATTTCAAAATGTGTGAAAGGATGTAGTGAACATGGCTTGAAATATGAAAATTCATTAGAAGAAATTTAATTAAGTTGTGGGACTACTGGCAAGGTAGCAGAATTGATTTGTAGCTGCATATCTTGTACCAGGGTAATTCTTTTTATACTGTTCCTTAAAAGAAGTGCTTTATATTCCTAAAACCTTGTCACCAATTTCAAGTAGTATACTAAATTCCAACCAAGCTACACTAGAAGGTAGCCATCTGAAGGATTTTAATTGAATTAATAAAGCATAGCAAAGAGCTTGACTTGGATATGATACTGTAATCATAACTTCAAAATAAGATGACTCCTGCCCACCCTCCTGGCAGGGGAAGGGAGCAGTGCTTGTCTGCAGCAGACAGCTTTTCTCAATGGCATCCAAGTAGTTTAATACCATCTCATGGCAGGACAAGGCCAGGACAGAATCCTTGGCATCTCAGCTCAGCTATATAAAAGGAGCTAATGAAAAGTCAGTTAGGAAACAAGGGGAAATCCTGGATTAGGTTGGAGTCAGCAGTAAAATTCTTGTTGACTTCCGTAGTCCAGAATTCAGACTGAGAGGGGGAGAAAGCAAGGATGGGATTTGCAAAAAATGCTTACAGCAAGGCTCAGCTGTTCTATTCCCTCTCCCTGCTTTTACAAGAGGACACATACAAAAACACCCCCACGCTCTCCCTCCATTTGATTTACTCCCCTGTAACAATGAAGTAGCTACAGCCTGGGTATGTGATTCAGCTGCTTGTTCTGCAACAGGCAGCCTGGACATGGGATTTGTCTATTTTTCTGGGAGGTGGGAACTGAGCCCTCACCCCTTGGGAGTACAATGCCATTCACATGCACCACTAATGCTGTGCTGAAACAACTTTGCTGCTGCCATTTTCACTCATGATGCCCTTCTTAGAAGGGCTCTTTCAGGGAGCTCTACTGAGTCATGCGGGGAGGTCTGTGAGCAGAACTCTCCAAGGACAGGCTGAGATCTTCCTTGGGGAGAGGGAAATGTGAGGCTGCATTGTGAAGTTTCCTTCTCTCTCACCAAGAGCACAGCCTGAGTGACTCACGCTGGGGAGAGGAGCTCCTGCTCTGTTTAGACTTGATGCAAGGAGCCTGGGTGGTGCTTTCACCTCAGTGACTGCTGTGGTTAGCCCTGTCCTACGATGTTACTGTTACAGGCAAGTCCCTGGAACTGAAGGTGGAGAAGACAACTTCAGAAATCCCTGACTATGAGTATTTGCACTTAAATGTCCACAAGTGTTGCATGTAAGCACAGTTGCTAGTTGAAAGAGCCTGGAGGAGGTTCTTCATGCTCAGTCTGATGTCCACAGTCATGGCTATTTGTTTTTGTTCATCTCCCGTTTGGAGGTGGTTGTTGCCTTACTCCTAAGCTCACCTCTGGGTCAAATAGGTCCTTATCCTTGCTGACAGTATTTGCAACACCCACATAATGCACATGTGAAACGAGGAGTCACACAGAGGACTACTTGCAGTTGACAGCATTTCCTTCTCACCCACCTCAGTCTGGTGGTGCTGTAGCCTGTCCCCTGTCCCATCTCCCTGATGCTACTCCTGCTGTTCTGCAGCTGGGCTGGCCCTGTGCTATGAAGATGAGAGTCGCCTGGTCGAGGACTTGTTCAGGGACTACAACAAGGTGGTGCGCCCAGTGGAGGATCATCGGGAAGCCGTTGTTGTCACCGTTGGGCTGCAGCTCATCCAGCTGATTAGCGTGGTACGGCATGAGCGTGTGGTACCTGTTGAACTGCTGCCTCATGTGGTAGCACCAAATGGTCTCATTGTTCTGAGAAAATACTTTTTCTTCTTTAATTCCAATGTTTGTTGCTACTGTCTTTTTTTTTTTTTTTTTTTTTTAAGGATGAAGTAAACCAGATTGTAACAACCAACGTACGTCTGAAACAGGTAACTCCAAATATTTCTACCATTTCATCTCATTTAAATACACATTTGGACACAGCCAGGCATGGAGGACTGCTCTGTTAGTTTCCAGGGGCAACCTGGACAGCTGGGTCAGGTAGCAGAGCATTTCGTCCTTCAGGGATCTCAAGAACAAAATGCACTAGACAGTAGGATCTTTGAGAAAAGCACTCTGCATTCTATTTCAAACAGTAGACTTATGGTCTAATTTTATAATTTTTAAAATAAGCTTCTTAAGCCAAAATTCAAGTTAAAGTAAAAAATTAGCTGGAGGCGCCACTAGCATGTGCTTACCTGCGTGTCCCAAAGCAAGGGAGGTGCATGTTTCTAGGAATTTAGAAAATTACCCCAAAAAGTGCTGGAAGAGGCCCTCAGTGGCTGAACTCCTCCTTTAGCAATGGATAGATGTCAACCTCAAGTGGAATCCAGATGACTACGGTGGAGTGAAAAAAATCCGCATCCCCTCGGATGACATCTGGCGGCCAGACCTTGTCCTGTACAACAAGTAAGAGGGACCTGATGGCACTGGGGGGGCTGTGCTAATTGTTCTGCCCATATTGTCCTTTCCCTTTTGCAGTGCAGATGGTGACTTTGCCATCGTTAAATACACCAAAGTCCTTCTGGAGCACACAGGCTTGATCACCTGGACACCACCAGCTATTTTTAAAAGCTACTGTGAAATTATAGTCACACACTTCCCATTTGACCAGCAGAACTGCAGCATGAAGTTGGGAACCTGGACATATGATGGTACAATGGTTGTTATTAACCCGGTAAGCAAGGAGTTGGAGTTTCTCATTGAGAAAAGGAGTAAACACATGGGTATGCTTTTAGGGAAATCTCAGATTTAGAATGGAATATAACCCTGTTTTGACTGAAAAATAAACAGGAATTACCTGTAAAAAAATAAAATAAATAAATATTTTTTTAAGCAGCTGATTTGTAAATATAGCACAAAAAATCCCTTTTTGGCTTTTAAATTTCTGCATAAGCATAATTGCCCTGCCCTAACAATCTCCTACCTGTCTATCCTCTCACAGCTTCACACCACTCCTTATGGTGCTGCCTGGTTTTTTTGTGGGTTTTGTTGGGGTTTTTTGGGGCAGGGGTTGTCAGGTGTGATTTTTCTCTGTTTGTAACTTTCATTTCAAAGGACTCTATCCCTCTCTTCTCAGGGTATGTCTCCTATCTGTAAATACTTAATCTGTCTTTTTAGTCAACTGTCCCTGACTGTTTCTGTAAAACACTTAGTTGAATGCTGGGTAAAGGACAATATTTTAAGGCAAAATAACATAGACAAGAGCGCTTTGCTCATAAAAATGCATGAAGTGAAATCCTGAGTGACTACCAAGATCTTATTTTTGTTCAGAACGTCAAATATTAAGAAGTTTGGGGTTTTTTTTCCATCAGGAGAGTGATCGTCCAGATCTGAGTAACTTCATGGAGAGTGGGGAGTGGGTGATGAAGGACTATCGCAGCTGGAAGCACTGGGTGTACTACGCCTGCTGCCCTGACACCCCCTACCTGGACATCACCTACCACTTCCTCATGCAGCGCCTGCCTCTCTACTTCATCGTGAACGTCATCATTCCCTGCCTGCTCTTCTCCTTTTTGACCGGGTTTGTTTTCTACCTACCCACAGATTCAGGTATGTGAATTGATTCTGCTGCCATAGGAATTGCTCTTCTAACAAGCTTCTGAGAAATCCGAGTATTTGAAATCACCAGACAACTTGAAGGGCAGAGCTTACTAAAACTGGTATATTTCAGCTCAAAACAACGGCTCTAAACATTCTGCAAATAAAGGGTAAGTGCTGAAATCTGAAATTATGGATGTAAATAAATTGGGCTGATTTCCCACAGAAATCACTGATTCAGTAAACTTCTGCAAAACAAAGATCTGCTGGTTCATTTTAGTTTGTTTCTATTTATGTAGTTAATGTGTTGGTATATCACACAGAAAGGGAACACATGGGGTGAGCCAGGCCCTTCTGCACTGCATTAGAGCAGGGAGCTTGTTACCTGTACACACACGTTACCTTGTGTGACACACTGAGTAATCCTGACTTATTTCATAGAAGGAGCTTAATGAAATCACTTGATGCTGCTTTTTTAAAATTTTTTCTTTTCTTTTTTCTTTTTTCTTTTTTTTTTTTTGTGGAAAGCTTTATAGCAGTTTGAATGGGATAGGAAAAAAAAAAGTGTGAATCACGTTTTGTCATTCAGTTTTGACATCCTCCATACTGGAAGATCTCAAACAGCAACTGACCTCTGGTGTCAGATGTTATTTTCATCTGCCCTCTCAGCCCAGCATGAGCCTGCCAGAGAATGAGGCAAGCAAAGCCCCAGGAGGCTGTGGAGCAAGCATTAATCAGGTGCATACACTTCATCATTCAAAACTCACAGCCTATGAAGTGCTCCTGGCAAGTAAGCTTTCCATGTCTTTGCTCCCACTTCAGTCATGCCTGGCGATTCCCATCCTAATGCTGGAGCTGATGCTGTGTTAGGCTCTCAGGTTGGCTGGCCCATTCACTGCTTTGGGTGCTGGAGAGATGGTAGCACTCTAGATACACACCAAGTACTTGTGTGAATAGCCATCATCCACATCCTGTCCTCTCAGATAAATACTGTCTTAATTAAATATAAACAGCAGGGGAATTGTTGGGGGTTTTTTTGTTGGTTTGTTTTTTTTCTTCTTTTTTTTTTCCCCCTGTTTGTTTTTTGCAGGTGAGAAAATGACTCTCAGCATCTCTGTCCTGCTGTCTTTGACTGTGTTCCTTCTGGTCATTGTGGAGCTGATTCCCTCCACCTCCAGTGCAGTGCCTCTGATAGGCAAATACATGTTGTTCACAATGGTGTTTGTCATCGCTTCCATCATCATCACGGTCATTGTCATCAACACCCACCACCGCTCCCCGAGCACTCACACCATGCCGCCCTGGGTCAGGAAGGTGAGCTCCACAGCTTTGCACGTTTCCTGGCTTCCATTGAGCACTCCATATTTTATTGGCAGGTTTGCTAGTAAAAGTCAACAAGAATTGAGGAAGTAAATGCATCACATTAAATTTCTCTAGGTGCAAGAGCCAGTGTTTACTACTTAGCTGTGCATAAAGTCAGCAAGACTGCTCAGGTGCTCCTTCAAGTAACAAAATTGCCCAGTGGGGTGGAGTCTTGCAGGGAACAAAGAAAGACGAAAACAGCTAAAGGTACATGAAAAAGAAAATGGGCCAGCTGGACTCAAATTACATTTCCTGATCTAATTCTCCACCTGACTGCAAAACACTGCTGCCTGCCAGGGGCCAAGTTCACCAGCCCCTGTGAATGCAGAGCACAAAGGCCCTGGTGGACCATTTTGCAATTTAGCAAAAGCCAAGACCTTCTCTGTAGTTTTCCAGTAAATACAGTTGCTCTGCAATCTTTTGGAAGCTAGGATATCCTTGCACATTAGTCTAAATGGTAACCACAAAATGTGGGAAAAATTGGATGTCTGTCATTAGAAGTTCTTTGCCGTGGAGACAGTACCAAAGGGGATCCATTCAGTTATTCTCACCTGTTTTTTAATCCTGCCTGGGTTCATACTGAACCATGACATGAACAGGAGATTGTTCTGTGGATTTCTGATCATACTTTTAAGGATACAGCTTACATCAGTTTCACTCTGCAGCACAAACAAGACCTGCAAAAGGAAGATTTCAACAGGCAAACTCTGCACATGCTTCATATTGCTGTGGCAGCAAGCCCCCCTTTCTCCAAAGGAAATTATTGTAAGCCTTATATGCACATATAAGAAATATTTTTAATAGCAAAGTCAAACATAAGTAGCTAAAAGAGATCCTTTGTAGTCCATTCTTCAAGCCAGATTAGTAAGCAGTATGTTTGAAGTTAGATGAGGTTGATACAGCTCTGACATCAGCTGATGCTCTGCTCTGGGATGTCACACCCCCCTTCATGTGTAGATATTGGCTATATGGCAGAGGAAATGGTTTTCAGAGAATGGGTGGCTCCATCTGCCCCAGGACATAGGGCTGACAAAAGCCCCAGTGTCACTGAGGCGTGGGCTGTGACACACTCTGAGAGGGAATCTGTGGCTGACCAGAAAGCACAGAAAGCAATCTGGGGCCAGAGAGACTTGCCTTTGATCAGCACAGAGCTGCATCTGTAACACAGTCCCACCACCAGCAACTGCCATCTTCTCCCTCTGTTTTCAGATCTTTATTGACACAATCCCAAACATCATGTTTTTCTCTACAATGAAACGACCATCCAGGGACAAACAAGACAAAAATATTTTTTCAGAAGATATTGATATTTCTGAAATTTCTGGGAAGCCAGGTTCTGTGCCTGTCAACTTCTACTCCCCACTTACCAAAAATCCAGATGTGAAAAATGCTATAGAGGGGATCAAGTACATTGCAGAAACAATGAAGTCGGACCAAGAAGCCAGTAACGTAAGGCATTCTTTGTGCATGATTCTTTGCTTGCTTTCCAATTGCCACATCAGGGGGGGTTCTTTTTTTTTTTTCCCTTTTTTTTTTTTGATTTGGCGAAATATCTCAGCCTCACAAAAAATACTGAGAACCCTGGTTTGACTTCAGCAGGGGACAGTCTTCTCCCCTTGGTGCAGTCAACAAGGAGTGACAGAAAATAGCTGCAGATGGCAATTTCCTCTTGTCCCCCTGCCCCTTCCAACCCCCAACCCCCCCAAAAAAAAAAAAAAAAAAAAAAAGTGGCAGTGCTAAGGTTTTCTTAATGTTGTGTGTGAAGCCTTAGACATAGAGTGTCTGTGAGCAGCAGAGCAGTTTCAGGAACTGTAAACATGTTCCAAAACACATTCCTCCTGTCTCCCACTTGGGCATCTTCCCCTTGTGGTAAGCAAGCTCCTGCTGCTTTTGAAAAGTCAGGAAGGAAGCCAAACTCCAAAAGGCTAGTTAGTTTTATCTGAGAAGTGTTACATGTAACTTACTAATTATAATTCCAGTTTTGATAAGCTTTTATTTTATTCCTGAATGCTACAGTTAGTCCCTGCAAAAGAAGCACATCATGAGCTACTCTGATTACTGACTTTTTCCACGCTGCAAGCCAAGGGAAGGATAACTGCATGTAGATTCACACATGGCAATGTTCCCCAGGAAAACCTAGCTCTGCCTCTTTCCAGCACATTCAATGCAATTAACCCCCCTTTTTATTTCAGTTATTGCATCTTGCATAGCTTTTGCATGGATAATTCAGCCCTGGTACTTCCCCTTTCTGAATTATCATAGACCTTTCCTGCTGAGTTCAGGCTAGCCTGAAGATGATGAGGGAGTTCTCCAGGGCAATTATTTGGGCTGTGCTCTTGAAAAGGAGGTGCCTCCTTCCCAAGGGCAGGATTTACACCATGCTGTTTGTTCCTGTGATGAAATTCCTGGAGCATGTAGAATAGCTCTGGCTGAAGTCTCATGTTCCCCATGACTCCTTTGCCTCTGCAGATAACGTGTTACCCCCAGCAGGGCTGGCGCAGCTTCAGCACCTCGGGGCTTCTCTTCCTCCGAGGCTGACAAGTAGGGTCTTCAGGTTACCAGCAAGTGCTCCCTTCGGAAGTGGAGCCCAGCTGCTTGTGTCATCTGGGCACCACTGATATAACTTCCAGGGGGTTTCAAAAGTCAAGTTCCCCAGATAAACTGAAGATTGTGGCTTCTGAAGGCTGCCAGTTGCAAATCACCTCAAAACAGTACTGATTATTGGTGTCCTCTAGATAAATGACGACAGCCTCTTTTTCTTGTGGGACAACAAAGGCAAAAGTAGAGTGTGTCTGATGCCAGAACATGTCACTCTGTAAGGTGGAGCTGTAGGGTGGAAATCCTGAGCCCAACTGCGCTTAGCACATCACACTCTGCTCGCTTACAGTGCTGGGTTCCAACAAAAACATCCCATGAAAAAGCTGTTGCAGAACAAGTGCTTCACAGTGTCCCACAGCTGTAAAAAAAGACTAAGGGAGACACAGAGAAGGTTTTCCCAGACTTTAAAGTGTGTGCTAGGTGTAAAAAGCAGGAACCATAGGTACAAACTGATGACAGTTGCTTAGGTATCCCAAGAGAATGAAAAAGCAATATAAAAACAAAAGCCAACTGGGTCAAACAAAGTATTTTGTTTCCAGTGTTTTAAACTTTAAAAAATAACCATTTGACTAAAAATTAGTATTTTCAACAATTTCTTATTAAATTGTTCACCAAATCACCAGGGGTTTTAAGCAGTTTAATCTTGAATCTTGCATTTCTAGGTAGCTTAGGCTTTCTGAACCACTGAACTGCTTTTGAGAAAAATGAGTAATTTTTTGCATAATAATAATAAGGAAAAGACTTTCTGTTGCTCAAGACAGTAAATTACAAGAATTCCCATGACCATCATGACTTTGCAGAGATTTTACCACCTTCCTTGTTTCCTTCCCAGGCTGCAGAAGAATGGAAGTTTGTTGCAATGGTGGTTGATCATCTTCTCCTCGGTATATTTATGCTAGTTTGTGTTATTGGAACATTAGCTGTATTTGCTGGTCGCCTTATTGAATTAAATCAGCAAGGATGAACATCATCTGGAAGATATTTGCTACCCTGGTCAGCATCTGAAAGCATCTTAACCGTCAAAACCTGGCCAGCCTCTGAAAGTTTCACAGACAGGAATCAGTCCCTGCTGAGAAAGAGCAGGGATAATAAAACGTAAGGCTCCATACTTAGCAGTTCTGAGCTGCTTCTCAGTGCCATTTCATTGCCAAAAAGAAACACTTGTGTTACTTACTGGTGGACTGAATGGCTGTCAGCCAGGTTTTTATGCATTTTGCCATTTATTAAAAATGTTACTGCATTAGTAACTGCCTGACTTCGTAACCCACAGATACAATTCCAGAGGAATCAATAGCTGTGTAATAAGCTTTAGCTGAGCTGTAAATCTGTATCCAGCTTCAACATTCAAGCTGGCTTCAATATCTGCTCTGTAGTTTTTGTGTTGGCAGGGTCACAAATGACTCCTCTTGTAACGCTACATGTAACCAGCAGAAGTATCTCAAACTCTACGCTTATGCACTTGATTTTCATGCACAAATCTGAAATGACTGTCCTACGTGACTGTACCTGTAGAAACTCTTGATGCAGCAAAGAGGAGGCACTATTCCTTACTGTGGGAAGGATCTAGCCTCAGCCTGTTGGGTCCCACAGGTATTTTCTGCTATCAAGTTCCATGGTGAAGGACTTGTAGAGGATGATTTTTTTTGTCCCTATTATCTCACTGAGGCCTGCTCTGTGGCCATCAAGAATCTTAGTGACTATATTGCAAAAGCTGCCCTTTTATTTTTACCTACTATTAATGGTCAAGTATTTCAGTTATTAATATAAATGTTCAGCAATTGCATCCTAAGGGAAAAGTTTAGGCCATAGGGGAAGGGCTGTACCCATAGGGTAACCTCTCTATTCTGCCTACTAACTGTGGGACGACTGGTTTCCACTATCCATTTTGAGTGACAAGTAAGGGGGGTGGCAGCTTCAAATATGGGGATGCTCAGTATAATATCCTAAACACCATTCTCTCTGTTCCCTGAAAACTGTCCCCTGCCCCGCTGAAATATGTCATGAGCATTAAAGGCAGACACAGAATCACAAGGATCCTTCCTGGGGAATTTTTGGATCTCGGTTTTACCCATGTGTAACAAAATGACTGGCAACACAATGAATCCCACAAGCTTTATCCAAATGTTGAGCAGCAGCTCGCTCTAGTGGCTAAAAAGAGGTAGCGCTGCTTTAGGCCGAAGACCTTTTTTGGGGTTTTGCAAATGTTCCACGCGAGCAACAAGCCTGTGTGTGTTGCAGTAACAGAGCATGGAAATAGTAGCAGTGTTTGTTTTTCTCAAAGCTAAATAAGGAGAGATGGGGTAACTCATACAGGTTACTCATCCTTCCCAGATGGTTTTCCAAGCCAATGGGACTACTTGGCTAACAGCTGTAAATAATTTGCTGTGAATTTAATAAAATAATGTGTATGATGTTACTGCTCTCCAGGAATGTGTCATGTCTGCAGAAGACAGACATCTGAAATGCTCTACAGAGAAAAGGAGACACTTGTGCAATACTTCCATCATTGTGTGGTGTTTGCTGGACAATGTTTTGGTGAGCTGCAGTCCTAAGCAAAGCAAACATTTTTGTCTGGGGCAATCGATTACTTGTAGCACTTTGTTCAGGTATTAAGGTTTAGGTTGTGGTAATCTTTGCCTCCCTGAGTGATCATTAACCCTGTAAACAATTGCTGAAGATGTATACGCTGGGAGAAACCCCTGCTGACAGATGAAGTGCTTGCTACAGCTCTGTTTATCTTCAATGTAACTTCTCACCTCTCAGCCCTTGGAGAGAGTCACGCAGCTCCCTGGGTCATGATGAGCTAAACTGCAGTGTAAGTGTCTGGGACTCCTAATCTGGGAGGCTGCAATTGGCACTAAAATTGACAGAACAGTTATCTTAGAGCAATGTGTGGTTGTATCTTGGCATTAAAAATAAATATCAAGTAACAAAATTTACTGTCAGCATTCCCAGTACCTTTGTTCAGCTTCCCCAGCTTCCTCGAGGCAGATCTGGATCTTTCCCTCTAAATTCCACCCCTTGATGTGCCTGCATCTGTGCACGCATGTGTGCTGGCCCTCTCACCTCTCCAGCTCTGGCTTTCCTAGCTACCGTGTTGTACTGGTTTCTGTCCACTCCCTCAGAAAAAGTTCTGAAATTGTTTTAAAATGTGTATTTGTGACAGTTTGATCTTACAGGCACAGCAAATGTGCCTTCCTGTCACTCCGAGTCTTGATGTGACTTGATGTCACATCTCAAAAGATGTGACACTGGGCAAAAGCAAATGCTAACAACTTCCTTTCTTAGGCTGCAGAATCTGGGTATTGTGCCCTGACCCTCCAAACAGACTGTCCCCCAAACATCAATCAGCACACATTAGGAGATGGTTCAGCTGCATTTTATTTTTTTTTGCTGTGCTTTGAATCTACCCGGGTCTTCTGTAATCTCTCTTCCTAGCTCACCTTTGTGGTCCATTTTTCTTAGATACCAGTAATCTCCCCTGTTACCAGTATCCATCTACTGAAAGAGAGTGCACTTATCTACATACAGATTATTTTTCTCATCTGCTACTGTACTTCTAACACATCAGCACATCTGTACACCTGTTAAAATTGTAGCTCTGAAGGTTGGAAATGTGTTGTCTCAGTCACTGTCACAGCTAATTTGCTGTCAATGAGTTAAGTACATATTGCCTAACGATTTCTCATATACAGCACTGTAGTCTCTGCCTGCCTGCAATTGTAATACTAAACTCTCCTCTCTCCTTCTTGGGTAGCACCAGCAGCCCCAGGGATATGGCCTGGATAATACTCATGTGATCCATATGTGCATCTCTGCTGCCTCATTGCCTTCAACAGCAATTTCAGCTCTGAGCTTATACAAACAAGTCTCCAGATAAGCAAAACAAGCATCAGACCTCATACGCTCATTTCTCTAATAAGGGTAAAAAAAATAATGAAACGCAGACACGATGGCACTGAAGTCAGCAGACCTCCTTCAAATGAAAGCAGACCAGGGATCTCTAGGTGAGAAGGTGCTGCTTTGACAGTGATGGTGCTCTGAGCAGTTGGCACTTTTAACTGCCATCTTCTTGCTCTTCAAGATGCTCTCGTTCATTTTGATCTTGTTGAGAACACCTTCTTTACATTCTTACTAGAATATCTCTCTGGAACGTCTCCACCTTCTTCAGTCCAATTCACTTTCCAGTTTCTAAATAACTTGGCAATTAACTTTCTCCTTCCCATCCCTTTAGCTGACCTTGGCTTCTTTTTCATGTGCCATGGATATTTTGTTCTCAGTGATGCAACCATCCCAAACCTTTTTACCCCTTGGTGTTTGCACTGTTCAGGAGACCTGACCCTTCTGAAGGGGTTATTTGACTTTTTAAAAGTCCGTTGCCTTATACTATCTCCAAGGGAGCAATCTCACCTCTGCATGAGTCTATAATCAGAACAGGCTGCTGTTTTCCATCATCACCAGACAGATGAGATAAATTCAATGGCCTTATTCTGTCTAGTCAGCCAGCTGCATCTCAGCTTTGTAAAACATAGTTGAATTGATCAACAAAGCGAGCAGAAAAATTACATTCATTGAACTCATGAGATTGTGTATGCCAGGTGATTCACCTGCAACTAGTGCTCGGGTCCTGTAGCCTCCTTCAGTTTGACACCTTTTAAGAAATCAGATTATTGTTTCAGACAATTGTAAGATAATCTAAGCACTCATTTTTTGCTCCAGGATATAAGTTGCTGTCAACCTCCTTGCTGTGGCTGTGTCTCCAGAGATGTGTGAAAGCAGTGTGAGTTGCATCAGCATGCTGACTCAGCAGTTCCTGTTTCCACAGCTGAAGCCAACCACAGTGGGCAGGGACATCAGTCCGAAAGAGTATCTCACACAGGAACCACAAGCACACAAACACTGGGCTAGTGTTGGAGAAAGGAAGCCCATCACCTCCCTGAAAAGTTTTTCTGGTATGGTGGTATCCAAGATGTTGTCTTCAAAGTCACCAGGAGTTTAGCACATCAGAAATGCTTTTCACTTTGGATACTTTTATACTGTTGCTGTGCTTGGATCCAAGTTGCAAGATCCCACATTTTCATACATTTTCTAGTGCTAGATACTGTCTTAACATAATCTTCAGGACCCCAGGCATGCCCCTGGGTGTAAATTCCTTCCCTCTCTCTTCCTGAAAAACTCTGAAGGTAGTACAAAGTCTCCCAGGCTCCTCAGATAAATGTTGTGCAGGCACCAGCTTCTAACACGGCTCTAGAGTCCTTTCTCCCTTTCTGGAAATCAAATCCCAACTACAGATGGGGGGCAACCATGCATTGCTTTGCAAATATTCTCTGAAACAATCGGACTTCAATCCTTGATAAAGTATGAAACACTAGCAGAGATATGGAAAACTGCCAACCTGAAAGCAACCATTTTCATGCTCATTCTGAGAGCCCTGCTGAGTTCCTCTGGCAATAGGTGGGTTATCTACAATGAAGAAAGAACAATTTCACTTATTCTCATGCGACAGGCCAGACTGACAAGCAGGCAAGAGTCCAACATGGTTTGTAGGCCACTGAAGTGCAGTGATGGTGGGTCACTCAGCAGATTCCTCAAAAAGGGAGAACACTTTCCTAGCAAGGGTTTTCCCTGTTCCCTGTCAACCCAGCACAGATCTCTCACTGTATCATGCCTTCCCAACTTCTAACAGCCCAGCAGATCTGTATCAGTGTTTGTTATTTATTCCATATGGAGCCTGGAATAAACACATCACATGGTATTTATCCAGTACATAGTCAGGAGGAAGCTGTTTGCCTCTACGTGACTTTTCAGCTAACCAGTGACCCAAATGCAGGATGTCGTGCTTAGGAGCCTCCTGTGGATTTGTGACCCTCTTTAGGGAGCTTTAGGTCTGTAAAGGCAGTAAACACAGAGTACCTGCAGTTTTTCCATTTGTGAGCTCCATAATTTTTGCTTGCAAGGCAATCTGGGTTGTGTGCATGGGTCAGAAGACACTAGAGGGAAAAAACTGTACCTGTTTTTGTGTCCATCTTGTAATGCTCTAAGCATGCAATGACACAGAAACTGAGAAATGACCTACATAAAAACCTGGCAAGGTTTGAAACTTTAAGCTGAAGGCAAATGAGTAATATCACTGCTCTCACAGCAGTGTGTCTTACCATAATGCTGTCTTTGAGCAACTGTTCATCTCCTCATCAAAATATGAAAGTAAATTGTAGCAGGTTAGCTCAACACACAAGTTATTCAGTCTTTGACTTTGCTGGGACATGTTGCTACAAGGGAACCAAGACTGCATTTGAGTTCTTCAGGACACCTGCCTCTAACATTCATGTATCTTAGACAACAGTGTTATGCAGCTGCCTGACTGGACCATGTTCATGCATGGAGTAAACCATAAATGTTCAAATAGCTCCAAAATATGAAATCCTACTGAGACAAACGCATGTGGGATCAGTGTGTTGGCTCAAACAGGACACAATTCTGGCCCTTCAGATCTTGCTTGCATCTGCCCAAGCTGCTCCCTTACATATAGTTTGGGCATTTTTCCTTTCAAGACAACAGTGCCAGACCCAAAAACACTAACAGAAGTTTTGTTTCTAGAAAACTTAGTCAAGCTGGGAGACAAAAGGAAGCAGAATCTACTGCTTGTTTGGCGAAGCAATCTCTGCGTGAGTTAATTGAGGTAAGAAGCACAAATGCTTTTTGGGGCAGCATGTGGAGAGGGGTAATTGACCTTCCCACACCTCTGCATACTGCAGACCTTAAAAGGGAAGAAGCAAATACCTCTTTCCCACTGTTTAATTATGTTTCTACTCCACTGTGTGTGTCTCTGCCTGCTGCCTTGCCATTCCCCAAGCTCCACTACCCCTTCCCTGCTGGCTGCTATCAAGGCTATGGGAGGTGGGTAAGGAAAATGAAGCGTGTTGAGAGCTCTGCGGACAAATAGAGCATCAGGAGCTGCGGCGAGGGGAGATCCTGCATAAAGGCCTCCGGGGCTTGCAGCTCTCCCAGGTGGGAGAGGAGGAGGCTGGGCAGGAGGGCACAGTGCCCCTCTTCCCTCCGGCACTCCCAGCCCGTGGGTGCAGCAGAGGCTGCAGAGCTGCCCGTGCAGGTAACAGGTATTGCCAGCCAACTGGTGGAGATCTGAGCAGAATGAATCCCTGAAAAAGCTTGTGATATGACACACTACTTAAAGGTGGGCTACCCAGAAGGCAGAGACACTCTTTTTACAAGGAGTCACATGGAAAAGACATGGGGTAATAGGTTCAAGTTATTTTTGAGCCGATCCCAATTGGACACGAGAAGAAAATTTTCACTATGAGAGCAGTGGGACATGAGCATGATCTCCCCAGGGAAGTGGTGATTCCCAGCACTGAACACTTTTAAGAAATCTTGACAGGGTGCTGGGCCATCGTATCTAAACCGTGTTCCGACCTAACCAGGTTGGACCACACGATCCTTGAGGTCCTTCCAACCTGGCCTTCTGTGACATTCACAGTTCAGGTCGTTAGCACTTGGGGACCTGAAAACTTTTCCCTGCAAGCCGGGTATCTCATTAGCTCTGACTGGTTTCACCCTCCCTGGAATACCTGGGACAGAGGGACGGCGGGTGGGGCGGGGGGCACGGCCTCCACCAGCCCCCCCACAGCACCTG
>NW_009952974.1:13004093-13011705 GCF_000747805.2 Chaetura pelagica | reverse complement strand
CTGGCTCCCGTTTCGTGCCTGTTTTCTCTTTCTCTCTTTTCTTCCAGACTGCTCAGTCTCGAGCTGGGACGCGCTCCTCCTACTTTCCGAAGCCGCGCTGGCGCGGCTGGATCCCTCCTCGCTTCCCTCTCGCTTTCCCGGGGGTTGGGTGCGTGCCCGGGCTGGAGGATGGAGCGGGTCTCAGGACACAGCCCCTGCTCCCTCCGGGCAGCAGGACTGTGCCTCCGCCCCAGCCTCCCGGAGGGTGCCCGCTGGCATCCGTGTCCATCCCTGCCGTGGTACCCCAGACCTGTGAAACCCCGGCAGGCGTGGCAGGGTGGGGGAGCCGTGCCGGGCCGTGCCACACGCCCTGCCCGTGGCTCCCGAGCAGGGTGCCGTTCCGGTCACTAGCTCACACAGTTGTCTTCCTGCAGCCTTCCTCCCTCGAGTGCTTTCATCTGCAGCAAATGTGGAGGTGAACCTCGTAGTTACTCTGTGTGGTGGAGACAACTGAAGCAGGTCTGTGCCCTCTGAGCCAGCTCCTGGGGGCTTTCATACAGAATCAGGTTTGGGAGGCTCAAGTAAACAGTCTTAAAGTTTTGGTTTGTCTTCTCCTTCGTTTGCCCCTCCTACTCTGATGGCTGTACTTATCTTTTAATAAACACCTTCTGCAGGGCAGGACTATCCCCTCTCTGCGAGTACGTGTTCTGCAGCTGCTACCACAAGCTCTGCTCAGGCCTCTGATTTAAAACAAAATGATACAGAAGTTGAGTCTGACATGAGTTTGGGAACCCACAGTGAGGTACTTCTGCATTGCCCTTCTGCAGTGCTTCCTCAAAGACAGGGCCATAACGAGAGTCTGTTCTCAGTTCTCTTTATTTCCAGAGGATGGGCAGTGTGTTTTGTCCTTTGTTTACACCCTTTTCCCCACTCTTCCTATTTTTCCCTCTTGTTTCTTCAGTCCCTTGGGTCTTCCAAGTCTACTCTGGGAGCACAGTGCAGAGGCCCAAAAGGCCATGTCAAAAATAGGAGGTCCTTTCAGGGTCTGTTTAGCCTCTGCACGTTATTCTGCAGTGTGTCCTGCTTTGAGACTCTTGCCTTCAGTAAAGGCAGGAGGGATGGCCAGGCTGCCATGGAGGGACCTGCTCTGGCAGGGCACCTTCCAGAGTGCTGTGCAGCGTGAGGCAGGCTGAGCTGGCCTGTAGTTTTGCCTCTGCCAGAGCGGATGAGGGGAAGGAGCATGAGAGGAGGGAAATGCAGCTGTTCCAGAGCACTTCTGCCCTCTGTGCAGCAGGAGCACGTGAGGGGAGGACAGACACAGAAAGGGAGATCCAGGAAGAGAGTGCAAGAGAGAATCTGGGTGGGACAGAGGAAAGCTACATATAGAGATTAAAAGCTTTTTATACATACACAAGTTTTGTTTAAAAATCTGTTTAGCTAGGGCAAAAGAAAATATCCTAAAAATACGATACTGTATCTCGATACAATTAGTGTTCCTCCAGAAAGCACTGCTTTTCATTCCTCGGGTATTATGTGTGTCTTTCTCCCTCACTCTTACAGGCTCTTCAGCATCCTCTGACCTCAAGCTGAGCAGGACGTTGTCCTTAGCATCTGCCTATCAAATGTGTAGCTCTCCATGCTGTACATGAAATTATTTCCATAGTTGGTTAAGGCAAGTTTCCGAGGAATGTGAAGGGAGAGGCACGCCAGTTCCTGTGGTTGGCCTTGACCAGAGTGAGCTTTTCAGGGCAGGGGCTGTGCCCTGGAGGCTGTGGTTACTCTGCACATTGCCCTTGGCAGCTTAGGGATTTTTGCTTCTGTTCCTGTCCCTCCCACCCCTCTCTTATCTCTTATTGCTGCTCACCTGTTCCTCCCCCTGTGCTGCCACTCATTAGTCTCCCCTAGTTATCTGTGGGGTTGTTCTGTAAGTGGAATTGCTGAAGCCTTCAGCTATGTGGGTTAAAAACCTCTGGAAAAGGAGATAAGGAAGGAGGAGCAGCTACTCATTTTGTCTGTACAATGTCCTGATCAATGTGCTGCCTTTCCCCTGCCTCCTGCTCTGAGATTGCTCACCCCAGCAAATGGGAATTAAAATAGTGTAAGTTCTTTGGCTATGTTGTTCTGTTGCCTTAGCATTGCTGCTGAAATTACACTTAACTTTCTACAGCATTAAAATACTCTGAATGGCATCAAATAGCAAGGTGGTGTCTTTGGGGGCTACATTGCTACAAGACTGTTACACCTTTCTCTCTCTTACGCCCCCTGCCCACTCTCCCCCCTTTTTTTTTTTTTTTTTTTTTCTTTTTTTTTTTTTTTTTTTGAGAAACCCAGAGTTACCACAAAATTATCAGGTCTTCTGGGCTTCTACTTATGCAGCAGAGTCAGAATTGAAAGTGTGTGTCTCAAAAAGGGTATTAGCAGCAATTTCCCATCTGTGACAACACGCATGAACTTCACATCTGATGACCTTCAGAACCTCATCAGTTGAGAGGCCACTGAGGAGCAGGAGCAACATTCATCCCTTTGTGAAGGAAATGTGCTGCAGTATTGCTCTTCATTGCCTTCAGCATAAGGTTCTAACAGCTATTTATAAAGCTTGCTTGTAAAAACACTGAGCTTTTTTTGGAGGGAGAAAATAGTGTATGTTGGTGTTGTCTGATTAATGTGACATGAGGACAGGAATTCCTAGGTTTCCTCTAGAGGCACATGTGTGGATCTTGGTTTATATACATTTCAGTAAAATGTCTTAATGCAACAGCCTTTAGAAATGTTTTGTGCCAACTCCGTTGAATCTTCATCTGGATAGTGGACTTAGGCATAGAAACTGTGAGAAATTGTGATGCAGGGGCAAGGAAAGGATTTCTTTAAAGTTTACGCTCTACATACTTTAATTTTGGCTACTTCACAACAATTAAGTGTTATAACATTCAAATTTGTTTGTGTTCTTCCTACTGATTTCTCTTATTCTTGACTGTAATGTAGACACTTTCTCCATTCCTTCATGTGATGTACATTAACACCTGGTATCTTGGATCTATTGTAGAAGGGACTGTTGGGTATCTTGGTTCAAAATCAATGTTGCTAGTTGTATTTGAGTTGGGGGAGTGTTCTTCATATGGGGAGAAAGTAAGTTTGGATTGGTAGAGCAGATCTTGGCAGTAACAAAGATGAGGATACTGGAAAAGGTCAAGATCTTCAAGGCAGCTATTAGTTCTTTGTGCTGTTGGGTGTGCAGTTGATACCTACTTGTTTAGCTCCTTACTTTAAAGTGAAAATCTGACAGCTACTGAATAATAACTGCTGAACTGTTAGTTGGCAAATAACCCAGAAAAGTTGTTGTTATAAAAACTAAATTTAATAAAGATGTCAAGAATTGTATTTTAGTAGAAGGTTTTGTTTATTTTAATTGGGATGTTTGTTGTGACCCATATGATAGCAGTGTAGTGCTATCAGATGCATGTTATGTGTATATTTAGGTATCTGAAGAGAAGGACAGGAAAGGAAATGAACTGTTTACTACATTATTACACTATGATTCTCTGCAAGCACTATGCCACAGCTGCTGAGTTGTAAGTGAAATCTGAATCATTAAAAGATGATTTTTTTTCAGTGAAAATAATCCAAGTATCAGGGCTCTGAAAGATACTGTAGCCTCTCTTTAGCCTTGCAGACATGCAGGTCCAAAAGAGCAGTTGTCCTTGGGTCTCCTCCAGCTCGGTTCACAAAGATCAGCAAAGAGTGTCTCTAAGGCTGGAGATACACGTGGCAAGGGAGCAGTTTAATCTAAATCTGAGTGATCAAATGAAGTTTTTCCTTATTCCTGGAAGGAGATAAATGGGAAGCACAAGGCGTAATGCGAGAGTTTTGTAATACTTAACTCCACTCTAACCTCATTAGGTTTCTTCTACATTTGCTGGCAATTACACAAGTACACTTTGGAGTTACTGTTTAACTTTGTAACTCCTTAAACTAGTGATGTTGCAGAAGCAGAAATTCTTAAGCTGTTCACGTGGCACCCATTGTCTAATCTCTTCAATGTGTGTAAGTGTGTAGCTCCTGCCGTTTTCTTCTTGGGACTCAGCCCGCATGAAGGGTGATCCTGTCCTCCAGAGCATGCCTCCATGAGAAGGCTCTCCTTATCATTTGAACTAAAATTGAGTACATCTCTCCTGCTGAAGAAAATACAGGATATTCTTTAATGGGAAGTAAGAAGTTTAAAAAAAAATGCTCTTAGCAGCTTCATCAACTCCAAATAACTTGTGCGTGTTTCTCTTGTGGTAAATCTGGGAACCAGAGTGATTCCCTTTTCTTCCCTCTAATATTTTTTGTGAATGCTGTGCTTGAGTGCTGAAATCCTCTTGTCATGAAGAACATGCTTTTCTCTGAATTTTCCTGGACCCTGACTTAAGAAGACCAGATGTGAGCCCTAAGAAGAAATTGCATTCTTCAGCTTGTTGTGCTGCTGCTTCAAAAGTTGCCAGTAAGGTCCTCCATGGTGAGGATGGCCAGACACCACAGCCTGTTGTCCAGAGAGGTTGTGGAGTCTGTCCTTAGAGATGTCCTAAAAACTGGACTGGACAAAGCCCAAGCAATCAACTTTAAAGCCAGGTTAGCCCAGCTCTGACCTAGCTGACATCCAGCAGTACCTCCCAGCTGGCTGTATGCTAGGTTTCTGCATTACTGGATAAGCACGGATGCTTTTGTCTGTGCCCAGAACAGCTGGGAATGCAAGTGGTATCAAAAGATTCTAAAATGGCCTTGAGAAGTCTGAATAAAGACTCTAAAAAGTGGAGTGCATGGAGAAACAGTGTGATGAAGTGACTGCCCAAAGTCTCATAGCAGGTCAGTAGTAGTACCAGGAGAGGATCAGAAATCTTCTCACTGGCAGACTAGTGCCTTAGTACTAAATACAGTGAAAATATGCTGTATTTAAACATAAAAGCATCCTCTTTTCCTACTTGACTACTTTCAGATCACTTGGCAACAGAGGCTACTTTTACCCTCTGAAAGATTATTTTCTTTTTTCATATTCATCGAGGTTTTTTAGTACTAAAGAACAGTTTCTTGCATTGACTTTTTCAGGAAATGCTGAGAACATCAGATTTGGAAAATAATTTTGTAAAATAAAGACAAGAGCTGGAAAGGAAATTTTTAGAAAATTGTTATTCCCAGTTTGCTGCATAACAATTCATCTCTTATTTTTGAGAGGAAAAGAGCAGAGGAAGCTGTACACAGAATGCAAGTTTGAATCTCTCTTTGTTTAAAAAGAAATGAAAATCACTTGAAGAAAACTTCTGGAAGCTGAGAAGAAAACACATCAGCATTTTAAAGAGTGCCATGGAAGGAGTTAAGCTGTGAGTTAACTGCATCTGTGTTTCAAATCCAAATGCTATGAACAAGGCACCATTCAGATCTTCAGTTATAAATTATGCTGAATTTGTTATGCTGTGTTTGTTTCAATCCTCTTTAGAAGAAAAAAAAGAAAATCATGGCAGATTTAAAAAAAAAAAAATCACTACTCTTGCATTGGTAGCTTGTTTCTGAAATGATGAAGCAGGGTTCTCCTTTCCCATCTTTTTTCTGTTTTTGTCCAGCAGTTATGCAGGTCAGCTGCTAATTATTCGCAGCTGTGAAACTATGGAGTTACATAAGCACAACTAAAAGTCAGTGGAGCCTTGCATCATTCAGCAGATCTGTCTATTGCTTATTCACCACAATAACATATGGGTTTTGTAACTCACTTGACATGGATATCTAAATACTGAGAGAGCATCAGCAAGCACAGCAAGTTGGGAAATCCTTTAAGTCAAAGAAATGAGATATGATAATGTGTTGTTTTATAGTCGCCACAACCTGTTGTTCAGTTATACATGTGCTTGGCTGCTCTGTGAAGAGAGGCATATGTCAGGGTAATGCTCTGTAACAGCTGAGCCTGCCAGATACATAAAGCTGAATTGTCTGGGCAGTTTGCTTGGAGGGCGGGTATGGGGGTCATGCCTGGCTGCAGGGAAAGCACAAGTGTGAGTGCTTGTGCATCTATCCCAGATTTGCCATGCTGAGTGATATGATTGAATACAATAAACTGTCTTAAACATTAGAAAACACATATTTACAGTGAGACGTGTAGATCTGAAAACTTGGAATTTCTTGGCAAGGGAGACAGCTGCAGTGCACAGGGAGCATGCTGGCGCAGGCTGATCCACACTAGGTCTGTGACACTGGCTCAGCCCACCACAGGATTTGGTTAGCAGCATAAGTTTCTTCCCACTGCACTTTGAGGGTATATAAAACTTCATCTCCTGTAGTTCTGAGTATTAAATTATAGGCAAGAGAGACTGTGGAAGACTGAGTGCAGTGCCCTGGCCCCTTTTTCAAGAAGTGAAAGAGGAATTGCCCAGTGCTTCCATTTTCCCCCAACTCTTATCTTCTCTTTCCTTTTTTGTGATGGGAACAGTTAAGTTTGAGAGCTGCTGCCCTAGATCTGTGGATTTTCTGCTTGTTCTGCTGGGAGCAACAGACAGTGCCTCATTAGCTCACCTCACAATCAGGCTCTGAAAATGGTGGGACCTTATAGCCACCCTGAAATTACCTTGATCCCTGAGGAAAGATAGAGGTGCTTGGAGGCAGCTTGCAAACCCCAGCTGCTGGGGTAGCACTGTAGAGACTAAGAAGGTGGCACAATCAGGAACCCTCCTTTTATGGGTCTTCTAAACAGAATGATAACTGGTTTCATAACTAGCATTAGCTAGATAGCTTTTTAGTAGAAGGACGTGGATGATGAAAACAGTTGGGGAGGGAAAGGACAGGTTATTTCCTCACATAGGAGGTGATAGGGAAAAGGATACTACTTTGACATACTTTTGGATCCATTTGGATTGCAGTTTGGAAAACAGACAGTAGCATCAGTCATGCAGTACTAAGCTTTACAATTCTCTCTTCAATTTGCCCCAAATCATTAGTCCTCCCACGGCCACCACATCAGTCACTGCTCTCCTCACGACCTGACTTGCCTAACATTGATCTGCTTTGCCTAACATAAATCCAAAAGTGTGTGGGTGTTTTTTCTGGCTTGGAAATGCAAAATAGAGAATTTTCACTCTTTCTTTCACATTTGAAGCTACTGAAAGGAGTTTATAAAGGAAGCATTAAAGGTAACTGTGGTGGCTTGACCCTGTCTGGATGCCAGGTGCCCACCAAAGCTACTCTGGCTCCCCATAGCTGCACAGGGGAGAGAAAAACATAAGGAAAAACTCATGGGTTGAGATAAGAATTGGGAGAGATCACTCAGCAGCTACTGTCATGGGCAAAACAGCCTCAACTTGAGGAAAAAAAGAATTTAATTTATTATCAATCAAGTTAGAGTAGGGTAATGCAAAACAAAACCAAATCTTGAGCACCTTCTCCCCACCTCTCCCTTTTTCCTGGGCTTAACTTTACTCTTGATTTCTCTATCTCCTCCCCCTGCCAGCAGTTCTGGGGAATGGAGGTGGTTGGTCAGTTCCTCACACATTGTATATCCTTCCTCTTTGATGGGAGAACTCCACATTCTTCTCACATGCAGTTCTGCATGAACTTCTCCAGTGTGAGTCCTTCCCACAGGCTGCAGTTCTTCACAAACTGCTCCGGGGGGGGG
>NW_009952974.1:12991618-13004055 GCF_000747805.2 Chaetura pelagica | reverse complement strand
GGGGGGGGGTGTGGGACGGGACCTGTGGAGTCATAAATCCTGCCAGGAAATCTGTTTAGCATGGGCTCCTCTCTCCATGGGTCCTGCCAGGAACTTGCTCCAGCATGAGCTTCCCATGGGGTCACAGCATCCTTGGAGTGTTGACTTGCTTCAGTGTGGGGTCCTCCATGAGCTGTAGGTGGATATTTGCACCACTGTAGACCTCTGTGGCCTGCACTGGGGACACAGTACCTCACCATGATCTTCATCATGGGCTGCAGGGGAATCTCTGCTGCAGTGCCTGGAGCACCTCCTCCCTCTCCTTCTTCACCTTGGTGCCTGTAGAGTTGTTCCACGAATTCTTATTCTCTTCTGCTGCTGTTGCTGGTCTTTTCTCCCCTTCTCGAATATGTTATCATAGAGGCACTAAAGGAGGCAGTGATGGGTTTGGCCTTGAAATGGTAGGTCCATCCTGAAAGTGACTGGCATTGGCTCTCTCGGATATTGGGGAAAGCTTCTAGCAGCTTCTCACAGGAGCCACCCCTATAGAACCCCTGATACTGAAACCTTGGCATGCAAACCCAAGACATTCTACCCGTTGCCTCTGTAAATCACATATTTAAGAGGTGCTATGTGTTGCTGGATGTTGTATGCAAATAAGCCACATGCTCATGCATGTGAGTTTGCATGACTTGCTCTATTGATCTCTTTATATGCATCTCTCTTTGGTCAGATGCTCCTCCTTGTTTTTCATGTGATCATACATCTTGTCTTTGATTTTAAGACCTCTGAGATAGGGAACGGATTTGACCAATTCCCAGTAGAATGCATTTTCTATTCCAATGGGATGAACTGATAAATCAAATTATAGCAATGTGGTGGTAAGGAAGGTATGGAAGTATGACTGTTTCAGTTTTAGAGAGAATGCAATTAATCTGAGGCCACAAAGACAGACCTACCATCAAATTCCTGTCTGCAGGTTGCATTTTCAAACCACCCTGGACTAATACTGCTTCAAAACTGAGAAAAAGATATTCCTTAAACATACAGTTTTTCCAGTCAATAGTTCTGGTGGCATCTTCAAACCTGAAATTCTTGAACAGCAACAGACATCCCTAAAATTTTGTTTCCTAAGCAACAAACTGCTTAGGAATATGGCTGAGCACTGGACTTGGTAGAATTACATCAGTGGTTGGACTCAAGGATCTCAAAGGTCTTTTCCAACCAGAACGATTCCATGATTCTGTGAAATCCCTTGGACCTTCCTACTATATTTGCAAATACAAGTTCTGCATTTCATCTTTATAAGTGGCTTAGGAGGGGAGAGAAAACTTTATTCTTGGCACACTTTAAATAGATTATTCTTAATTGAATTAACTAGTGTCCTCTGAGTATAAATGAGCAACCCGTGTTCTTGACTTAGTTTTAATTTCAAATTAGATGGTGCTTTTCAAAATGAAGCATCTTACTCTGAAGAGCTGCTGCATGCTTACACTTGCCACCTTAAGTGGAACCAGAGCAATATTTATTTCCTCATTTATTGGTTATCCTCTTCCTAGCAACTCTCTGCAGGATCAGTGTCTCCAAGTTTTATTAAGCTTCTTTTTTTTTCATTTGTGCATCCTCAAAAAAGTGTGCGTGCTGACTGGAGTCAAGAGGAAGACAAATTAACTTGAGCTGCTATAGGAAACTAGAAAATGAAGTGTTCCATAACTGAAAAACAGCTTGAGATGACTGGACAAGTTCCCTCTTTATTAATCTAAAATGTGCCAGTTGTTTAGCAGAACATCCCTGATAATGCGAGTGAATTGCAGGGTAAAACACAGTTGGATGTCATCATGTGCAGTACTTAAATGAGAACACTGAGGGATTTTGTGCTTCCAAGGGAAAGAATTGTCATTGTTGTCTTCTGGTGTGTGGTACTTTTAAAGTTCCCTGAGAAAGTTTCCTCCTAGGAGGAATAATGGAGTTTATGGTTGTTTACAGTAGAAGCTGTATGTGACTGCTCTTTTTTTGCTCAGACTGAAGGCTGTTATTCTTCTCATAAATGTGTTTATTCACTGTCTGCTCCCTAATCATTGAGACTGATAAAGGATTAAATAAACCATAGTAATGATACTACATGGTATATAATGTGGTATATAATACCACAGCATTTATAGCTTTCAAGGCTGTAACTTCTAAAAAAATTTTCTAAATTCTAAAATTCTAAAGCAAACAAAAAAAAAAAAAGTTGTGTCTTCACTTTCTTCCCTTTGTCTATACAGGAAGGATAAGATAAGGAAGTGTCCCATTGCCATTTCTTAGCCAGGGATGGATTTATGCCCTAGGAAGTGAGAACAATGACACACGCACATTAAAAATCACTCTGGATTAGCTAAAGGGCTAGTAGGTGCAACCCTGGGTCCAGTCTTGCCCTTGATGTTAGGTTGCTGGAGGGGATCAGCTCTGAGAGGACACCAGTGGAGCAGGATTGCTCCAGGCAAGGTCAGGACAGTGTTTCCTGGGCTCTCCTCCTGTCTGTTTTTCATTAGGCTTCTGGAGGTGCTTCCCCTTTTCTCTGGTGGAGACTACTGATGTTTTGAAATTGCCATCCTGAAGGTAGGATCATATTTCATTCTGCTCTAAAGCTCCAGTGCCCTTGACATCTTTCTTCAGAAGTTCTGTAGAGTTGCTGTGGTGTGACTACCAGGGAGGAAAAATCCCAGAGTAACAACAGACATGTTTGATGCAATAAATCTCAGTTCTGTCCAGTGAAATTGTCACAAATTGCAGTCTCACATCTCTGTATTTAACTTAGATATCTTCAGGTCCTGGTTTCTTCCTTTCTCAGCAGAGCACATGACCCCTGGTGTCACTGTCATTTTTCTGTCATGTGCATCAGCGCAGGGTCTCAGACCCTGTCATTAGGGAACCCTGTCTGGTATAAGGGCAAGCATAAAACGGGATTTTTTTTTAATGGTTCTTGAGGATAGAATTATGGAAATGGCCTCAGGGGCAATCAAACTTCTTCAAAACCAGAATTCCCAAGAGCAATATATTCGAACTTGAGAGAGCAGTCCTTGTTCCCTTTAGCAGCAAAAAGCCCAAAGTTAAATATGTCACAAAGTTTACTTAAATCCCAGCTATTAACATCGTGAAACCTCAAGTAGGTACAAACAGCGGGTATAACAGCTGGTGTAGCTGAGCCCCTGCTGGGAGGACGTGCCTCCAGGGAAGCAGGTGAGGAAGCTCCTCAGAGTGGCACAGCGTGTGGGGTGCTTGGAAGCACTGCTGGTGAGAGGTGGGCAGGAACAGCTCACAATTCACCCTCCCTGAGGGACTGAGCTGGGACACGCTGGCTCTGCTGGGATGTGGCCCACAGACCACCTGGAAGCCTTGGGCTCTAACAAAATGCCTGTGACTAATCCTGCCTCCCCTAAGGGGCCCATGCTGTTACCTCCTCTTACTCTGGGCCAGCCATAATTTTTCAGGCTGAGCAGGAGAGTTTTAGGAGGCCATTTTCCTCTGCATGGTTCTCTTAGGATGCTGCTGCAGGAGACTCAGCTGGCTTCACTGGGTAGGCTAGAAATTGGACTGTAAGGCATTTCTGCTCTGTTTGCAGCAACTTTTCAGACATCCATGCTTCAAAATACACAGAGTTGGGTTTTTCTGTTACATACAGGTAACACCCTCAGAACCATAAGCCATATACTTGGCTATACATTTAATTACTCTGTTCTCTACTGAGTACCCGGCCTTTTGCTACTGGGAGAGGCATGAAGAAACTTAAGCAGGCAGAGCAGGATACAGACAGCTGATTACAAGTTTAGTTATATTATTGTGTGGAACTTCTGCTAATAAGGGAGCCTGGTGTTAGGCTGTTTCAGGCCAGAACATCATACAACTGCTTCCACTCCAAATCTCAACCTGCAGATCTAGGGGCTTATCCTGATTGCCAGTTCCTAAGTGTGTTATGGGAACTTGCATAGCCAAAGCATGAGAAACCCAGCTCCTTCTATTTGTCTGTGTGTGGGGACAACAGGGTGTCCCCACGCCCTTGTGAGGTAGAAGTGTTGCTTTGTATCCTCTGAGTATAGTCTCCTACTTGCTGCTTGGCTTCAGCATTTGATGAAACCAACTTATGGTGATTGGCAACAGCAGGCATTTTGTTTCTAGATCAGCAGTTTATCTCTAGACCAGGTAAACTATGACTAACCGTTGCTTTCAGTCAGGTTTAGCATGGTCTAAGAGTTGTTAATCCCAGGTCTGCAAGACAAAAATTCCTGCTCAAAACAGCTGGCTTCATCCTGGCTCAAACCAGGACAACAGCATTGAATTAGTTCCATGCTAAGAGCCATCACAAAGTAGGCAGATTGTGAATGAGGATTTTAACTGTTCTTTGATCCTTTTAGACCAGGGCCAACACTGGGCATGGTGGCATGAGAAATCTCTCTTGGATGTGTCCCATGCCCTACGTGTCCCGTTACATGTGAGTGAGATGTAGGATCTTTCAATTTGGGCTGAAATTTTCACTGTCTAAAGAACAGAGACCTTTAGCCTCCAAGGCTGTTATCTGGATGTTTTCCATGGACCCTGCAATTCTCTGTTACTTTAAGTACTGCTCTCCTAATTCACAGTAATAGACTCTCCTAATTCATAGTAATGGCATATATAATTAAATGAGAATGTGGCATACATGCTCATATACTGAGCCTCCCTTTCTTCTGTTTATTCTTGGGAGAATATTGTTTTCAATAAATACTAATGGAAGAAAAACACATGATCTGATCTTATACATGATCTGATCTTGCTCATCTTACTCAGGCGCAGTTCCAATCAGTATGGGATTGCTGGCACTGGTACCTAAGCAATGAATAAACGATCTCATCCATTATGCAGCAGAGAGGATGCTTCTGTTTTATAATTGCCCAGCAAGTATGCACAGACTCTGATCTGTGGCTATATTTGGCATGTAGATATTCCTGATGTAGAATATACCACCCATGGGAAGAATGCAAGAAATGGACTAAAGTTCCCAATGGTTGGAACTTACTTTCCCTTTAGAAAAACAAAAGGCAAAAGGGCATTAACTTTGCATAAGATGCCCCTACTATAAAATGGTGCACAGCTCTATTTTTTCTTTTTCCTAGCTGTTATCTTGTTTATAGCTAGCTCCCTTTCTATGCACCACCTAATCACAAGTTTTCAGTCCTTCCAGCACAAAGATTCAGAATGTAAAGGGGAAATAGACTAAACAGAAGTAACAGCTTGGATCTGTATGGCCCGTGTCAGATGAAAAATTGCTCTTGTCAATGCATACTGGTTTTGTGGCTTTAAAATGTGTGTGTGTTGTGGTAGGTTGTGATTTCTAAGGTGTAGATTTGTTTAGCATTGTTCATGTGTACTTATATGTAAATCTGTATATGTACCCAAATGCTGATGAGAAGTTTGAATATGAAGTATTATTCAGATTAAGTGTGGTCTTTTAAAAACAGTTGATGTTTTCTACTGAAATAATCAAAGATATGAAAATTCTTAATCAAATTTTTCATGCCTGAAACTCTTTGAACTTTGACTCATACTAACAGCTAATAACAAATTGCTTAATAATCACTTTTAATATCACCATCATAGAAATGCTCATATATTGAAAAAGGCACTTGAAGACTAGAAATGCCATTGGTAAAGTGTAACAAACACTGCTCTAGAAAAACAGCTAGGTACTTTTTACTGGGCAAAAAGTGTTGAAAATACTCTTTGGAAAGATAGCATAGTTGTTTCTTATCTTGGTGGACTAGTTGAGTAATTCCATATTCTTTGATCAGGTCAAAGAGAAACTGTATCTCAAGTTTATGGTATTTTTAAATTTTTAAAAAGCTGCAAAATAAGAAATTAGGTTTTATGTGAAATTAAGTATTTTAAGAAATGACCAATGCTGTTCCTTTTAATAAAACCTCATTTTTGGCTGCTAAGAATGTATTTAGGTTATCAGAAATATCTATAATAAAATAAAGAGACTTCCACAGAGTTCTCTTTTTAGAAATATAGTTTATTATATATATATATGATATTATTTTATATATACATATGATATATGTCATAATATTTGTGCAGTTCAATGTCTGTGTTGTTGGGGCAGAGAGGACAAGTAACTTTCTGAGCAAGGTTTGTCAGCTCAGAAGTTCTGGTTCAAGTCAAGAAATTGGAAGGTATTTCTAGGCATATTACATTTTCTTATGTTTTTTGTTGGCTTTTGTTTATGTGGCTGTCCTCTGAACAGGTAACCTGTGGTTAAAACCAAAGGGGTAGCTGAAATTGTAATGTCTCATACACATGTAGCTGTGCAAAGGGTTTTGTCCCAGAGTTTGTTGGTTTTTTTCCTGGTTTCAGACAGGACTGGAGTAGGCTGAGTACTCTTTGTCTTCCATGCACACGTGATCGCAGAGGGGAAATTTGCCAGAAAATGTCTGACCATCAAATTTTGTTCACATCCTGGATGAGGGACAAGACAGATTCTCTGTTTTATCTGGTATGATTTTCCCATCCCCAAGGAATGTGTTAGTATTTCATAGTTCTGAGGGAATGTAGTGGGCAGCATTAAATATTTACGTCTCTCTACAAAGTCACAGGGATGCCACCAGGATACCTAGCTCTACATCACACATGCTCTAATTCACCCCAAACACCCACTGTTTACTAATCTTCAGCCCCCGTCTGTGCTGATAATGAGCAAGAGGAAATGGAAACAGCAGGGATTATATGCTACTGAGAAGTCCCAGTTTCCATGCCTGGTTGTAATTCTTTCAGCAAACTCTTGCCGACTGTGCTCCTGCTTTGAAGTTTGAACACCTCTCTATTAGTGCTTGGCTCTGGTGATTTGGAAAACAGATTTGGGCTTCTTTTTTTTTTTGAGTTCCATATCAGCAGCTCTACACAAGGGCTTACCCTTGCACTCACACATGTTGTGCCCGCTTGAGGTCAGGAGCAGTATGGATTGTTTTGCCAAATCACTGAGATGTTAATTGCTTGTATTTGCTGGTGACAGGTACCAGATAGAAAACAGTCCCTGCCATATCCACTGTTCTGTGGAATAGTGTGTGAGTCTCAGCCATATTGGTGAAAGGGGTGAGTTTCCATATAATTAATAAACAGGGCCCATTTTTATAAGGCAAGTAGTGTGTGTGGGTTTTGAATGCTGGGATTCAGCATGACCCGCTAGCCTGGATCACCCTGTCCAGTATGCTCAAACGTGTGGATGTAGGGCCATGTATGTTTCTAAAAAAAACCTCAGAGACTATGATTGCCTTTTTCTCCCCATAGCACAGGACAGCGAAGTATTTGTGTAAAGGGCTTTACAGCTGTGTCTATGAACATCCCTGTGTAGCTTAGCTGTCAGGCCACTGTGCAGCTTGTTATTGCTGCCAGGGTGGTCCTTTATCCATAAATCAAATGCTGTTTGATCTCATGGCAAGTGAGGGAAAGTAAATTTATAGTCTTAAAAACAATGTGTGCCATCTGTAGGGTTACTGGCACATGTCTTCGTTAGGTACCCATGTGTACACAAGGAAGAGCTTCAGGTGTGTTTTCCATTCAGAAGATAAATAAATAGGTTTGTCTTGTATATAAGTTCAAGGTGACATACAGCAGTAGTTAAAAGCAGATTACTGCTGAAAATCCCATTGAGGTTTCAGTCCTCCAGAAGGTGCCAGTCAACAGATTCCTCATCTGTGACAAGGATGTAGAAATAAGCGGTTTGTTTACAGAGGACAGAATTTATCAGGCTTCAGATGTTTCCCTTCAGATCTTAATGGCCTGTGGTCAGAGCCGACAGATCCTCTGGTGTCAGTGGTGGCTCAGCTGCGTGAGGGCTCTGTGGACACAGCAAGTCCCCCCAGTGACACACAGCTGCCTTCCCTGTCCCTGCCGTGCCTCTGTGGCCCCGCCGAGGTGCAGCTTCCCTCTGGACTCAGCTGGAGCAAAGCCCTGGGAAGCTGCTTTCCTTGGGCATCGCTTCAAAGCAGCTGTGAGACTGCTGTGAGTTACCTGCCGGGCGAACAAATTCCTGTCTTGAAGGATGTGGAGTATCTGGACAGATATAACACTGCATTTTCCCCACCAGCTACTCCAAGCACAGCTCTGGCACAGTCCAATATACGCAGCTAGATCCTCGCACAGCATCTGACACATTAAAAGTGACTTTGAAAACACAGCCCTTTCTTAAAATGAAGAGACATAACCCATCTCTTGCGAGGGCTGAGAGTCAGTGGGTGAGCAGGCAGGGAGGATAAAGCAGCAGTGTGCTGAGAGCAAACATGGCACTTCCTGAACTCTTCAACTTCCCCTCGGCGCCTCTGAAGCTCGGGGTCCAGCGTATCGTGTCTCTGCACACTTAGCGAGGGGAAAATGCTTCAGCTGCCTGCATCTCACTGTGCTCTCAAGCATCTTCCAGTGTAAATAATACCTTGGCCATTTGGCACCAGACTTTAAATAGAGACAGAGCATGTGCCTCTGTGGGCATGTGTTTGCACACACACTCCTGCTGCAGCCGCAGAATCTCAGACGTACGTGCACAAGCGGGCACCCAAAGAGACTCTGATGCAAAAGCCTCCATTTTGTGAATTAGTCTTTTTTCAGTCATGCACGTGTTTCCTTTTCTGTGGGTATCCTCTGTACCTTTACACTTAAAATATTTGCATTTCTTATTAGATGAGTGTGAATTGTTCAATACTTAACTGCTGATGTTCCTTGAATTGGAAAGGTTTGTGCTGTCTCTCCGTATTAGCCTGAACAGATCCCCTCCTTTCTTGAGCTTGTCCCTTTATCCAGCGACATTTTATACTGTGTCTGCCAACTTCCAGGGGAGCTGGGATTATCCTTGCACAGTCGCTCTTGCAAAAGTGCAGAACTTGGCAGCCAGTGACCCCAGCAGCAGGCACGTGCTGCTCTCTGAAATCCTGTTGTTTGGTGCTGCTTCTTTACCAGAGGTCACCTGTTGTTTGGTGCTGCTTCTTTACCAGAGGTAAAGAGGTACTCCTACATCCCTGTGGGTAGAAGGGATCCTTGAAACCATTGCCACTCGATTTCCAGCAGGATCAGGCAGGTTACTTTAGCCTGATAAAAAGTATAGGAGCTAATTTGGTTTGCTTGATAGTTTTCAACTAGTGAGCTGTGGTAGGAAGCCCCAAGGCAGTAGACAGGGATGTGGTCATGAGGAGGCTGCTCACAACACTGATGTTCATCTGGCACAGTTTGATTTGAAAGATTACCTTTTCAGTGGAAACCTCTTAATTTACATAGAAATTACATAGAATGCAGCAACCAATGGCCAAAGAAGCAGCTCCCATCGGTTTGCTCTGGGCCTTTCAATGTGGTTTTGTGTGACAGCCTGGGTAGCAGCAGACCCAGCTTCATGCTGGCAGTTGTCCCCTGCAGCCTGAGAGTGAGAAAAAAAGAAAAAAAAACAACTAATCACCTTTTGAACACTAGATCAGTTCCTCAATACTGGTCCATGGCACATGCTGTGAAACCACTGTGCCAGCACACCTGAGACAGCTGTGGGGTGTAGTAGGAGAATGAGTGGCAGTGGATGGACAATTGTAAGAGTGTTGCTGCTTTGCATCCAAAATGTGCAGCATCACTGTCTGTTCACTCTCTTGCTGCCTTCAGGTTCTTCATACCCACACTTAGGTGCAGCTAGGTCCACCTGGTGCCCCAGCACAGATGTTTGCAATCAGTCTTTAAGGAAACCTCTCTGGCTGTGTAACCCACCTGCCTTCACTCACTCCTTGCCAGGCTGATCAGTGTCCCAGGTACTGGCTGTTGTTATTTCAGCTCTCACTAAATAAAAGGACATTTAATTGATCTCCACTCCCACCCCTTTAGCATAGTTGAAGGGTGTTTAACATGCTTCACAAGGAGCATCTTCCAGCAGAGCAGTATCTCCTTGCTGATCATGGTAAGACCATTCTGCTTCTCCTTTGACATGGTAGTGTTCAAACTTTATCTCCAGGCTGTGTTAGCACTTCTGGTGTTGGTACCAGTTAGGATTAGATTGCCTTTCTAAAATACACTTATTTTTTAAAATTCTGTTAACCACCGCTAATCCTGTAAACACACTTATATTCCATTTACTGTCCTTCCTTTTGTGACATATGTTTGGGCTTGATTGTCCCATCACTAGATGACTATAAATGGATGCACTCTGCTGCAGCTGAGAAGAGAACCTTTACTCTTCTGAAGTCATAAACTATTTTTCACAGGACTCCAACTCCTGTGAAAGCTGTTTGCCATGTTCAAATGAAAAATATTTCTGAGAACTGCTGGTAATTGCATCTATGTGAATGCATCGATTTATTACCACTCGGAAAATTTGATAAACAAATATCATTGAGGTGAAATTTCCCACGCCTGTAGTGTAATTGCATTCTCTGCTATTGCATTTGTTTCCTCTTTAAAAGAAGGGGGGTGAGGGGGAGCATGAGCATACTGTAACAGAATCACATCAGCATTTGGTATTAATACAAAGAGGTCCTTTGAATCATGGAGTGACTCAGAAGGCAATAGAGGAGGGCTCTTTGGCTGTGTAGAAATGTCAGTGGTTCAACATGAGAGCAGAAAGCTCTTCAACATGCTGTAAGGGATAGTCAGTTTCTTCATCTGGTTTTAAAGAGTAAGTGAAGCGAGCCTAGCAAGGTGCAGTGAGGAAGTGTGGTGTCACATGCAGCTCTGCAGGAAATGAGATTGAAGCTGCTGGGGAAGTTCAGACCCGGGTGACCTCCATCGGATTCAAATAGCACAGGTTAGTCCTCTTAAAATGTCTCTCTAACCATCTTACTGGGTTCTGTGTACTTCACAGATTTTTGGTGGGGGTGGAATGAGAAGTAGTCCATGTGGCCCTTGTGTTAGCAGGTAGTGCGTAACATGGGCTTTCAGAGCAGGATCTTATGGGGCAGAAATAGGAAGTGAGTTCCCCGCTCTGTGTGAAGCTTGGAGCCTGCCTTGCTGTGCAAGAGCAGTGTGGACCTGAATCACATTAGGAGTGTGAAGGAGATCTCCACCTTTTTAAGACTTTTATATAACAAGCAAAAGGTCTGGGTTTTTAATAGAAGTGTTCATAAATACCAGAAAGTGCTTTCCCAAGCACAGTTTCAAGCTATCGACTATAGCGAGAACTTCACTTTGTTTGTCTTGGCTGTAGCAAGTATATAGCTGTTCTGTTTGATTTTACTGCTGTAGTCTCTTGTTAAGGTTTTCTCTCATTCCTGGTGAGAAATTCTATCCTCACTTTTCTATGTTGCAGGATTTTAACTTGGGAACATGTGTTACCAGGAATGAAGTGGCACCAGTTTGGTGCTGGAGAGCTTGGGAGCTCTCAGAGGAAGGCTGTTTGACGGGGTGTACTTTTCGTATTCCTGCGCAAGAACACACGTGTTACTTTTAAATATTACTAGGCAACTGTGATTAATTACAAATTTTGAATGGAAAGTCATAGTGAAAGTTAAAAATAAAAACTTCAGGATGATAACATGTAAAATACAGTACAGCTTCACAGAATCTGAACCAAAACTAAATCCCAGCATGGGGCGCACGTGGTGCTAGGACAGCGCAGGGCACAGAGGAGGTGGCAGCTGCTCCCTGCAGAGGCTCCCTGGCTCCCTAGGCAAGGTCACAGCTTGCCAGGTGGAAGGGTTTGGACAGTGGAAGAGGTTGTGGTCTACCACAAAATGCAGCTGTTAGGGATGACCAGACTGTGTGAAGTGGGGAAGTCTGCAGCCCATCTTGCCTGGGGATGCAGCTGCTGGGTCTGGCTCTGTCACAGGTGCTGGAGGTCTCAGCACGTTGGGAATAGCAGTGCCCTGTTTCTGGGCAGTTAACAGCTCAGTGGCTTTTGCTGTCTGTGGCCTTGCAGAGCTTACTCTCACGTTTTGAGCTTTGGGGTTTCACATGCAGAAGGCTCTGGCCTTAGCTGGGCTCCTCTGCTTCTGTAAAACCAGCAGCTTTTGCACAGAGAGACAAAGTTCTGCCCAAACTTGGCCTTTCTTTATTAGGGCTTATAGCCTTCACCAGAGCACTGTGAAACTCAACTCTGTTTAACTAAGAATGTGATTTAAAAGCAATTTAGTATAATCCTGCTGCAGACATTTTCATTTCAGCCTAATCCTGCTTTATAGCGGCTCATCTCACATGGATTAGGAGTTGTCTTAAGCTAAATATAACAGGTTGTAAATAGTGTATTTGAGCCTCCACACAGTGATTTGCACTAGGTATTTGAAAAGTAAAAAGCATTTTAAAAGAAACTAATACACTTTCCTAAGTAAATAAAGCCTGACACTTTTACTCTGCTACCAAGAGTGAGCACAGGCAACCAGGACTGACAGGAGTGGAAGAGCAGGAGAGAGTAGGGGAGAGGGGAAATTTCTGAATGGGATCATTCCACTAGCTTGTATTGTGAAAGCCAGGGAAAGAATGTTTCTTTC
>NW_009952974.1:12988135-12991304 GCF_000747805.2 Chaetura pelagica | reverse complement strand
TTCCCTAACAAATTAAAAGGAAATCTGTAAAAAGAGGAAAGGAAATAAATAGTACAGACTAAACAAAAGGAAATAAATGTGTTGGAACGAGAGAGAAGAAAACAACAACAACAAAAAAAATGGAACCATATGGGGATAAATTCTGTGCTCCAGAAAAAAAATCTTCTCTTTTATTGAACTTCCAGAGGAAAGGAGACTGTGTATGTGTTTGCACATATTCATAGCATCTATGGAAGAAACATCAATTTTTCTGTATGATTTTAAAATTTTTGTTTGTTTCTTTCCCTTGGGCAGTATTAGTATAAAAGTTTGTAAGTTTGAGAGAGCTTCAAAGTTAGATGAGAGGAACTTTAAAGTTTCCCTAATTCTGCAAATGAACAGAATAAGCCACTCATAATGCCACTTCAATGACTGGCCAGTTTTGCTCCCCAAAAGCTACTCGGCTGCATTGCTCTGTTGCTTTTGTGTCCTCTGTGCACTTGGATCCATGGCACAGGGCTGTTCTACTCTCTACAAGGGGCAAAATGGGATTTAAAATGTGCAATACCAACTAATGCAAACTTGAACTTCAGAGAGTTTATAGCAGAATTCCCTTGTGGGTTTCATTTCACCATGTAATGTGTGCAAAGGTTTCATACCAGTGAGGGATTTGAATTTAGAGACTTTGTTCTCTAAATATGAGCAAATCCATAAAATGCTGAATGGTTACTGTTCTTGTATTTTATTTTAAATTGACTGGATTGTTAAAGAAAAATTGTTGTAGAAGTATTGCATACATTCAACGGGCAAGGGTATCTTTTGCTGGGACATCCTTTGCAGCATGTCACTGTAACTTCTTGCTGGCCTCTTACTCCCCCTTTCCTGCCTACACCTCAATGCCAGTTCTGTGAATCATTTCTGTAATAAGCTGTTAAAAGCATCTAGAGGTTGAAGGAGGTCTCTTTTACTTTTGGTTGATTTATTTCAGCTTTTGCATGCATTTTTCTCTTGCTTAAACTATAGAAATTTGCTTATTACAAAGCTGGTTGGTGAACCATGGCTCTTGTAAGAGGAGCAACTGTAGCAATGGGTAACTTCATTCAGTCTTATTGCTGCATCCATCCATGCATATTTTTAGGCTTTTCTGCTTTCACTCCACTATTTATCTTGGCTTTCACAATGCTATGATAAAGTTGGGGAAATTACCTTAAATTTGTCTGGGAACAAAATGGGCCCTTTGGCCTCAGGGACTGATATGGAGAGCACAGTATGTTAACCTGTTCTGATTCCCCTTTAGGTGGAGGCAGGGTCTCTTTTACACACTGCCAGTTTCTCAAGCAGAATGTCCACTTATGCAAGGGAAGGCATAATAGATACATACTCAGGGCCTGTGGTCCCTGATATTTCCGTTTCGCAATTAATTGTTCTTTCTTTTCTTTCCTTGCAGGAATGTGCAGCCTGGGAAATGTTATTGTGGTCTGATTAACTTCAGCAAGTGTATTCTGGACTGAATTTGCCAGGCCTCCTATTCTGTGCAACCATCTCTCCTGCTGGTGACGAGGTACTGAACTTGCTGGGTTTGCACCAGGAGTGGGATGGGAGTGGGGAAGGGTCACTGCGTGAGCACCAGAGCAGGGAAACATTCTCCAGTATGTCTTGGCATGGAGCCATCTCACAGCTTGATTTGCAGGGTGACAAACAGGAATCATTCTTCTCCAGGGCAGGATGAATGGCAATGCCAGCTTAGTGCCGTGCTCTGATGTGGCACACCTGTCCTGCTGTCAGGTTTAGGTGCCTTACGTTCTGTCAAATTTTCTGCCAAATCTACTAGCTTTTAACACATGTGGCAGGTTTAGTTTTGTTGGGTTTTTTTGTTCATTCCAGTAGCACAGGGCTAACAGTGGAGGAATTTAAGACTTCACAAGTAGGTCAGGAGACTTAGGATATTATTTGACCGGGCACTGTGAATTCATAGTTTTCATGACTTAGAGCAAATGATGTCACACTTGAAAACTGTACAGTGGAGGCTGCAATGTTCAGAGTTTGGTGCTAATGAACAGGAATAGTATGAAAAGGTCCACTGAGACACATAGTGAATCAGAAAGAAACAACAGTGAGATTACTTTTTTTCATTGCAGCAGAGTCCTGTAAAGCATGTCCTGTAGTTAAACTGTAACCTGCTGACCTAGAGCTGGTGCAGTCCAGCAGATCAAACATTATTTCCTATCTCAAATGCACTGTGTTGTAAACTCTGACTGTGGCTTCTTTGTGGCTAGTGGGCCAAGTAGAAACTGATGCTGGCAAGCTACCAGAGGTGCCTGGGATTTTGTTTCTCTGTAGATGCAAACACAAAACCATTCTGGGCTGTTTCTTGATAGGGTCTATTGCTGGTCCATGTGGGTTGATGCTTTGGTGTAGTTTTCAGCAGTGTGTTTGCTTTGGAAACAATCTGGAGAAATCTGGCTGCCAGGTTTGCTTCCTGTGAGAAGGAAGAGGTAGCCTTAGGAGCAGACAAATGTCTCATTTCATTTGTGGGTCCACAGCTCATATTGAGCATTATGAGCTGCTGCCAGGATGGGGATTGTTGCAAAGCCTGATATTTGGAGAGTTATTCTGCATTAGAGGACCAAAAAAGATGGTACCACTGTGTGATCAGCAGTTAAATGCAGTGATTTGGACACTGAGGGTTAGAAAGGACAGCTGTTTGAAGGAGGGACACATGCATTTAGGGAAAATATGAGTATTTTTTAATTGACATATTTCATTTCAAAATGGTATCTTGGATGCTGCAAAAGAACATACAGTGCAATGCTGTGGTAAAGATAGTTAACTGTGTCATCCTCACCTACTTCGAATACGATACGGGATTATGGAACATCCTAGGAACAGCAGTAATGATGAGAGATGGACCAAATACAGCCCATGAGGAAAGACTGGAGGAAGTATGATTGCTTAGCTTAAAGAAGAGAAGACCTAAGAGGCATGCAAACAGTTTTTCAATAGCCATGAAGAGGAAAGGAATAAATTATTGTGCACACCAGTTGTAAATAGGATGAGAAATAGCAAATGAAACAGCAGCAAAGGAGGTTTAGATAAGGTACAGGGAAAAGCTTCATTAACTGCAAGGATAATGGAGTAGATGACTGAGGGATATCGCAGAATTTCCATCACCAGAGATTTTTAGGGAAAG
>NW_009952974.1:12979458-12987697 GCF_000747805.2 Chaetura pelagica | reverse complement strand
GGAAAGAAGAGATAAACACTTGCCAGGAATGATACCATCAGCAGTGACTCAAGGGAAGGGTAGATGCCTTCTTGCAGCCCTGCTGTCTGTCATTCTGTATTTCAGTCTCCTCGTTGACAGCGACTTTAAATTGTTCTGGTTATTGGTGAAAGCTGTATAGTTATTTTAAAGGCAGTAAACACTTCCTTATATATGGTACAGTACATCCTGTACTGCGCTTTTCAGGGAGGGAAGATGACATGCTTTTCCTGAGTTTCCCTGGGAGATGCTGCTCTTCTAATTTGGGAATCAACAGATAAAATGAGTGCATTATACTGTGCATGGTGGGAAAGTGTTTGAGTTGTTATTGCTAGCACCTGGCAAGGTAACTACCAGGCCTGCTCCCGTTGTAAGAGGGAGACCTGAAAAGGCAGGCTGTGCTGCTTTCTCAGGTGGACAGTTGTGGGAGGACAAAAAACAGATCATTTTTATCGTGGATCTCAAAACTGTAAATTCCCACTGTCCGTGCAAAACCAGTTTGGTCTGCATGGAACAGCATTTCCTCATAGCCAATTTTGACACATCAGGGCTTGCCTGAAGTGGGGTCTGGCTGCAGGGTCAGGTTTTGTTCACACAACAACCCTGGTGCTGCTGTTTCCTCTGCAATGACCAGCACTACCTGTGAGCCAGCCTGCTTCTAAGGGCCTTGGCAGGCAAGAAATAAAGCAGTGACCAATAGCAGTTGTTTGAGGACTGCCAGTCATCAGGACTGCAGTTTAAGAGAGACAGTAGACTTCATGAGAGTAATCATGTCTTATGACACACTAAAACCAACACAAAGCTTCCTTTCAGCTGTGGTTTTGATCCAGATACAACAGCTTTCTGAACTTGGAAAAAGTTTTGTTTTTATCTGGAGACTTAGGCCTCAGATTTAAAGTGATTTTTAACTCTCTGTTTAGTTACCAATTCTGGTTTTGAAAGCAGAAATGGTAGGAGTTGTATTTCAGTCTGCCAGGTGCTAAACTCAGTCTTCAAATTTAAAATAAACCCAGGTTGGTTTTGCCCATGCAAGCTAGCCAAGTTGTTCAGCCAGTTTGATCAGGGTTTCAACCATCTTTACAGAGTTGAGCAGATGCGATGCTAACTTTAGCTGGGGTTTAACAACTGTGACAACCACTCTTACTACAAAGAAATTAAAGGAGAAATTAGCTGTCGTCCTCTGATACCTACTGCTTCAGTGCACCTGCACTGACCAATTTGTTTTCTTCTCTGAGCTTTTGGTAGTTTGGTATTAGTAAGGATGACTTTGAGCAGTCCTGTGGAGTAAGTGGACTTGCCAGTGAAGCATGTTCTAAAGAGGAAATGCAAGTGTGGAACAATGGTATGTGGCTGCTTTTGGTTTTGTGGGCATGTTTTTTCATGGCAGTGGTATGACATACTTTTTTTTTTTTTTTCTTTTAACAGCACCAAAATACTACATTTAATGCAAAAAGCTGCTTTCACAATGCCAGCAGGAGCTCAGCTGGGCCTGCTGTCTTGCATGGAGGCAAACTACCTCCAAAATCAGCTGCTCCCTGTGGAGCAGGTTGTCTCAGATCTGCCAGCAAACACAGAGGTGTGAGGCTGGCTGGGCACCACTATCAAAAACCTGGCAGAAGCCAAGAGCTGCTGCCAACCCCAGAGCAGCTAGTTGTGGTAGCTTGTCTTGCTTCAAGCAATGGCTTGCAGCTCCCACTGAGTTCAGGCAAGGTGTGGATTTGTCCCTCTAGTGCATTCACCAGGCCAGCACATCTGCCAGGTCTGACCAAGCAGGGAGACAACCTAAGCAGTTAGCTAGGTGTGACCTGAAGCAGGATGTCACTACTGTTCCTGAGCCCTTGGTAAACCTGTGCACTCCAGGGCAGGCACCCACATGACATGTTGCCTTTGACTGCACTTGCTACATGGAAACACTTGGCTGCTGAAGGTTATAGAAAAGGGTTGGAGAGATAAATCTTTAAAATAAAATGCAGGTAGCTGAACAGAATCTCTTTTCCCTTAATTAACCATGAATTTGGCAAACACTCTTCTTTTTTCTGTGTGGATTTGAGCAGCTTCGCCAGTAGAAAGTGGGATGTTCTGCAAGTTCCAGTCTGGGTTGCTGCAGAAAGCAGTGCAGCTGCACTGTATTTTTTCTCAGGAAGGCAACACAGGACAGGCTTCCTCTTTGCACAGGGAAAGATTGGCTTGTGCTAAGCCATGAAAGACTTTGCCCTGCCTATTTTTTTGGCAGACTCCATTAATAATCATTCTTTCCAGCTTCTCTTCTTCACTCGTTAGCTAAGTACTTGCCATGTGCAGCTGTAAAAAGTTGTTTCCAAAGAGAAATAAATTGGAGCTAAGACTTCTGTAATCGGAGACGTGGAGGAAAGCAGAAGGGCGTTTTCACTTTGTTGTCCTTGGTTGCTTTTGGTTTGATTTGTGCCATGCTTCAAACCAGTCCCCTGTACAGGACTTTGGGCCTCCTTTCTTGTTGACACCTGTGTTTTCCCAGTGTTAGCTCTAGTGGCACCCACTTGCCCTGTGTCCCTCCTGGTTCCGGGTGGTGATGGTGATGACCAAGCAGCCAGCAAGAGAGCCCTGCACTGGGTCAGCCAGTTCAGTAGCACAGCTGGGAGCACGTGAGCCTCTAACATTTCAGTGCTTAGGTTGGAAAATGTTTGTTTGGATATCAAAGTTAATGATTGTAGTTACAGTTTTTTAGTATGTTTTTTATGTAAAAGTTTTTCTGATTAAAACCATCAGTTTATCAAAACTTTTTTTTTCCTGAGATTGAAGGTGAATTCAGTACAAAATTTAAATCTCAGAAATTAGAAATATTAAAATTATCTTTTGAAAGAAATTTAAAATAGCAGTGCCTACATTTGCTTTAGATAAAATCTGCAATCCTAAGAATAAAAAAATAACATATAAATGTTGTTAAATTGAAATTATTGGGTTTTTTAAATATTGATTTAAATAGAAACCTTTTCATGTCTCAAACCTTGACAGGCCATAAAATTAGTTTCCCACTTCTCTTTTTTTTTAAATCCCAAATCCGCATTATTAAATCCCAGCATACACAAGTTTTAGTGCTTCTCCAGTTAGAACAGGGAATCTAGGTCCCTAGATTCAGGTAGTCTTTAGTATAATCTTAGAACTGCTTCGAGTCTAAAAGAACCACAGAATTATGCAGAATAGAACTTGTACCTTACCATATAAAATTGTCAAGGTAAGTTGAGAAGGAAAGTTCACTAATTAAATCTTCAGAAAATATATTTAATTATGAGGCTTTCAACTAGACAATGAAAACATTAGATTAAGTATGGACAGCTTAATTGTATGTCCTCACTGTGGGTGTTTAAATTTGCATCCTCTGCTGCAGATGTGAACTGTGTACTTAGATGCATATGAGCAAATTTCATAATCCCAATATCAAAGCTGAGTCATCAGTGCCAGATGTAAAATCTGAACCATCTCGTTCAGTGCTATCTCATCTATATTTGATAAATATCTGTATTTTGTAAATATCCACTCCTGCTGCAAAAGTAGACAAAATTGCAATATGTATGTAAAAAATGGATTTACAAAGCTATTTTGAGTTGAATTTTTGCTGTAGGTCTACTTTAGGAAATGAAAGAAAATGTAGTTATGATTGGTCAATACTCATCTCTGCTTAGCTTCTAATGTTATAAATATGAAGAATATTAGTATTGCCTGTATTTTACTCTTTGCATTTTGGCAGTTTTTTTATGAAATAATTTAAACATCTCTTAGCTGTACCTTTCTTTTCCAAGTGATTTTTTGACATTTTTTCTTGCCAAAAGAACATTTTTCTTGCAGCATTGGAAATACTTAATAGAAAAAAATTCATCCTTGTATTACTCAAGGTCTTTTCCAGATTGGACCAAATGGAAATTATCAGTGATAGGAACAGTCCACGAGCACCACGGGTGACTTGCACACATGCAGGCTCAGATGCTGAAGGCTGAGGTCTCTCCTCTTACTCACTGAGAGGTATTCAATACACTGTGGCTTAGTTTTTTACTGCTTCACAAAGAGCCAAACTAAATCCAGATGAAACCAAATTTCAGGTCTGTCCTTCCACTACTCCAGCCCTGAGATAGCAGCCACCAGGACATCAAGCTCCTTGCCTGGGGATCTCTCTGAACATCAGTCCACCAGTTCCATCTCCCTCACATGGTTTCAATTCACAGGGCTGAACTAGAGCTCCTCTCCGTGATGGCCAAAGAGTGAGGGCATCTCCAGGCACCTTCCTACCATCTATCCACTCATCTTTCTGGTTGGCCCCTGGCCTGCAAGCAACCTTCTGCAAGGTAGTCACCAAACCACCGATTTGCTCTGCAGCTGCTTTTCCCATTAAGTCTAGAGCAGTTGATCCTCTGAAGGGTTTTTATACATTTTCTGTTTGGTAGCAGTTTGGTTCATCCAGTATCTGGTCTTGGAGGTAGGGAAGTGCTTATCAGCTCAAAATAAGGCATGTGATGGATTCAGCTGTTCAGTATCACAGGAAGAAAAGACAATTCTTCATCTGCCCTAGAGCTTCAACTGGCAGCCTTCATCATTTATAATACAGATTCCTAGTACTACTTTGAGAACATATCTTCTTCTGGTATAAGACTTTGTATGCCTGGAGTGAAACTATAGCAGTTCCTACCAGCTAAGGACAGCTGATACTGGTTTTTTTACTTGTTTTTTTTTTTTTTAATTGCTTTTAAAACTATGCTTTTCTTACTATAGTAATGAAGTCAGTGAACTGAGGCAGTTAATAAGGGTATGTTGTAAAATCTATGTGTGTTAAAATAGAGAAAAAGGTGGTCTGACTTAGTAGATTTTATATTTGGTACAAAGAACTGTACAATAGAGAGATAATGCCAACCTTCAATCTACTTTACGTAATGGTTATCTGATCTGTTTTGTACAAGCCATCTAAATACAGTTTTTTAGTTGTCTCAATTGGACAATTTTTAATAGTAATACCATATTGCTTCCTCTCTCTATTTCTCTGAAGAGAATTGCAGGAGAAATTTCTTGATGGATTCCAACCAGGCAAATAATTGGGTGGTGTAGGAACATAACATTTTGGACTAGTTTTTCACATGGGTTAGAATAAGACATCATTTGTCAGCACTGCCAGGATATTAGATGGTCATGTGAATTAGCATGTGAAATAACATGTTTTCAGTAACACTGTTGTTTTTCTTTGTTTTTTAATTAATTCATTTCAAACCAAAATATGGGCAGTAGGATATTTAAGGTTAAAATTAATCTCTTGTCCTTAATTCATCTTGGGTTTGGAGGTTTCTTTGTATTACTTTGGACACAGTTTCTAAACTTTTGTAGACTCTTTTGAAAAGGTAATCACCTTCTGTCCACAGTATCTGAGTAGTCTGGGCTGAGCTAATGTTGGCTCGAAAATTAAGAAGGGGAGATTGAAGTCCTGGAGTTTGGGGAGCAGTTGTTTGCTGAAGCAGACCCTCTGTTTGTTTCAGATTACTTTTTGTGTCCTCTTGTCCCTCCGTTTTATTCTTTCCATCCCGATTCTAAAATCTCTTCCACGGATTTGGTTTTATGTTGCCGGGAACCTTTAAAAATAATTACTGAAACCATAGCAGCCCATCTGAAAGCTTTCTGAGACACAGTATGAGCTCTGCAGCAGCCAAACCTCAGAGGGCAGGGGGCTCTCTTCCAAGTGAGCAAGAACGGATGCGACGCATTGCTTGGATTGCTTGTGCAAATGGACACTTTGTCATCCAACTCCCTGCACGTGCAGATACCCAGTGTACCCTTCCTAGAGCTCAGGCCTTACAGTGATTCTAATTTTTAATTACTGTAAACTAGTTATGGCATAAATTATGTGAGAAGGAGTTTTGCAGCTGTTCTCTACCTTTTGTAGTAAATACTAAAAAATCTTAAGTAAGCAAAGTAATGGTGTATTTTCTGTGTGTTCATTTATACCTCAGTAAACTGAAAATTTTTCCATTGCTTTATTTGCAAACTTGCATTAATTCCTTTGTGCATATTAATTACAAAAAAGTTATTGGTTTGTGACAGCCCAGCAGAGTCTACAAAGACCTTTACCTTCCCTGGCCATGTTATTAAAATAAGCATTTAAATGGCAGATCAAATGCTGTTTTATATGTTTGCATCAGAGGTCAGAGAAGGTTTGCAAACACAGGGGATACAAATCATTTGCAGAATGAATCTTCATTTAGTGTCTAGTCAGTTTGTAAGGTCTGATGTGAATTTCTATTCAGTTTGTGGTTTGTGAGCAGGACACAGAGGGAAAGTCACTGGAAGTTTTTCAATAGATCATGATCCTTTGAGACAGATGACTGTGTATCTAGCCTGTTGCTTTCCCTGAGTTCCTGAAGCAAGATGAGAGCAGTGCTGAACACAAGTGATGGCATCTCTGTGCAAACTGTGGCTGTGGTCCTTGCTTTACCAGCCATCTGCATCTACAAGATGGTGTTGTGGAAGCCAGCACCAACTGATTGCTGAATGTGACATTCCTCAGATTTATTACTTATGTGCAAATATGATTCATTGCCTCGCAAATGATCTGGTTTAATGACTGATCTCAAGCTACGCTGCAAATTCCTGCACAGCAGTGAACATCAAGGGACTTCACAGGATTCATTTTTCTTAATCTTTAAGTCTGATCATCCTAAATAATTCAAACTCTTTCAGCAAAGTTGTAAGGTACAATGGGTCTCATCCAGCCCCCCCTGAATACTGGCCTGAGCCCTCCCATAAACTCTAGTGAGACTAAAATCAGATTCTCCATCTCCACCTACTTTAGTGGAGTTTGGAGTCTGGGTGCTTTGCAGCCTCATACCATCCAAAATTAACTCTTGGAGTGGAAAATAACATTTTTCTTTTTAATTAAAATCTCTGCCAGACCTGGTTGCCTGTTTCTCACAAAACTGATTTATGGTGCTTGCCTCCCTGAGCCCAGGCTTTTATTGATGGTAACCTGGCTCTGGGGTGGTATTCATTTTTCTGAACTGTCTTTGGTGGAGCAGGCTGCCTTACACTATGCAGATCTGAGGCTGGGTCTTGTTTTGTTTTTCCCACACTCCAGGCAGATCAGTCTTTCATTGCTCCTCTAATGACAGGTATTCAAGTTACTCTCTAATTCATGTCGACACCTGGGCTGTAAAAACTCTGAGGCACTTTTGCTCATGTAGTTGCTCTTTCCCTTTTTTTCCCTGCTGACTGCCCAGCCCACTTAACTTTTTCTTTGGGCTTTTGATGTGAAATCTGAACTAATCTTCTGTGCACTGTAGTTTTTCAACATTCTTATAGGAATATTGAAATATTTACAAGAGAGAGGGATTGGAAAACGGTGTGTTAAATTCATTCCACATGTCTGGCCCTTAAATGCCTCCAATTTCCCCTGCAGAGGTAGTCACTATTTTAATATTATTTTATAGATTCTGGCTTTAGTAGGCCAGTCACAGTTCACTGCAGATGCAGTGAGACTTAGCTGATTGTGATGAAGGAAACACTTTATGTTAAAAAAGCCTATTTGAATGCTGAAGTCAATTGAATTCTAAACCTCTGCCTACTGAGAAGTAAAATAATCTGACAGTGTGTGAGATCCTTGATCATTCTTGGTAAGCCTTCATTATAGTAAAATGCTTTCAAATGCAGCTTCATGTCCTGTTGGTTGGAGGGGAAAGGTGAATGAAGACACCTTCAGCAATGGCATTATGCAGATCACAATGTTATTAATTTACTGCCCTGGGCATGGAGAGGGTGTGGGGTGTCCTAGAGCTCCCACAAAGTAACTGATAGCTCCAAACAGACTCTTTTTATCCCACCCTCAGGCTTTGCAGAGGAGAAACCCCTCTCCTTATAATTAGTGCTGTGAAGAGGACCCATAGCACACTGCTGGGCAACCATGGTCAGCAACAGTCAAGCAAAATCCTGGGGCTTGCTTACCAAATTTGGTTCCTATGACTTCTTTCCACACTGGCTGAAAGTTAAAACAGCTCAAGTGTCCAAAAAACACATTCAGACTAATTCCTGATACTTTTGGGCCTGTATTATGCCATAAAACAGTGGAGGGAGAGGAGTGGGGGAATCTTCCAGAATTCTGTCAGTTTGATTCAAATGGCAGATTTGCTTTCATGCTGCAGAAAGGAAACAAGTGGTCAGACCCATAGCATCCTCAAAACAAACCATGGAGCAGTAAGTGGAAAAGCAAAAGGCAGGA
>NW_009952974.1:12966630-12979258 GCF_000747805.2 Chaetura pelagica | reverse complement strand
AGGAATGCTTTCCCATGGTAACAATCTGGGGGCTCTGAGAGCCATCCCGTGACTTTCTGCTGCTGGGTCTCCAGGTGTGGGAAGCATCCATCCCTTCCTGCCTCTGCACAGGCTGCCTACTGCTGCCAGGCCACCTGTGGCCCCGTCCAGTTGGAGAGCTAAGTGGTGCTGCATTGAGAGGACAAGATGGTGGAAAGAGTCCTGCTCTTCAGGACTTTTCCCAACTTAATACAATAATTATTTTTTTTTATTGAGGACTGAGTAAGCTGGAGGCAATACTCAAAAATCCTTAATTTCTGAACTTGCCTGGTCACCCTTTCAACATCTTCTAGAGCTTAAGATGGCTGGAGTTTTGGGGAGAGAGCTGTGCAGCAAGGTGCATGCTGCTGAGCAGCCACATGACACTGAGTGATCACCCCTGTAGTAATGAGACACTGGAAAAAACAGCCCCATCTTAGAGAAGCTCTTGCACTATGTACTAGCAACAGTATTTTGTGAGCACAAAATGTTCACAAGCAGGAACAGGCAAGGGAGTAATATGGAGAGAGTCATCAGTCTTTGTTCCCCAAGGTATGTTGCTTCTATGTGGAGTGGTTGGTCCTTACAGCCTCTCCAGAGCACTGTAACAAGGGTCCCTTTCTTTAGAGCTGCATGCTGAGGCCACCTCCAGCCAAGGTGAATCCCTAGCTGGCTGTGTTGGGCCGTGTGCCCAGGGTGCACAGCCTTGTGCGTGGCTTCAAACATCTGGGTTGACCAACGGCTGCCTTGGGTGGTAGATGATGGAGTAGTGCAGGCAGTGGTGCTCTGGACAGCTCAAGTAAGAGCTCGGGTGCAAACAGCTCGGTCCTGAACCATCACTTCTGCCTGAGAGAGAGGCTGAGGCTGTTTGCTGTAGGGCCTTTCTTTTTGTGGAGGTGTTGAGGGAAGCTTGTCATGTGTTGTCAGGGAGGTAGGGGTGGGGAGGGAGCTTTAGGAGGTTGCAGTGTCTCAAGTTGTGTCCTCCTGTCCTGAAAGCTGGGATACAGCCCAGTAACTGTATTCTCTGCTGCATTAGATCCCGACCTCCTCCTAAGGAATGACACACACGTGCTTGTTTTAAAACATGGATGAGGCACCTTCCTGCAGTGCCTGGTGCAGGGGCTCTGCTCCAGCAGGGCTCAGGTCCTGCTCCCAGGGCAGGGTCCCTGTGGCCAGGGGCACGAGCCCACTCCCAGAGTCTGAGCAGACAGGACTAATTCTGTGCATCTCTTCTGAAAGTGCTGGCTGAAATAAATTATAGGAGCAGTGACTGGATGGAAGCAATTTCTGTTTTCAGTGAGTCAGAGAGACACTTTCTGCTAGAGTGTATTTGCTCTTACATTATCATCTTTTCTTAGGTCAACAACCAAACACTTCACCTGACCAAAAGCTTTGCTGCTTCTTCCAAATGGTGAATATACTGGTGACTGTGGACAGTCCTCCAAAGCTAGCTATTTATTGCCTGTGATCCTCTGCATATCTTGAAAAATATGTCACTGAAAAGGAAAAAACTTTTTAAAATACTTGGATTAAAACAACATTCTGACACCATAGTGGCCTATTTCTTAGCTGTAATTTTCCATGGATGCAGCACAGCTGGATTTTTGCCATATAACTCCTGGTTGCCTTTGACAGATGAGGTTTTCTGGATGCAACTTGCTGTGGACCATGATAGCATCTGGCTGTTACTGCTCTTGGCACCCACTGTCGTGTGCTGGCTCAATCTGATAGTTCACTTGTCAATGACACTCTGCACTAACCTGGTTTGTTACTGGTTTCCTGTGATGGTAAGAAGTAGATTGAAAGTGTTTAGGGGGTTTTAGGACTCTGGGGTATTGCCCAGTTAGAGCTGCAGTCAGTGCTGCCTGCAGGGTCACTGCGCTTGGCTGAGTGCCCAGGGATGAGGGAGGTGAGCATGAGGGGTGGAGGAAGGTGGAGATGCCATAGGGTTGGCAGGGCACAGGTGCCTACTATAATACACATTGATGCATGAAAGTACCTTGTGGAATCCTCTTGTGGGTTGTTTGGTTTTTTTTCTAACTAGTCTTGTGCTTTGTTTGTGATTGTGGTTATTTATCTTACTGCTCCTCACTAGCCCCCCAGCACTGGTTCCTCTCACAGAGCTTAGCTACACTGTTGTGAGGGTAAAAACTCTGCAATTTATTGAAAAGGGTAGGTCTAAAAGCAGAACAGAAAATATGTCATTTCTCTGCAGCCTATGTAGGGCTGAAATAATGTTCAATTTAATACTGGCTTGATGTGTTCCTTCCCCAAGAACTGTCCTGTGCTGTCCTGCCAGAGACCACCAGGGTCTTGGTTTCCTCTTCTCTCCTTGGCCCCTGACCACAGCAGGGGTGGCATTGCATCCCCTAAGTCAGTCACTGCCATGTTTGTACAGAGGCAGTTCTTCATGGCAGATACTCCAGTTATTGCCAGCTCCTGTCTGTCATTCAGGTTGGGGCCAAGTTCTATTTTGTGGCCACAGACATCTCATCTGCTTTACACATGTGCCCAAGAATGGAGCCCATTATCTGTCACACCTCATATGACTGTTCATGGAAAGAGAAAGGAAGCCCTGGCCTGGAATCCAGGCAAGAGCTCTCTAGCATCACTGGTACCAGACACTTTCTCTGCCCTGGCATTTTGCATAGTGGGTGGTGTTTTTCAGCTTGGGTGGAAAGTCGTACCCATACCACTCATTTCAGGTACTATGGAGAGTTTCTTTGAAATACAAAAAGTCCCAAATAAAATTTGCTTCCTCTTTCTGGCAGCAGCAGCTCCCCAGAATTTCCCTGGGTCTCATTCATCCTGAGTAACTTCTCTGTTGGTCTCTTTTTTGGCTGTCCATTCCCCTGCAAGTGGTTTTAAGGGCAGAACATTACTGCCTCCCCTTGCTGCCATAGTTTCCTCTGGACAGGTTAGGACAATATGCTTTCTCACACCCCTGTAATGTCCTTTCTCAGGCCACACAGTCTTGTAATCCCTGCGCCAAAAGGAGTGTCATTTCAGCCAGAAGCCATTCTTAAAAGATCAGTCATTGATGTTGAAAGACCAAAAAATACTGAGACTAATGTTTTAAATGTCTCTTTCTTCCTCCTGCCTTCCTGGGCTTTAGAAGGTTTATCCTAGGTCAGAGGAGTGCTGAGTGCAGGGCAGTTGTACAGCAGTCCTGTGTGCAGATCTAGTATTGAATTACTTCAGCACCTTTCAGAGGCTTTGTCTACTTCTGCGTGAGTGAGTGAGACCAGGGAGTCTCCTAAATATTCTTTCTTTACCCTGAAGGGAATTCCTCTTCAGCAGATTCAGGTAGCCTTGTGCTGCACTGGGTTTGGTTTGGCTTCCTTGTTGAATTCTTTAGGGGTTTTAAACCATCTATCTTTATATTTATTTATAGTTTTCTGGTTTTAGAAACTTTAATAAAAAGAGAAGAAAAATATCTGATAATTATCAGATGGGAATTACTGGCATGGTGTTGCATGGGAGGAGTGTCTCCAGCATCTTTTAAAGCTCTCATTCACACCTTGCTGCACTCCAACACCCAACTCTTAATGCAGACAGCCCCTCTGGCTTGTGGAGGATCCAGGGGTGTAACATGGGACATGTAGACTTACTAATTGCTTTGGTTTACCAAGTAAAGTGGGAGCAGAGGGTCTTGAACAAAATTCATAAGGAAACAGTATTACTTTTTTTTTCTCAAAATAGTTGAATATTTCTGTACTCTGTTTAAAAACCGTTCATGAAAAAATATTGTGGTCTGTATGAAACTGATTTTAAGCTATTTTCCAACTACTTTGGTATGTGTTTTTAGTTAGTTGTCCTTTCTGTTTCGAGAGCTACCTCACTAAAGCACTTAGTAAGTGCACTCCATTTCCTCAAATTCAGATTTTTAAATTTTCCTTTTCTTTCACTAGCAGGAAGTAAAGCATTTTGAAAATCCCAGATCAATACTGGTTTGGAAGTTAGATTCATTTGCATATTAGGGCCAATCAGCATTTTAATTGGCAACTTTGGGTTTGGTTTTTTTTCCCCTTGAGTTCTAATCACTTCTATTTTATTTCTACAGTTGTTTGTTCCTTCCTCTTTTTTTTTTTTCTTTTTTTTTTTTTTGCTTGGAAATTAATCAGGGGGGTAGGCTGACCCGCAGTGAGCTCAGAGAGCTGCCCGGCTGCCTCTGACTCAGTGTGTTTGGGAGGGGAGGCCTCCAGGCAACTCAACATGGGGACTAGGTGCAAACTGTGCACTTGCAGTCCAGTTGTTTGCACTGTCCATCCCATGTTAAATGTGCTATTTGTAATGCTTCTGAAATTATTTCTGAGGTACCAAATTAAATCTGAAATGCCTGGGATTTGCACTTTACTGGGTCGAGTTTAGCGCTGCTTTTGCTTATTGCTCTTTATGGAGAAAGGAGTTCTCTGCAGAATGCATCATATACTGTCTCCTACACTTTGGTTTTTTAATGAAATTAGGTTTTATCACAACGTGTTGCATATAAGAATATTTTAATACCATTTCTGATAGTGACTACTAGATGTGCCCAGTAGCTTGCAAAAATCAGAGCCTCCTTACGTGAGTATCTGGTTTACCTGGGATTAGGTGGGCATCTCGGGTTTTTTTGGGCTGGGGTGGCTTTCTTAAAAGGCAGAAAATGCAGAGGATGTGCACACCCCTCTCAGGAAGGTTGCCCATGGTTTGGCACTGGGGTTGTGGCTGAGGTGCAGGGCAAGGGCTGCAGTGAGGGGCCTGCTCAGGGCCATGGCAGCCCCAGTCCCAGCTTGGCTCTGGAGGAAGCACCAGTGTTGCTGGTACCTGCCTTGCCATGGGACAGCAGCTGCTGCTGCCAGCTGTGGAAATCAATCGTTCTCTCTTGCTGACAGTACAGATCTTTGTGTTTGGGGCTCAGGGGCCAACGCTGTGGTTTACACATGCAGGTTAGTTGCCATAATCCTTCCTGCTGCACCACCAAGGCTCATCTAGACACATTTCCATACAGCTTCTGAAAAGCTGTGATAATGTACACAACTGCCTAAAAAATATGCAAGGACATATGTCCTGGGATTCAAAGTACCAATATGCTTTTAGCCTTGGTCTTCTGGAATTGGTTCCTTTTCAACACCCTGCAGCACTAAATGTTACAAGCCACTTGGTTGTTAACAGATTTGGTAAGTGAAATTCATTACTGATTACTACTTCAGGTATTTTATAGTGTCAGCTGTCAGCAATTGAACATAATGTTCATTTCTTAAATCCAGCTTTTTCCCCCTGACCAAAAGCAAATAACAAACCGAGTCCATTGCTGACATGTAGGATAGTAACCAAAGCCTTCCTCTAATTGCAGAAGTAACACCTTAGGACATCTCTGTGCTCTGCGCAAAACAGTGATCCTGTGAATTAGTGATGAACAATGCAGCTGCAGAATTTCAAGTTCAATGTTGTGCTGACTCAGCTGCCTTGCTTCTGCAGCCCAATAGCTGCTGCTCATCCCAAGGGTCAGCCCCAGCACTGTGCTGTCCTGTGTGGACAAACCCCTGGGTTGCTCCATCTCTTCAGTATGTTGCTATTATTATTCCACAGGCTGAAATGATCAGATTTTAAAATCTGTAGAGTGTCACTTCTTTTGCTTACAAAAACTCAAATAAATAGATCTTACAAAATTTAACAACTAAACAGCAAGGATGAGTTACAGCTTTAAAGACAGAGATGCCATTTCTTGCTGCAAAGTTTCAGCCTGAGTTTCTGAAGTTCTCTTTCTCAGCAGCAGAGTCAGAGAGTGACAAAAGTAAGAGGGAAACAGTGTCATAACTTAAAGCTTTAAGCTAAAATTTGACAAAGTGGGGTTTTTTACTGGCTCTGTAAGCGTGTGCATTATACTTCAGTGTGTGGGCATGCAGTTTTCTGAGTCATGCCATATGATCTCTCTTCTGATTGCTCCTAAGGGAAGTGTGTCCTCTAGAACATCATGAGTAAACAGCTCCGTAGGATGCTTGAATTAAATTTCAAGCCAGTTCTGCCTGAGTTTCGTCTATTACAGAAATTTGTCCTGTGCTTTCAAAATGCCATTTTCCAGACCTTGCAGGTAACTGCCCTGGGGGCTATAGGGCTTGTTCAGCAGAAGCTAAACACTAAGCTCACCAGTGTGCAGCTGGGTATTTAATTTTCACTCTGGCCCTGTTGAGAAAGCCCTTCGGTACCAGAAGAGGTACTAGCTAGTGTGCAGCTGGTGACTGCAGGTACATCAGAGGATGTCATCCCTCTGGAAGATGGGATGGGCAAAGAGAAGGCACTCACTGACTTTGTCTACCTTACCTCTTTGCAAATAACATGTGCAGGTTTTGGAGATGCTGGATGTGTCTTGGGGTTGTGGGCTTCCCCTTAGAGAACTCAGCCTTCCAGTGTGACCTTGCTTCCCCTCTGTCCCCACCAGTTCCTTAAGAAGCTGATCTAAAACAGCCCAGTTAATAAGAAAAAAAGTAGAACAGACCAGCAGAAGCATGTAGAAACCAATTGCTTAACTGACAGGGAGGTAGACAAGTTATGGCATTTGCAAAAATACTGCTTTTTAGAGGAAGCACTTCATAGACCAGCTGGCTCTTTTGCTGCATTCAGGCCTGAGCTGCCTTAAGGAATTAATTTAAAAGTCTGATATCAAACTGAACTTTATTCTCTCTGCTCCAGAAACTTGTCTGTGACACATGGAGTGCCAAGGAGACTCACAGCACATTATCCTGACTGCTTTGGCAGCTTATCAAAGCAGTGCAGAGAGCAGGATTTCTCTCTTTTTAATCAGTTGAAGGAGTTAAAAGCTTGGTGAAACAGCCTAATGGTAGTTGTGCTAGAGACAACTGCAGCTGTGAAAAGACTGTGTTAAGAAACAGGATGGTTGTGGTCTGCTGTAAGAAATAATTTTCCTGTTGACTATTTTTTTAAACAGGAAGCTGAAGAACAAAGCAGCATTAGTCTTGGTGCCTTTAATAGGCTTCAGATTTCAAATATTGCATTTAGGATAAGCGGGTCAGGAAAGGATAGGGCTTTGTGCAGAGTTTGGTGTAACGACCGAAGCTAGAAATACAGAAGGCAGGAATATAACCCAAGTCAAGCAGATGCCCTGAATGGGAAGCTGGTGTTTCTGTGGAGGCACCATAAGACGCGCGGTAACGCGGCAGGGGGCTGAGGAGAGCACTGGTCTGCCTGCAGGACTTTGCCAGCACATGTGTTTGCACAGCCCTGCGTGGTCTCGGCTTCGCTCAGTTTCCTCTTTGTCAGTCAGTCTGTCCATCCGCCAGCTTCCCCTCCCCTCCGCTTGCTCTTTCACAGTAACCGGAAAAAGCAACAGTTTCTGCAGCACAGGAGAAGAAAACTTGCAGACGCTGGAGGCAGTGGTGGTGCCTCACGACACTTTGAACTCCATGGTTTTTTCTCGATAGCCAGCCAGAGCTAGGGGAGCTGCTTCCAGCTCCTTTCCAAGCCCTTTCCTCCCTAAAGGTTTTAGACAAAATATGTTAGTCTTTTTTCAGAAAAGTTAGTCTTATTTCTTCTTAGGAAAGTAGCTCAGCAGTTGTGTGTGTGTCTGGTTTTACAGCTGTATTTGAATTCCTTTGAAGCACAAGCATCTGATGAGATAAACCTGTATTTCTAATCATTTTTTTTCTCATATGAGTATCATGGCTCATGTCAGAGCCACTACAGACTCCGTAGTGATGACTCACCTCACACCCTCACTGCAAATGCCATTTTCTTCCATTCAAAACATTTTCCTAATGCTCATACAAACTGTAAAGGGTACTGTACCTAGAACAAAGTTGATTTGGCAGATAGTGTGCTGTTACAGTTCTCCTTGGGTTCATCAAAAACAATTAGGTGACTTCAGAAAATAAGATCTGTGTATTCTTGTAAAATAACTGCTATGGCACTTCAGGAGTCAGACAGGGGTTGTCTGGAGAATAACCCTTTTCCCTGTTGCCACCGTGTTGACCTGTGCAAACATGAGGTAAGCACTGGCTGAAAGGCCAGGCTACCTGCTTGCCCAAGGGCATGACTGTGTGTGCTGCTCCTGAGGAGGAAGGTGCATTCAGAGGTGATGGTGGAGATTGGTATCTTCAGAGCAAGCAGGGAGAAAAGAAGAAGCACAAATCTTTCCTAGAGCTCTGCAGTTCCATGATAGTGTATGTGGGGATGTGGATCTTCCAGCAACTTAAAGGCTTTAAAAGGTCAGCGTCACTTTCTGAATATGGTCTTAAAGAAATTATGCCTTCTTCAAGTAAGGATTGATGGCACAGCTATGGGATTATCCTGAAGTACTTCCACAGGAACAAGATTGTTGGATTAAACTGAGTTCAGTTTCGTTACTGCATTTTTGTGCGTTGCCATAGCAATGCATGCACTGTGTATGTGTGCAAAACTGGATATGATGTCTGTGAGTTTGTATGGCAGTGGGGATCATGTAGGGAGCCCCCATTTACAGATGTGCCTGGTTTCCATACAATGCAACATGAAGTGCTTTTTACAGATTATTTGGATTTAGAAAATGTAGCAGATAAATCTGTTAGCTACAAGGATGTTTTTTAGCTGATTAGAAAGTAATCCCAAAGGTGACAGATTTATTAATCTTTGGGCCTTGTGTGCTTCTGTGGTTTTTTTGTGCAGGTTTCTTAGCAAGACCAGACGGAGCTCAGCCTTTCACCATGCCTGTGCCTCCCCCTCCAGCTCCCCCTCCACCCCCAACTCTCGCCTTGGTAAGTTTTACAGGAGGCAAACATACGAATTATATACTGCCCTTTGTTGCTTATTGCATTGAAAAGGACATCCATGATTTTGGGGGAACGCTCTCTGACATTTTATTTATGGCTAATGATGGATCCTACAAGAGGGATCATTACTTCCACTCCCTTCCAGTGTCCATATGGCTATCACTAACCACATTGACTCTATGTCCTTGTCTCCCCCTACACTAGTGGTTTGGTCTTGTATAGGGAACCTGGGCAGAGAGGCACAGCTTCCCAACAGGTTGTCTAAGGGTAATTGAAGTCTTGCTGTCCCTTGCTCTCCCATGTCCAGACACATACTCCTACTTTCTCCTTTGTTATACTCTGGTACTTACATGACCCAAACTGGAAAAAATAACTGCTATTTTTTAAATTTGGTGAGGATAGTTCTTAGCATAGCTCTCTCAACCTGCCTGTGGTAGCAGATGACAGGATCCAGTGCTGGCACAGCATAGTGGTGACAATGTATCAGACCTGACTTAAATGAGCCTAAGCTGGAATTGTGCTGTTTGCCCTCCAACAGGCATTCACCCACTTACAGGAAAGAAAAGGTTTCTTGAAATGCTGTTGTAAAGTACTCATATTTTCATTCCAAAACCCTGGCCAGTTACACAGGTGTTGCTGAAATGTCTTTCCCTCTTTTTCTACCACAAGGAAGACAGATTCTGTGCCCTCCCTGGCAACTTTCACCACCTTTCAGGAAATTGCCATAACACTGATCCAATAAGTTAGAAAGCTTTTCAGGAACCACCATTTCCTAGAAAAAAATAACCATATATACATGTGTGTGTCCACACAAGTGTACATTTGTGTTTATTGTTTTGGTTCTTCCTTGAAAAGAGTCACCGAAACATAACAGAAAAGCAAGGATCATTGAAACAAACCAACACATCTAAAGTTTTTATTGGGTCAATTTCAAGATGTCTATGTTGATGAGGTGGTGACTGCCATTTTGAATAATTTCTATCAAAACTAAAATAGTAAATAAAATTCCACCTATCTTCTGATTTATCCAGAATTTATCCATCAGGAGTTTTCAGTACAGCTTTCAAGAATGTCACCTTTTTGCGTAATCATATTACGTGCGCAGTCTGTACTTGTTCTGTCTCCAAACCGACAGTTTGCCACAGATGTCCCTTGTCTTAAAAACAAAAAAAAACAACAAAAAAAACACCACCAACTTTAAATCTTGAGTTAAAATAGGAATTCACCTACAGGTGCGGGTTAGAGTAGCAGCAGTGTTTGAGGCCTCGAGTTAGGGGCAAGGGCAGCTCCCTGTAACATGGTTCACCCAACCCGACGCAGCGCGCTACCCGCGCCGGTGCTGTTAGAGCAGAAATGGGGGTCTCAGGTAACTACCACAATTGAGCAGGACTTTGTAGCTAGAAGTTGGTTCATTTTGGCTCCTCATTTTTTATTTTATTTTGCAGGCAAATACTGAAAAGCCATCCCTGAGCAGGTCAGAGCAAGCAGGGCGAAATGCCCTATTATCTGATATTACCAAAGGAAAAAAGCTGAAGAAGACTGTTACTAATGACAGAAGTGCTCCGATTCTAGACAGTAAGTCTGACTGCACATTGGAGTTTCTGTACACATGGATGGTTCCACATGTCTGAATGCAGAAAATTATTTTATATAGCACCAAATTAACTGTCAGAAGTAGGTAAAATGAAATGCTAAGAAGTTGGCATATGTGAATTATTTTCATCATGGATTAAGTCAGCTGAGAAATCAAGTACTGCTTATGAAATGCGAGTGATCATTTGTTTGCTTACTCCCATAAAGCCTTCTCATTTGCTTCAATCCGAAAAGTATGCAGACCCTTCTAGGAGCTCTGTGGAGGAGCTGTGGCAGACCAGACAAAGTCAGGACTGAGGAGAGCACAGGAAAATAGAGTGGAATTTCAGACTCCAGTTTTGCATAAAGTGCAGCAAAGTAAATGCACCCCTGGCATGACACCATCTGCTTGTTAATGGCCCCAGTACCACTCAAAGCAAAACCAGAGCCAGGATCACAGCTCCACCTGGGTGTCACTCTGCTGCGGCTGCTCTGCCACTCCTGGAGTGACTCAGGGCTGTGATTTTTTAGCTAAGCCTTGTTGCCCAGCCTGTCCAGATGGTGCTCTGGCACAAGGCAGCAGCTCCACTTACCTGAATGGAGACACGGTCTCCATCCAGCTGCACTGCTGTGGTGTCTCACTGGACATCTTGGCAGGAACAGCCTGTGTAGTAAAAGTATTGGAAAGGTAGAGCAGAAACAGAAGATGAGTGAGGAACAAGGGCCTGCTGCATTGGAGGAACAACAGCATTTATTGCCTAGGGAGACAAGGCACTTCTGCAGACTAATAACCAAATGTGATACAACTCTGTCCAGGTCTGGCCATGCAATTAAAGGCTGGACTGTGATAGGAAGATGATAAGAAGGAAATGCCTAAAGGAGTGTGACCAAGTAAGAATATTTTTAAAAAAATAAATAAATAAAATAAAATAGACACAGTCCTGCAGTTAGGTATTTAGCTATTAAACATTTGAGTATTATCTCTGAAAGCAAAGTTATACATTATAGGTATTGTAATGAGCTATTAAGGGGATTAAAGGAGGAGTAAACAGTAAGATTAAAATGATGTGGCCTATTATCTTGTTTACATGAATTAACAAATCATGATGAAAGACTAAACCATAGTAGCAGCATTTCTCCAGAAGTTCACACCCTATGTGAGTCAGAGCTGAACTGAGCTAACATGCTTAAGAAGTGAAGGATGATGTGAAACATTCACCTGTGTATACATTCTTCCTCCTTTTTTGTGGGTGGGATTATTTGAAGTGCTTTTCATCTACAGGTTTTAATTACTTTAAAGTCAGTGAAACTTTCAGCCACCCAAGCAATTGATCTTCAGCCATTGATTTTCTGAGAGCTGATCTCCACAGATATCCCAGCCTCTGGGCCTGCTCATTTTGCAGTGACTCTCTGAATAGGGCTCTTCCCTGTATTTGTGGTTGTGGAAACACTTCTATTTTACTTTTAGCATGTTGTTGTTGTCGTCACAGAAGAAATATTGACATTAGGGAGATATGGAGCGAAAGACGGCTGATAAAATAAGTCATGCCTAGTGTAAAAATTAGCAGGTAATGATGCTGTCACTGTATTCCTGGACCTACAGGAAAGTAATTGGAAATTAAATATCCTTCCCCACTAGGCTTTATTTAAATAAGTAGATGTGGTGCAACCACATCAATAGTGACAGAGGTCTGTGCATTCCCAGAAGTGATCACCAGAGACACCTCCAAAAGGAAGGATACCTCTGTTTTCTTCCTTCCCTCCTTCCTCATTTGCTGAGATTGTCCTGTCTCTTGTTTAGTTATGGAGAAGAAGGGTAAGAAAGCAAGGGTATGAAGAAATGGGAAGCAGCTACAAGATGCTAACAAAGACATCACGATATTTTCAGAGGTCCTATCCATGATCAGTTCAAATTCTCTGTAGTTACTGTTTCTCTGCTTTCCAGTCAAAAGCAGTCTAAAGGAAAGTGATGGCTTAATGAAACACAGTGGTTATGTTTCTTGCACCACCCCTTTCACGATGGAATATTGGTAGTGGTGGTAGGTGTGATGACTGGACTTGAACAAGGACTTGTGTTTTTTGAAAGCGTTTCCATTTTTCCCCAGTTACAAGTGTTGCTCTAATGAAAAACATGGCTGTGCAGGATCAGTCTCTCTTCTCTACCTAATATGGGGGATGTTTTTCCCAACAGAACCCAAAGGACCTGGTGGAGGTGGTGGCGGCGGCGGGGGTTTCGGTGGTGGCGGTGGTGGCAGCTTTGGTGGTGGTGGCCCACCTGGCCTTGGAGGCCTTTT
>NW_009952974.1:12964305-12965359 GCF_000747805.2 Chaetura pelagica | reverse complement strand
GAGATGCTGGTAAGAAAGACCTTGCGGTTTCAGTGTGAAAAAGTAAATGACGTTGCTTAAAACCCTTACAGCGTGGCAGCAATTCACCTGCTGGGATTGGAAAAGTCTTTAAATGTCTTAGGCTCTTAGGAGATGTAATTTCCAGATTGAATCTTGTTTTATTCTTAATACTAGGTTTTATGAGGGAAAAGTAAGTCTTGTCTTTACAGCCATCCTCCTAGTTATTGATGAAAACTGATCTTGGCAAGGTTGAATTGCTCCCTGCACAGCAGGGTCAGACCAGGTCCTGCCGTAGCTGTGGGTGTGCAGGAGCAGAGGGGAGCACAAGAGGATTCCAGGTTAATTCTCCTTTGTGCACCAGGGAAAAGGATCTACTTTCCAAATGGAAAGTACATCTGTGTCAGCTCCACAACAGCATGATTTAGCACTGAGGGAGTGCATGAGGCATGCCAGCTGGCTGGTACGCACGCTGCAGCTGGAGGCTTCTCTGGGGCATGTGCTGTTTTCTTCAAAGCCTCATGCCCTTTGAAAAATAAAAGGAGATGTGGGGGCACTGTGTTTTGTAAGGGTAAGGATGTAGGATTTTACACTTGTGGAAAGAGGACTGGCCAAAAGGGGTTATAGGGTGTTAAGAACCTTCCTTACAGACAAACGTAAGTTTTCAGCACATGTGTACAGAACAGTCCCACAGAGCTGGTATTTTCTATTGTGTCACAGTCTATTTTGGGAACTTGTATTAATACAAAAGTTCCTGGCATCACAGAACAGTACTTCTCCAACTGTATGACTGGCTGCCTTCTTCCTGACAGCCACAAGTATATCCTTAGGTAACAGCTACAAGAAGGGGCCGAAAAGAGCCTTTTACAGGACTGTTGTTGTTGGGTATCATTTAAAAGCTAAAATTTCTTTGCTGTCAGGTTATGGTCCCGACTATTGTTTCTCCACTTCTTCTCCCTCCCTCCCTGCGCGGTTGCTCCGTGGGGGCCGCGCTGCTCTGCCTCAGCCGCCCCTCGGAGAAGCGTTATGGGGCCGGCACCCGCCGCTCCGCAGCGCG
>NW_009952974.1:12960071-12962617 GCF_000747805.2 Chaetura pelagica | reverse complement strand
GCGGGGAGCGGGGCCGGCCGTGCGGGATGCACAGGAGCGGGGTGCGGTGGGCGGGGCAGCGCCTCGAGCCTCGCCTGCTGCCGGGAATGCTCCCGCTCCACGTGGGAAGCAAACCCGGCTGCTGGGCACCAGGGGTTCTGCCGCTGGAAACAAGGGTTTGAGGGAACCACGGTGGCTTATGGAAAGCGCCAGTGCATGACCAGCCTGCTCGTGTGCACTTATGCAGGTCTCAGCATCTTTCACTGTAACTTCAGTAATTTTAAATGGTTGTAAACAGAGGATATCCCCATTATGATGCAAATAAGCTGTTTTATCTGGCTTCTGATAGCATTTGCCTGAGTCAACCAGTGCAAGTTAATGATGGCATTCAGGTTTGCTGAACCTGACCTCCTACGTGTCGGGAGACACGAGCACTTACAGCCAAATACAAATTATTTTAATAAAAGACCTGGCCGATGATTGTTAAATATAGTGGCAGTTGTTAGAGAGTGACTAACTGTTGTTGCTAACTATATGCAGATTTCAAAGGAGATGAGAAGTAGAATTGTCTCCTTTATATCACAACATACTTTGTCCTCTGTGACTATTGTTAATAACTTTTAAAAATTGTCCTTTGTGACTTAGTTCTCTTGATACCTGATGGTTGTCCCTTTGGAGTTGAGAGAATTGAGGCACAAACAGAGGGGGCCTATAACAAAGGGAAAGAAGCAGCATTGCACAAAAGGCAACACTGGGAAGCTCCATGGTGTTGCTTTTCATTTAATCCTTTGGAATAAAAATTCGGAACAATCTCAAACCCACCCAGTCCTGGACACTAGAGATGAAGTTCACAGGAGGTCCCACAAGTGACAGCCTGTCTGTGTTGCTTTCCAGCTTCTTGAACCAGCCTGGCTCTCCTGCAGCATAGCAGCTGTGCAGCTACAGAAAACAGTTGCCCCAGAACTGTGCTTTGTGGAGCTGGTTGCCAGCCCAAAGGTGGCACAATGCCAGCACAGTCTGCAGTAAATAAATAGAGAATTCTTGTCACATTAGACTGGGAGCATGGATCACAGTTGCAGAGAGCATCTGCAATTATTCAGATGCTTCAAGAGCTTCTTCCATGATGGCTGCTGCTTCCACCAGAACTTTCCTGGTTGGATCTTTTCTGAGGCAGATGGTTTTTAGCAAATCTGCACTACCTTTCTACTGGCTTAATAAGCAGAAGGAAGGTGTAGCAATAAATTATAAATGTAAATACTCCTGTTCTGCAGCCTTTTGATATAGGTGATGGGATTTAGGTAGGTCTAGAGAAAGAGCAAGCAAAACTATGTTGGAAGTTGCTAAATGGTTCTTATTCTTAGAAACCATTCACTGAAGGCAAACTAAAAAGAGGAGAAAAAAAACCCAAAAAAACACCAAGTACAGCGTGTTTCCTGAGGCATGTTTCCACGCTTGTTGCTGGAGACTTAATATCTGCTGCTGTCTCTTTCCAAATGTACGTCTGTAGCTAGATTTCATCAGGACAAGGAAGCATTTCATAAAACTTAACATAATTATCAGTTGCCCAACTGTGCCAAACAGAGGTAGCAAGACTTTTGAACACGTGTAGCCCTCCACACCCTCTCCTTTGTCTCCTTATGTCCTAACCATGGGTTCCTCTCTCCCTGGCTACAACAGCTTTCTTGCCTTTATTTTCTGGCTCCTCTGGGAGAATGGCCCTTCCCCTGCCCTCAGGACAGCCCTGGTCCTGTGTTACCTGGGCTGTGCCTTTGTATTTGCCCTGTTGCATCACTGCACCAGTTACTCAGATACACAGACACTGGAAATGCCAGTCTACGTGTGAGGTCTGTTTCTAGTTTAGCAGGAGGTGGATATGCTCCAACTACTGAAAAATCTGGTGTGCAGCACATGCATTTATAAATATAAGTATGTTTATATTTATTAGCGAGCTTTTTTTTATTAGCAGCTTATGCTGCTTTACCACTGCCCTTCCTGGGCTGAATTCCCCTGTGTTTCTACACAGTCTCTGGCTGTGACACCCAGAGGGGACCACCCCTATGGATGGAGGGCCTCTGAGGGCAGCAGAGCTCTTCTGCTACATGTCCGCTTGCCTTGTAAAGGTACATGGAAAGGAAATGTACTATGGTTTGGATCACCACAGTACCCTGAATTCCATTTTTAATTTGTGCTCATTGTGGTGAATGTATTTAGAATGGTTTAAAAGTGACTGCAAGGACCAGCACCTTTCCAGAGACTTGTTGTTGCTGAGGGACATGGGAAATACGAGCATTGACATGTCTTTATGATTACATATACTCTGCTTTTCTGATATCTACTTGTCAAATTGGCACCAACTCCCTAGAGAACCCTGGAGAGCAGGGAAATGGGTGATGAGGGTGGTTCCTCCTTGGGGCTGAGGGTTCTAAGCCCACCTGCTCTGGTTAGTTCGCAGGAGGCCATGGGCTGCAGGCAGGGGCTTCTCTCTGGCAGAATAACCCCTGGTGCAAACTGTGTGTGCTTGCCTCTTGTCTTGCTGCAGGCCCCCTCCCACCGCCTCCTCCCATAAG
>NW_009952974.1:12947474-12959791 GCF_000747805.2 Chaetura pelagica | reverse complement strand
TTCAAGGGCTGTCCCTGCCACTCCTCAGCTGCCCTCCCGGCCAGGGCTGGACGCCCAGAGAGGAGGACCACGAGTGCCTCTTCCCCCTGACCGGCCGGGCTTGGCAGCGCCGCCACCACCGCCTTCATCAGCTGTCAGAAACGGCTTCCAGGATGCAGGGGATGGTAAGGCCTCCTCCTGACTGCTTGCCTTTGACAGTGGTGGCTTTTGGCCTTAGTGCTGCAAAAAGGATTTGGGTTAGAAGCTTAGTTTCTAGTGCAACCCTTTGATTTCTGGTCAACAACAGTGTCGTTTGGGCCTCTGTTAACCCTGCCAAGTAAGAATGGAGTAAATATGCCACAGAGCAGAGCTGCAGAGTTGTCAGTGCAGTCTCCAAAATAACCCTTTGAAAAGTAAAAGAAGTGTATTCACTGTGCTTTGCTTTGCTACAATACAGAAGTAAGGCTTAAGGGGATTGTTTTGGCTTTAACATTAATTCAAACCATAGTTACACTAAGACTCTTTAGAAGTCAGAACTGATGACTTAGAAGCTGAACAACAGATGAGGAAAGAGATTGTCAGAATGCTGCTGGGAATGTTGACTAACCCTCCTTTTGCTAGTGTTTATTGAAAAGGTGATGTCCAAGATTGCTGTGTTTTAAGGTTTCATCACACTTTTCAATTGTTTTCTATTTACAAAAGACAGATAAATCTTCCAGCTAATTATGAGGGGTCAAGACAGGTGTTTCTGACATTTATAAGGTTAGAAAAAGCAAACAGAAAAAAAACCAACCTGTAAATCACCTTTCTGAAGCATTTTCAGACACACCAGATAAAGCAGGTGGGTCACAAACATTTTTTCTTACACAAGTCATTTGCAAGGTTCAGAACCCACAGCTTCTTTGCACATTGGTTTCTAATTGCAACCATTGGGAGTAAACATAATAAAACTGGATCCCAGCAAATAACCACGTGTACAAACTGCCTGGTAAAACTTATTCACCTGTTCATTACATTATGCAATGAAATATAACAGTATTTCAAGAAAGTTAGGATGGCAAAGTTTAAGATAGCCCACAGTTTTGTCTTTGGGCCTCGGAGTTCAAGTGCAGAACAGGGCTACATAAAGATGTTTTTCCAGTTATTTCAATGAAGAAACTGATCAGCTTGCTTTATTCTTTAGAATCCTGTACACTCAGTAAGTACATCAGTAGGGGCACTGCAGTTTCCAACTCATGCATTTTCCCATTTTTGGCATTAGCTACATACAAGTTTCTGTCATAAATTTTATTATAACGGCAACAAATTTTCTTTTTCGTGTTTAAAAATTAAGGAAGAAAAAACACTGCTTACAAATCATTGTGCTTTTAATGATGCTTTTGAGCTCTGTATGTCGTTGAGGTATGAATATGAGAAAATTTCCCAGAACAAAATGCTGTTCTGAATTAGGAGACAGTATGCATTTCTGGTAACATGTATGTTTATGTGTGTGTATAAAAAATCAGATCTGTTATACATGGAAGGGAATATAGCACTTATTACAGTGCAGTTTCAGCCATTTTCCTGATCTGTCATTTTACATTAAATTGGCTAAGTGATCAATTACAATTAGTAAGAATTTTCATTCTCAAACTAACCTAAACATCTTTTTCCCTGATTTCCCAGTGTTTCATTATTGCTGGTTCAATACTCAGCAATCTAAATATCTTAAATATAGAGTGTATTAACCACTATGTTAACATCAGTTGACTTTCCTAAAGCTATGTCACAAAACTAACAGTTGTGTGGGGTTTTTTTCAGATGAATGGGAAAGCAGATTTTCTTTTCATCCTATATCTGATTTGCCACCTCCAGAGCCATATGTACCCATGAACAGAAGTTATCCCAGTAAACTAGCAAGAAATGAAAGTAGAGGTAAGTTTTTTCCACCTCTGCCATTGGAATTTCAACCTATCATCCTAAAACAATATGGATGAGGAAGAGAGTGGATCCTAAGGGTTCAAAACTTCTTAGACTTTGCAGCCTGGCCACCCTTCCCCACCACAAAGAAAAAGCTAAATGCAGGTTCACAGGCAGAAGTTCTCTTAAACTTGTATTAGAGGAGGGGAACTGTTTGGTTTTTAAGTTGGAACATGTGTTGTAAGAGACCACCTGTGTCGTTATATTCAGCCTCCTTCCACTACAGGCAGCCAGACCCACAAAATCCCCTTGGACTTCCTTCTCATTTTCTGTCTAAATTCATTTATTCTTGTGCCATCATCGTCCTTGAGTTTAATTATCCTCCCTCCTTCATATGTTAAACCCCTAATATTTTTTAAGACAACATTCATATCCTCCTCTCAGCTTTTGTTTTGCTGGGCTTAGTAAATTAGGATGTTCTACACTCTGCTTCCAAGTATGTTCTGTGATCAGGGTTGCTTCTGTATACATTTCAGTTTGGTTTTGTCCTTTCAATCAGTATTACATGCCATTCCAATTCAGGACTCAACTATGTCTGCTACAGCAGCATAAATGTTTCCTGCTGTCATTAGTGGTATTTTGCCCAATACACCCAAGGATCAATTTACTTCTTTCACAACTAGTGACACTGGTGGCTCATAGTTATGCTGTAATCATCAGTATGGTCAGATGTTTCTCCCTCTCCTGTTTCCAAATGATGAGGTTTCGTTGGGAGCAGAAAATCCTTCTAATCTCTGACCTTTCACTTTGCCTGGTTAGCTTTCATCCCATTTGCGTTACTCCACAAGGAAAGGCAAATTAATACATGCATTTTTTATATTTCTTTTCATGAGTTTGAAAGCAAAATCTTGATATAGATAAAAACATGAAGGGCTTTGGAATGTTACTGTACTTAGAGTTTGCCACTTCCGTTGAAATTTGCATGGGTTGCAAGTAGCTCCGAGGTTTGTGTGTGCATCATTAGTCAGGCTAACAAGAGCTATTGATCTGTTCTGAGAAGGAGCCAAAGGACTAAAATACATATGCTTTCCAGGCGTTTGGGGATAGGGTTAGTTAAAAACTTCTTTTTTTAACAGTTGGAAGTTCTGATGTTGTTGAACAAACTAACCAGAAACTCTACAACGATTTTTTTAGTAAAATGGCTGGGCAAGAAGATTAGTAGATCTTCACCAGTTACTGAGTTAAAGGCTTGGATTTAAACTCCCATTTTAAAAAGAAACAAGGAAGAGTAACAATAAAACCTTTCGTTCTCTTTTAGGTGGTTCTGGCAGAAAAGAGAGAGGTGCCCCCCCGCTTCCGCCTATACCAAGGTGAAATGGATTCTGGCCCATCTTTGGGCAACGCCTGTTTTCAAGTTTCCTTCGAGTCAGCTCTCCTGTCTACGTCATCGGAAAGTCGTCTGTTTTGCTTTATTTCCACTTTTGGCTGTCAGCTGGAACGAACTTCAGTCTCTGTTACCGAAGTAATAGATGCAGCTTATGAACTGTCGTTGCTCAAAGCTATACATTTTATTTGCTTATGCTGCAGGCTGTCATAAAAGACGTTTTGTGGACCATACACAACATAACGTGCATCATGTGTCCAGCTCTGTCCCCTCGAGAGCTCCACAGGAGGTCTGGCTTTGAATTTAATGAGACCTGGAACAAAGCTGTTTGATTCACTTTGGGTACAGTGGCTGTATTATTTGAATGACGAAGTACAATCTATTTTCTGTTTAAAAAAACAGTTGCTGGGGAAAACCATGTAGCAAAGAGTCCCCTGGATCCTTCTGTGCATGCCTAACTTGGCCCATCTGCTTCTGCAAGCTATAAACCTGCTACATGGTGACCAAGAGTTCATCCTAAGCCTTTTCACTTCAGCTTAGCCAAGCAAATCTTATTTTACACAATAGATAGAACATCCTGCCTCGAGGATGCAGTATGTCTGGCCTTGTTTTTAACTGCAGAGAATCTTCCAAAGAAGAGCACAAGTGAAGAGTTCAGCAGCATAATTTTAATTATTTTTTTTATCCATCTTCCCTTTTTTTTATAGTGTTATGCATGTAGTACCTAATTCTTCCCTACTGTGATGTGGACCAACCTACAGTCATCGGTGTCCTGGGTTATTATCATGCTCTCTGCCTGAGACTACATGGCAAGACTCCTCAGAAGGCAGTCTTGGTGCAAATGCAGCAGTTACTGTAGCTGCAGGCTCCTCCTGTGAGGCATTGCTGACACCAGTGCTCCTCAGTGTTTCTTTGGTACAATTAAATGATGGGTTTGACTATCTGGGGCTTAGGTGACAAGTCTCAGAGAGGGTGTGTTTGACTTGTGTTACAGTAGAGCGGCTGAGGTAAAAATGTGTAAGTGAAAACCCTTTGATGTAGCAAAGGAGGTCTGGATTTGTGTGTTCAAGTGGGAGCATCAGCTCCAGACTTTGCTGTTTGCACTGGTTCAAGAGAAATGGGAAGATTTGGCCTTCTGAGTTTACCATGAAGCCTGTCCCTTCAACCTTTGCTGAAAGGAGTCTCTGCAGAGAGCTGCAAGGCTTACATTAGTAGAATAGAGTGTGAAGTATTCTAACATTGTGACAATTGGTTAATATGTTTAATTGCTTTTTAGTTTTGTGTGTGAGAAAAGAGTTTATTGTATGAGCACATTCTACAAATGTATCTTAGCACATATAAAATGCTGTTGGAAGTTAGAGAAAGATTATAATTCTGGATTTAAAATATTGCTGAATGATAGCTCTTTGCTAATTGAACTTTTGAAGGTTAGCTTTGAAAAATATCTCTTCTGTCTCTCCAACAATTTCTGTTTCTTTAATGTAGTCCTTGGGATCCCTACCAAGCCTGTATCAGCAGCATTGCTCAAAAAAAAAAAAAAAAAAAAAAAAGTTTTGTAGGTTAAAAAAATGTTTCCCTAGCATGCGGCTACAATGAGGTCAGTCCTTCAGAATCCAGGGAATTTAGCCAAAGAGAGTGCGGACCCCACTGAAGTGTTTGTGTTTTTGCTCTGTCAGTGGGAGGGGCAGACCCCCTTCCTGCCCCACAGCCGAGGCAGTCACCATGAAGGGGATGAGACAGAGCTGAATTTGGCCAGATCAAATTTAATTTGGCCTCTTCAGTGTTTGTTTACAAAATCTTGTTAGCTGTGATAGCATTTGATCTTGTACCTTTTTTTTTTTTTTTTTTTACATTTTTATATCTAATGACCTATTTTAAGTTACTATTTATGGTCTTGAACCTGCAATAAAGTGCGCAGGCGCAGGGATGTAACTACATCTGATTGCAGGATCCTGGCTGTAAGAGTTTCTTAAACAGATGTTAGTGGGACCTCCATGTGACAGGTGCACCTTGGGATCAAACCTAGAGCAATACTGAATTTGTATATGTATTTTATGGATGTCATTTAACCATATGCACTATACAAAGTGCCTCTCTCTTTGAGATATTATTATGTGAATAGAAGTCCAAATAAGATTTTTAGGATAACTTAAACAATAAATTATTGTATTCATGTTATTAAACTAAAGCACTTAAAACTTTCTAAGGAACAACATTTTAAATTTAAAAATACAACATTTTCACTACCTTGACCTGCCAAATCTTTTATTAATATCCAAATAACTATGCAGCCAAAAGGAAAAAAAACCAAACCTCCATAAACTGTACCTTTTTTTGTAACTTACCTGCTTCCAGGACTGTTTTACTTCAAGTGAGTCAATGAAAACACTGCACATTGTTCTGCCAACTCTCTACATCATTCAAAATATAATATATTTGAACTTTTGAGCAAGGTTTTCCGACCAGAAATTCTGGACCACTACCAAAGACTTGGCAAACCAGCTTCTCTCTCACTTTGAAATGTGTTGTGTAAAAGGCCCTCAGTCAACAAGCCAAGAAACCTGAGCTGCTTGGATTTAGCACTTCTTTGTACTATAGAAACCTCTTCAGAATGGATGTTTGATATATATGTAAAATAGCTTAAGAATGCAGAAAGAGGTATTTTTTCACCTAGCAAGAACTTTACTATTTATATCTTTTGCTATAAAAGTCCCTAGATATATCCCAGAACAGTGCAGCATCTTATCATTCAGTAATATTGCTTCATGTATCAGTAGCTACTGACAATATTATCAGTATTAAAGTATTTATTTCACTATGAAGCGTTAAAAGAGAGGAATGCAAAACCTTTTGAATCAGTGGTGCCTTATGACTTTTTTTAGTCAACTTCTCTGTGTCTCACTAGAAAAATTTAATAGGTGTTGTTCTTCCCAGACCTGATGTAAATAGTGCCAACAGTAGCATTCTGCAGTGGTTGAGCCAGTTCCTGCTGTTGCAATGTGCTCAGCCTGCTAACTTCATTGAGCTCAGTGCATGGAGACACTATTAGATCAGTCTTCAGGTGAATTGCAGGTGGGCACTGGCTAACCTCAGCATCAGTTGTTGGTATTGCTCTGGAAATGTAACCCTTTCCTAAAACCAGCGTCTCATGCTGCTGTCCATCCAGCCCCAGCTGACTTCGGTGTGGTTGCATACGTCATGAGAGGACTAAATTTGATTCACTGCTTTCATATGAGATTTAGTGAGTTTGTTTCCATGACATTGTATTATAAACCTTCACACCTCAAACTGTCTTTTTCGGTCATCATTAAGACTTACAGTGTGTGACAACAGCCACAGATGCTGATTTTGTTTAATTCAAGTCTGAAAATAAAATGGGAGTAACTTTTGTACCATGTGACAATAATTTTTGCTCAATATTTTTGGAAGAAAAGCACATGTTATGTCTGTTACAAATTTCTGCACCAACCATGGGGAGAAGAGGTCACAGTGGTTAATGTTCAGAATTGTTAAAGGAAACGCAGCTTGTGATTGAGGAAGCCTGTATTTCTGTAAATGAACTACTACTTAAATAAGGTTGCAAAATTCTTGTTTAGAAGCCAACATTTCCCAACAGTAAAAGAATCCTAAGAACAATTTATTTTTTTTTATTTTTTGCTGCAAGACTGAACTGTTAAAAGGTTCCTTAAATTGTCTCTTAAAAAACTGAGTGGTAGTTTCTTCTTGCAGTAACAGCTGTTTACATGTCACTTGTAGAAGTAGGTCTGTGTTGGAGCAGAGGATGAGGGAACTAGACTGCTATCTTGCTTCACTATATTGTAACACAACAATTTTCTGTGCAAAAGTGTACAGATAGAAAGGATACTTTTTGCCTTGAAAGGAAATGAGTTGAATGATCAAACTGGGATTATTTCAAGTTGAATGTCAAATGTCAAGAGACCTAGAGAGGGCCCCTCAGCCCCAGGACACTGGAAAGGAGTGCTTATGAAGATACAGACCCATTGGCTGAGTATTGCTATCAATACTAGAGTACAAATCACAATGTAAAATGTGCATGTATGTGATACCACAGCACAACAGGGTGAGCACCGTTGTCTCACAGGTGCAAACAACCTGTTTTAGCGGTACTTTGTCTCTGTATAATATATATTTCATAAACTTTCATTTTTTTAATGGTGTTCACCATAAAAGAAGGATAATCTCTTACCTAAGATATTTGTTAACATATTACATGTGTCTAGTTCATGGAATAATTCTCTATGTACTTTAGGAGAAAACAGGGATCTTTCAGCCTCTAAGGTGGAAGTGTCTGGACCATCTAATTAAAAATGTAAACCTGGAGCACTAGCAAAAAGGGGAGCATTGAAGTTACTCAGCAGAAGCAGGGCATGTGTGTTTGTTCTCAGTGAGTAAGCAGCAGGTAGGTGGGCAGACTAAAAGAAAAAAATGGAAACTGTGTGTCTTAAAAAAGGGAGTAGCCCTTCAGTAGGCTGCCATTTTGAAGTACAGTTTGTCTTTGATAAATGTTCTTTAGTGTAAACTAACAATGAGTGCGAAGGAAGACCTCTAAATGTGGACTTCCAAAGCCACACATGACTATGAAAGAGAGAGAAACATAAAATATAGGCTGAGCAGAAAGTAATGTTTTTATCAGATGCTTAAAGTTTGAGCTTTTTATAAAATATTATTCTATTTCTGTGAATATTTTTCTGCTTAACATTTATTTTGTATGTGATTGTCTTATTTTTCTGTCCTATGCCAAATAAATTTTACTTTTATTTAATTAGTGATGCAGACTCTTACATGGAGAACAACCACAGTTGCTTCCGTGACAGAAGCACGTCAGCTTTAGCAGGAGTGTGACAGTGAGCCTGGAGGGAGCTGGGGCAGGTTGCTCTCCTCCCCTCCTGCCTGCCGTGGCACAGCAGCACAGTGCTAATGCTCAGAGAACTTTGGATCTCCCTACAATAAAGATTAGACACATGCAGATAAGGAGAAATAGTGGGGGTAGTTTAGGCTAGAGAATGATTGAAAATCTGTGGTCAGCGATTCTGTACTTGTAGCTGCCCATGGTGTGAGCTGTGGGCAGTGGCTCTTGGCAAGGCCAGCTAGGCACTGGCCATGGGGAGGTGACATGGAAAATCACTCTAGTCAAGCACTTACTTTTGTTCCTCTTAACTCCATTCACTAGGCAGAAGACTGCTGGAGAATATCAAAGGAATGAAACCCCCTGTTCTTGGTCTTGGATTAACTTTTAATCTTAACTTTTTCAGATACCTTGGACCAGGTTCATCACAGAAAAACCCTTTAATAAAAGTCCAAAGGAGGCTCAAATTCAGGCTGCACTTCCAGCTTCTCCTCAGAAATTAGAAAGGTCATTTAAAGCCCTGAGCTAAAAAGCTCTGTGCTGTAACTCATCTATCTTGCAAAGACAAGCAGCAGATTTATGCTTAGACAGATGGTCTAAGATCCACATCTTTTGGTGTCCATGGGAACTGCTTGTTGATACTTTCATTTTACAGACTGACTGGGACAGGGATCTCAGCTTTCTTAAAAGGCCACAGACACCCATGGTTCAGATGAAATCTAGACGCTCACCAGTCCCAGTGTCTAGGCTTTATTAATAGAAGAGCCACGACAGAGGGTGGAAGCTGGGAGTCTGTGAGCTGTAAAGGAGCCTGCTCCACAGGCTGAGACATCTTTGTTTGCAGACCTTAGTAGCAGTGGCCTTGAACCAGGGGTCAGGGGTATGTATCTAATGATCAGCTACTAGGAATGCATCGCTCACATTTTACCAAAGGAAACACAGTTCTTTCTAGTTTTCAATAAATTAAATGTCTTTCTTGACTTTAGGAAGAGGGAACTGAACCGAGCATGCTGTGACCTAGTTGTAACCACAACATTGTCCTTCCATTTAACTCAGAAAATGCTGTTGCTTTAAAATAAACCCACAGACTACACTGTAAAACAGTTCTGACTGCTCCTTGTAGTTACAGGAAGGCTCACATGTTACATGCAGCACACACAGAAATACCCAGCTCCTTTGATCATGGTTCAACTATTTCCAATGACTTTCCTGCCTTGTATGCACAGGCTGCTCCCTTCTGCCCTCTTACCTAGTCTGACTCCATTTCTCATTGAAAATAGTAAATTGGTCCTACACAATTGCCTGTTTGGGGGCTAAGTATTGGCCCATATGTCCCTGTAAAACAATGAATGTTTTAGTTTAAACAAAGTAGGATAAGAGTCTTCAGGATTTGTTTTTCTCTGGCTAAAAAGAAGTTTAATGACCAAAGTATAACAGTTGTTTCTGCTATCTTATGGTTCTTCAAAAATTACCCAAATAGTAGCATGAAGTAAGCTTGATTCCAGGTTTTATTTTCTGATACACTCTCGGAGTTCCTATACATTTTTTTTTCTACATGATGAAACCGTGTGGTTTACACTTTTAAAAGAACTCATCCTTTTCACTTGTTGAATAGGCCTCTGCAATCCTCCTAAAAGGTTCAGACTTGCTTTTCCAAGTTGTGAGAGTTTGGCACATACCATGGCATGCTAGCTTTAAAAATCAAGTTCTTTTTCATCAGCAAAAAATGTTCCTTCCCAACACATGAACTCCTGTCTACAACAACAGCTGTGCCTGGGCTCCACTCCCCCTTTCAAATCTATCACAATAAAAGTTTTGCAGAGGTCACATGAGGTAACCTTTCCTGTGCTGTGCTGATTGTTATGCCTTTGGAGTATCTGTGCTACTTGGTCTATGCGTGTTTACACAAATACAGACTGCTAATCAAAAACCTTGGTGAAGCAGAAAAGTAAACAGGATGGCTCTCTCTCCACACTGTAGGTACTGGAGCAGTCAGTGCTGGGAAGAAGAAGCTATTCGACTAATCCTTGTTGCTATTGTGAGCTAGTAAAAGCCTCTGAACACACAGATTACATCCACTAATGTGCAGGCCTTATAAAGACACCTCTGAGCAGAATGATTTTTTCACATTGTGGAATGGATGTAGCAGTTCTTCAATACTTCACTTGTCTTTCTATAACTCCTGAAAGCATTTATCTAAGAATTTTTTTCATAAGTTTCAGAAGTTGCTTATCTCATGTATCCCTCCTGTTCGCTTTCCTGTGCCTAGGAAATCTCCTAAAACAAGCTTCATTAGCCAAGCCATTTGCATCCTAGCAATTTATGTGCCCTCTTCTTATGTATCAGACCCATGGTAAGCAGCTCTGCTATTACTGAAATGAAGCAAACTGCTTGCTCTCTAACAGCCCCCAAAGGTGGCATCTCAATGGAAAAGTCTTAGTTGTGTTAAACTTTCAGTTTCAGTGGTCAAAACTGTATGGGAAAGGCTGCATAAAGGATTCCTTCCACGAGGAAGAATTTTTATTAAACTGTTTAAAAAACAACAACAACAACAAACAAAACTACTCCTTTATTCTGCTTTTTCATAGCTGACAAAAACAGATAGTTAAATGTAAAATTTTTTGTACCTAAGGGTGTTCATTTCAACATAATTAGGTAGGACACAATTATTTTTAAACAGTAATGATCCTGCACACTTTTGTTATTTCTTGCATTGGCAATCAGGCCCTTAACCTATCTAAAAATTTAAACAGCAGTCCAGGTACAGAAATAATCTTGATGGAAGGATGACCAAAACAAAAACATCTCGATTAAGACACAGAATAAATTGGGTGGCTGCTGCTAGCACCTGTGTCCACCATCAATCTGTCTACTGAACAAAACCATCATTTTAGATAATCACTTCTTCAATCTTAAAACATGTATTATGGCTTAAGATATATGATTTCTGCAGAGGCTACATTCAAAATGTAAAATAGAAATCTATCCTGAACACTGTCTATATGATATTGCCAGGCTTTCTACTCCACTTAAAAAGGGCTCTTCTCATTTTCGTATTTTTTCCTCTCTGTTTTTACCATTCTTTTTTTCTTCCTCAAACAAAGAAGTTATCTCTTCAAGAATGTTGGGGTTTAGCCTACATAAAATACCTTTCTCATTTTGAATATGGGACTGTTCTTGTTGTGTGGGGTTTTTTGCTAGAATATGGCAGAAATCTCTGCCTAAGTGCCTCTAAGGTAAAGCCAGTCAGAGGGGCCCAGGATTGGTTGCTGTTCATCCTTCCTCTCACCAAAACAGGAACTACAGACCCCTCCCTGCAGCCCACGCAGGGCTTCAGCACCATGCAACTCCCGTTTCAAACCCAAAGGGACTGCTTGGGCTGCCTTTTGCATTTACCTGTGTGCAAAATTGTTTAGCTCCGAGCTTGTGTGAGCGCTGCACGCGACGTGGTGCAGAACCAAATCCCTTCTGAAAATGTGTTTGTGTTCGTGCCAATATGGGAGTTTAGGCCGTTTTTTATCTCACATCCTACCCGGCTTGAGGTAAGCGTTCGTGTATGCAGGGCTGTGACAATGAGTCTTTCCAGTCCTTCTCCATTCTAACAGAATGTTTAGTAAATCCAGAGTTACTGGTGAGCCCTCACAGGCCCCGTTGAGCAGCAGAGCCCGTGGGGCTGGAGGCCAAGCCTGTTGGTACCTCAACACCAGCCCTCTCTGCAGACTGCTCAGACTCGTGAGAGCTGGGATTTTCCTCTCATTATTTAAACTGTAAACTTTCACTTCTGCTATTTGGGCAGGAGCTTGGGTTACTTATGAAACTCGGGGTCTTTGAAAACACAGATAGCCTGTTGATTTCCGCTAGAGGTGCAGGTGGGAATAGTTATGATGCATCTCCAGCCTGGTAGTTTCTCTTGGTGCTGAGAAATGCTCTGCCTGTGGTGCAAGCAGAGCTGTGTATCCTGTAAGTTGCCCGAACTTTGCATTCAAGGCGAGCAGAGCCTCGGTACTTTATGGAAGAGCATGTTAGACCGTCAGTGAGCACCATGGACCTTTTTTGAGAGGCTCTAGTTTCCACAGCCGATAACAAACCCGAATCCCCAGGGAGCAGTTTGCCAAGCCCTGCTGGAGCACCTGGACGCAATGAGGGCTCCCCTGGAGCCGCCCAAGTCCCGAGCGGCGGGTGCGGGCG
>NW_009952974.1:12944484-12945242 GCF_000747805.2 Chaetura pelagica | reverse complement strand
AGCCGCGCGTTGGGCCCGGGCGTGCGGCGCCCGATCCGCCGTGCGGTTACACAACTCTGGGGCGAGTAAAATTCACTGTTGGCACGAGAATGATGCAAGAGAATAACCCGCCTGAGTCTGCCCTGTTTCAGCTCGGGTGAAAGCAGCTGCGGCACCTGAACACAGCCTGTAGCAAATTAGGGGTGCAGGGGAAGAAGGTAAGAATTCAAACGAAGGACCTTTTATATTGAAAATGTCAAGTGGAAGTGACAGCTTGTTATAAGAAAACCACTCTGAGAATTGCAGTCTTGACACAAATCTTTACTTAAATATTTAACAGAAGAAAAACATTCCTTTGTGTTCTGAGTCGAAGAGAAAACACGCTCAGTCTCACAGTCCATGTGAGATTAAAATGTTGGCCTTGAATTTAAATGAAAACAACATTTCATAATCAGAAGAGGGCATGAGGAATAAGCAATGTTAAGGAAGGTTACAAAGGGCACATTCATATTCTCCTGTGACAAAGTAAGAGAAAGGATTGAATGCTATTGTAGTGATGAAATGAAGAAGAAATAAATGAACACAAACCTGCCGGGTTTCTGCCAGCAGCAGCAGTGCAGTGCGTTTGCTGGGTAACGTTTTAACTGTGAAAGTAACACATAGTGGCTCGAAAAACAGTGGGGCATGATGTGATCACCACTGTAAACTTAGCAAGTTGAGAGAATTTACCAAGATTTGGGTCATGTTCTGAAAAAATTTCCAAAGCTTTTCCCTTGTGA
>NW_009952974.1:12938617-12944444 GCF_000747805.2 Chaetura pelagica | reverse complement strand
CAGGAATTGTTTTTTTGTTTGGGTTTCCTTAGTAATCAGTTGCTTGCTGAATAAGCAACAGGTGCAGCAGATCACACATTAGAAACAACTTATTTAATCAGTGTAACTTGCTTTAACATAGTTTTCCTGAGCAAAGCAGCATTTGCTAACTTGTGTGCAACACTGACAACTTTTACATTTATTTTTTGTGTTTTGAGGGAATTTGAGTAGTCTTGCAGTGACTGAGCATTTGAGAGCACTGAGAACATGTAAGTAACAAGCTGCCTCTGTCACAATAAATGAATGGGTTTTCTTAGACCAAGAAAGAGCTGCAACTCTTATGGCCTGTTCTTAATTATTTCTCCACGTACTGTTAGTCATATGGGTATGTGAAAATGTAAAAAAATATTATAAATGTCTGCATACAGTAGATGCAGTTCTAACCATAATATAAAGTAAATGGACAACACTTGATAATTATTTTCCAGATAAAGCATTGAAACCACTATATTAAAATAGTGCTTTCTTGGCATGGCTTCCAAATACTGTCTTTTTTTTTCTCTCTCTCTCTTTTTTTCTCCCCTGTCAGACTGGTCAACTTGTTTCATTCCTCATGTTTTATTTAGCAAACCTACCTTCTTGCTGAGTCAAGTAACAGGTTCATACCCTAGCACCAATGATGGCATGTGTACAATTAGGTCTCAGCTACATTGTTTTGTCTTCCCTGAAACCCACTTCAGAAAAAAAATAATCTCTTAGTATTGAAATCATATGGGCCTATTCTGAACATTAATGGATTCAGTGCCACCTAATTTGGACTCTTTGCTTTAGAGAGGCGAATTTTACCATGCATGACATTTACTGCACTTTCTTACAAGAGCAATATATTTCAACAGACCTGAACATACGTAATTATTGCTGAAGTTTTAGTTTTACCTTCTGCAAGCTGCCTGTATTAGCTTCGTATGTTTTCTTTTGGCAGATACAGTATTGTGAAGACTATAGTTGCACCTACAGCTCTCAGACACACCAGTGACACTTGCACTTGTCTCAGCCACACAACAAAGTGGGAGTGAGCATGGTACAGTAAGCATGGATTTTGCAAAACCAACTTAAACATACACACTCTCTTACAAAAGGTACTATAACAAAAATACCAATTAACAACATAGATAATGGGGGGTACTACTGCAAAATTGTAGATTAGCAGATAAATAACTTTTTTGAGAAGGCTTATGTTTTGCAACAGGGTTCCAAGATACCTGAAGTGAATGTAAACAACCAGTATAACCTTCATTGTTTCTGCTCCAAGCTTATGGGTAACTGTGTCTGGCTAGACATTCTCCTAGCCTCTAGATTGCTCTCAGAGACACAGATGCTGGGTTTTTCATGGTGTTTAAGCCTCAAAAGTTTGGGGTTGTCTTTTATGGGACTGTTAAGTGCTTTCCCTTCAACACCCTGCTCCAGAGAAAAAATCTAGGGACCTCTTGCCTGTCTATAGATTAATTCTCCACAGGTTTCCTTTGTTGCTTAACTGTAGGTTATTGTTCTCCACAGGTTTCCTTTGTTGCTTAACTGTCTCATCAATTATAGGTATATTGTAAGATACAGTTTATTTCCCAGTAACCATGTGAGTCAGCACAAGTGATCAGGTTCATCTAGAGAGAGAGATAAGCACTTAATGTTCTTCCTGAACATCCTACGCACAACTGCAAGAGAGCAGACATTAGAAACCAACAAACTTTCGGAATGCTGAACTACAGTTTTAGATAACTAAAGCTAGATGATCATTTTCAGATGGCATCAGCTAAGCAAACTTAACAAATGTTGAGCACAGGTCACCTGCCTTGTGAATTATATTGTCCATTTACGTGTGAAGTGATGATCAGTGTGAGAACAAGGCCGTGTTGTCTGTAGGCATAACTCAAACTTTAATGTACAATTTGGCTCATTGTCAATAACCAAGGAGCATTGAGTAAGTATTTTTCCTGTAATTGAATATAAGGAGATTACCTAAGAAGTGCTAGTCTCTCCACCCATTGTTGTAATTGCTGTGTTAGTAAGTTATTTGGATTTTTCCATGCACAGAGCTGTCTGGAAATCACGCTGAGATTGTACCTATAGATTTCCAGACAGGTTTCATCTGGATGCATTATCCAACATTCTTGCTGTCCTTCCATCCTCTGTATTCTTATTTCTGTCTATTCTTGGAAAAGTGACCTTTTTATAATGTCCTACTGAGAAGTTATTTAGAGAGATGTTGGTGCCACATTTTCAATCAATAGCACTGCTTTGAAGCTCACCTGGTGCTTCCTATTGTAAGGCAGTGTTGTCTTTCAGTTATCACCATACCCTAACAGTTTGGCTATAATGTCCATGCTTGTCCTCTGACTATTGGGGGGGGGGGGGGGGGGGGGAAAAAAAAAAGGGGGGGGGGGCGGGCAGAGAAAAACAAACAACCAAACAACAATCAGTTACTTTTCGTATTTTCAGAAACAAACTGGAGAAAGGTACTTGCTTACTGTAAATTATTGAGGGCTTTCCTTCAGAATACTCCAGTATTTCAGGCTTTGCAACAAGCACTTGCAGTTTGCCAGCGAAGTACCCTTCACATCAAGTATGAAGATATATTTGTGATGCCCTGAAAATCTGTTCAAATTAGCTCAGTTTTATGCCTTTGAAAAGTATATTTGCATGTGGTCACTGCTGGATTTTAAAGGCTACATTATCTAAAGCCTGTTTTCATTGAAAGAATTTAGCCTCTTGCTGCTCCTGTGTGAGGCCAGCTTGTGTATGTGTAGTTGTTATAGGTAAATGAATGTGATGAAAGCCACAGGTCAGCAGGACAACTCATGCAGTGGTTGTTCCAGCTGCTTTTCACTGGTTGAGCTGTTGCCCAGATCAAAAAGCTGGAACTGTCTCTCTTATACCCTCAGTTGACTTATTTGGGGGCATATAAATGGATGGAAACATCTGATTAGAGTGAAAACAGAACAAAAATCAAAGGACAAAGCAGTTCACGATTATGTAATGAGTAGTATGGAAAAGCAGGAGGATTAAATTAAGATTTTTGGGACAACTGTAAGTTTTCTATTTATTTAGTGGCTGTTGGAAAGCTTGGCTTTGTAACACCAGTAATGGTGTTTTTCCGTTATCTACAGTTAAATTGCCATAGTTGAGTTCCCAGTGGTGGAGGATAGCTGTGGTCAAGAGCTGATGGACTGTACAAATCTATCCTCTCAGTAGTTTTTAGACAAAAAAACTTGCCTCACCCATATGTTAGTCATGCTATTATAACTATGGTAATTGCTAGTCCAAATGTTGAGGTTTTTTATTAATACAGGGGAACTTTTTTAAATTGCTATGGATTGGGTGAAACTCCATGAGAACTGGTGTCCATGACCAACACCTTTACTTGCAAAGATCTTAAAAAAAGAAAGGAAAAGTGTATTATCAACCCAGGGTGCTGGAACACAAAGAGGGTCCACCCTAAACAAAGGTACATTCAAGGCCAGAACAGAACATGAGGCTCAAAGAAAAAGTTTACAGAGCTTAGTTCAAGTATTGCGGGAGCAGGGAGGACATATCAAACAGTGAGAAGGAACTGCTCTTTGCTGTTCTGGGAAGCAGCACTTTCTACAGTCTCTCGGAATACAGAGGAGTATCCTGCGTGTTGAGTACTGCCGTGAAAGAATTCTTGATTCCAACATTAAGATATCATTGCTAATTATCCACATCAAGACATTAACAAACTGGTGTTCCTAACAGTTCCCAGACAGGTAGAGAACTGGTCCTGTCATCCAGTGTTTTAGTTACTCGTGGTGCTGTTCTGATGGTACAGTTTGGTTAAGAAAGGTTTCATGTCTCTTAACTCTAGTGCTCCTTTCTGTTCATCTCAGAAATGGCTGCGTGTCACCAACAGTTCTAGGCTGCTTATAATGTGTTGAAAAAAAAAATAAAATCTTCATGAGGATATATGCTGTATGAGGTCCTGATTTATTTATTTCCTTGCATATAATTTTCCCTTTTTTTTTTCTTAGCAGCTATAATTCACAACTTTCATTAAAGAATTCATTGAAATTTATTTATAATTTTATTGTATTTTTCCTGGTTTTATCTCATCATGTGCCTTTGGTACTACAATTTCATACTTCGGAATATTTCCATTCCTCAGTGTTCCTCAAAAAAACCCACAACTCTAGATAAGTAGATAGATACTTTCCTGATCTAGAGTGTGTACATGCTTGAGGTCAGATGGAGATACAGCCCTCTCTCCCATAACTGCACATTCCCTGGAGGGTCATGTTGTTGATTGGTGCATATCAATAGCAGTGAGTAGCCTACCTGGCCAAATTAATGCTCTTATTCTGAAGTGTGTTATTTTACATTTTAAAATACTTTATTAAATGCTGAATCAGTAGTGATCTTTTTAAGAGGAAGAAATTACTTGAAGAGAAAGGAAGGCATAAATTCTTACCAAGATTTCTTAGTACTGTCTGGTATGCAATGTCCCCCTAAGGCATGTCACATCTATAGGAAAGTGTACAAGGCAGAAAGCCAAAAAATCTGAAAGATCCCATTGTACTATACTTCCGAAAACTAATCCAAATCTGTGGCCTTTGGTGCTAAACCAAGTAACCTTACCATTATTAATAAACTGAAAGGCTTCTTTATTAGCAAATTTCAGCCTAACATTACAGTAGGTGTTACCCAACAGGCTGTTCCACCTTGCAGTGATAAAGGTACATTTGTTGGCACAGCTTTGGTACAGCCCCTGGCTGTGTTGGCCCGTTGTAGAGACAGGAATGAGAAGCAGAGAGGAGGCAGGCACTGACTTCTGCATCAGTGTTGCTGCTAAACTTCAACTGTGGTCTGTTTTAAGGGTCTCTTGTTTTTAATGCAGCAACACAAAACTTGTTCAGCATCAGTGCATTTAAATTAAAATGAAACAAGACATACGATATCAACAATATAGTACTTTTTAAAAGTCTCCAGCTGTCATTTTTATCGCCACAAGTTTCTATCCCTGTCTGCATTCTTTATGGGATTTTCTTAACCCTTTTCTGGCCTCCCATTTAATCCATTAAGTATTACTTTTGGTGTTTCAATTGATACTGCTGCTCTTAATATATAGCATTTGTTTTGTTTCTGGTTAGGTTACTGTAAGTATTTAGATGGGAGACCTTGTAACTGAAACTACTATGGGAAAATTTACAAGACAGCACTTCCTAAACTATGAATTGTGTACCAGTCTTTTTTAGTTGAGATTGTTCTCCTTTCCTTTCTGTTTTGGCCTTCTGAAAGGGGAAGAGGAGCGGTTCTTTTTGCTTGAAGTTCCTGGCTTGGAGGGGTCAAACCACCAAGCACGCAGCCTGGATGGCATCACATCTGCCAGAAAAGCTTGCTTTTCCCAGTTAGCGCACACCTGTCGCTACAGACCCGCTGCCCATAAGTAAGGCAACCAGATTTGAGTCAAATAACCTAGGGAAGAAAGCACACGGTGCACAGTTCACACGGGCCCCCTGCAGCAGCGGTGCCTGGCTGAGCTCCGGGGGAGGGACAGCTCCGGGTCGGGCTCTGGCGCTGAAAACGGGAGCCCACGGGAAAGCTGGACCCTGTTTTTGAGCGAGAACATGTTTTGCTGTTAGCAGCTTACGGTTTGTACTGGGGCGATCACTGACTCTGACCAGCGGGCGGGAATTGATGGCATGTAAGAAACACGGCGTTTTGTTTCAAAGCGCCGTAACTGCTAAACAAGCTGCAATCAGCGCGGGAAGCTGGGAGCTCGGGACCAGCCCCGCATCGGCCCGGGCGGGCAGATAAACGCCGTGAGCCCCGCACCGGCCTC
>NW_009952974.1:12899227-12938076 GCF_000747805.2 Chaetura pelagica | reverse complement strand
CGAGAGCTGAGTAGGTGAGTCGTGCAGCCCTTCCCCCCACCTCTAGCTTTATCTTCTAGTAACACGGCCGTCTGGCAGGGCAGTGCGGTAGTGTTGCTGGTTTGTTATCTCTTGGGTGTTTCTGAGCTGAAATGCTGTGTGTTTGCAGCTGGGGTGTCTGCGGCAGGAGAGCAGTGATGAGCAAGGGAAGGGGCGTTTGCTTTGTTACCGCTTTCTCCCTGCAAGTCAAAGGGTGTTTCATCCCTGTGTGGCAAGCGGGGTGAGTGAGATGCTTCCTGAGGGGTGCTGGCAGTGAAACACAGTCTGCATCTTGAAAAGTGTTCTGCCATTTGCTCACGAGCATTATCTGTCTGTTGGCAGAACGTAAGAGGAGTCTAATTGAAAGTCAAGGGGAGGTATGTTTCGAGTTTGTTTTTGTGGTTTGATACTTTGTGTTCTGGGCAAGTGTTGTTTTATTTGGTCTTGTCTGAACACCACGCTAACAGATTTTGGTGTAGCTTGGAGTGTTGCTGTTGCAAGCCCCGCGTCCCTGTGCTCGGGACAGGCCTCAGCTTCGCCTGCTGTCCGTGGTTCAGGTGCTTTCTTGTAATGACAGCACAGAAAAAACTGAAGAAGGAAATGTGGTCTTGAAGATCAACTGCTCAGAGACAGTTAAGATCTGATATTTCTTGTTGCATTGTCTGGACTTAAAGGTAGTGGTGGTTCACTTCTTGGGTTAGTTGCCATTATGATGTTATCCTGTATCTGCTTTCTTAACCCAGTAGAGACAAAAGTAAAAATCGCAGTTAACTTGCAAGAATAGGAACTGCAGTAATCACTTCTTCCAACTTTTATCATTGTATCTCTGTAAGGTTGCTTCCTCTTTGAGTTACTGTACAGACTTTTGCACTAACATGCATCTGCTACATTCTTATCTGAACTGAAGTTGCAATGTTAGAGCTGCCACGAATGGTAACTCTTCCTGCCCGGATTTCACTTTCAGTCTTCTGAATAAACTAGATCTTTCGAGGTCCCTTCCAACCCCTAAGATTGGGTTGTTTCTACATTGCATTGAAGTAGCAAACGAGGCCACATTGTGGATGTAATTTATTAACAGTGTGCGCAGCCTTGCCAGCATCACCAGAATTACCCAAAGACTGATTATCAGCTGAAAGCTTGAGAGTGAGAGACCAGAGAGAAGATGTATGTTAAGGTATCTTTTCTATTGTCTCACGCTGCCTTTGATTAAAAAAAGAAGATGAAAGGGATTTGCCTGCTGGAAAAGGAGGCAATATCTCTATTTCAGTACTTGGAGAGGAACCTGCTGTTGCTTAACACACAGCTGTTGGAGAATTTGAGTTTCTGGTCTGGTGAATTTTAACACTTCACAAATATTGACAACCTACTAGAGAAGTGGGCAAATATTAGTGCTCGAGTTTGTTTCAAGGGAATTGTAAACCACTCTTGTTTCTTGCTCTCTGTCTGTTGTTGGTCTTCATACAAGGCTTCCTCTTGTGATGGCTGCACTGTCGTTCTGTATGAGTGCAAGTTGACAGTCTGAACACAAGCAGCTACACTTGACACAGTCAATATCAGATAAGGTAGCATAATTGCTAAAAGCTTCATCTTTATTTGTCTTCAGTTCCCAGCAATGCAGCTGTGGCTAAATTTTCAAGAATTCAAATCTCAATCCCTGGAGGGTTAACCACAAATCATATGTCCTATGGAATCAAAACTAAGCGTTTTCCTCTGGGACTGTGTTATATTTCCTTATTTTAGTATTTGACTGGTTAACTTGTTACATCTGCTGTAAGGACAGCTGAGTTTCTGTGTAGATATATAAGGGTTTGGTTTTGCATCAGATCAATATATTTGATCTCGTTAAGAGCTGTGACTTGAAGACATTTTCACTCAGGTGAAATATTAGTTTAAGCCCCAGGTGTGATAAGGCTGTATGTTAAATCTGTAATTAGTCATTACATAATCTCACAATGGTTATGTAAATGCATGTATCCTATAGAGGAAAAGGGCTGAGAGATGTATGCACTGTGTTAAGCAGCATACTGTGCAAGAGCTTGCTTTTCTGGAAATACCCACAGCTCTGCAATAGATAATCTGTGTTAAATGTGAATGTTTTGGGATGTGCGCATCTCTGGAGCTGAAGAGATGATTCACAGTCACAGCCCTCTGAGGAGTGCCAGTAACAGCTTGCTGTGATGCAGTTTCTCTCTTTGAAGCTCATGCGGTTTACCAAAAATTAGGCCTGACTGACTTTGCACGGCCCCTTGTGATGAAGTTGAAGGTGAAGATAGCTTGAATGAAAGCTGCAGGAATATTTGTGGCACTTTTGAAAAGATGGTTGTAGGATGTGTGGGTGTATATCCATGTCAATTATGATCTAAGGAAGATGCAAGGTTTACCACACTACTGACTGATATAACTAGAGAATCTGTCTTCTGTGTATTTATTTAAATTCCTGAATTATAAAATGGGGAAAAGGGCACTTCTATACTTCGTAGCCATTTTATGAGGAGAAATAATTTTAATACAGAAGGAAGAGATGCGCTTAATTAATTTAGGCACAATTTTGGTTTAAAACTTGTGAAGCTATATTGATAAACTCTCCTGTGAAGGCTTAGTCTGTGCAAGCAAAAAGCCTTGAGAGCTCCAACCACTTTTCAGGAGAGAAAGAGAGGAAGGAGATGCTATAATGGTGAAAGTCCTTCCCACTATATAATTGTAGGTACTCTGGGGCTTTTGTGAGTAAGACTTTACGTTTATCTTAATGCTTAAAAAATGCCTCAAGAGACCAGAAAGCAGGCTGAACATGTTGCATTGCTAGGAGCCTTACCTCTATGTCGTGCTGCAACCTGGAAGTATTTGACGTGGAATTGTGCCAAAAACCTGCTTTTTACCTTGCAGCTAGTATAGAATGTGGCTGTGTTCTTTCATTAATTCAGTGTTGGAAATCTGTCTCTGATCCTCTTTCAGATATTTTGAAAGTCCCAACAACTTAAGTTTTGCTAGTAGCAAAAAAGGTTTATTGTCTGCTTTACTTATTGCAAGATTGTTCTACAGTAGCTAGCTAACACTTCGAGCTTCTGGTCCAGATGCATCTAGGTGAATGTATCCTCTATAATATAAGTAAAATACAACCTTTAAAATAAAATTTTCCTTGGGAGAAGAGGTAACCAAGGCTACTGGACAGATTTGGATGATGCAGCTGCTCAGTCTAGATGAATTCAAACTGGATATTAGGGTTGCTATTCAGGCATAAATAGCAGCCACAAGTTAAAAGAGTTTATGCTACACGTGAACATGTGTGTGCTGGATGCTAAGGTGTGAAATAGCGCATACAAAATCTCAACTTTGCTTTGACTTGCCATGCTGGCTTATTTACCTGGCTGTTATGTGTTCTCTGTTCCCTGAGGATAGAATTCAAAGAAGCTGGGAAGACTCTTAAACCAGTTGCTAATTTGCACATTGTACAGGCATTGTGCTGTAGAAAACACTGCTTTGGGAACTGGAAATCTCAGCTTTGCCACTGGTATGTTAAATGGCTGATGGCAAATCAGTCTGCCTTTGCATTAGGTTCTATCTCTACAAAATGGAGTTAATTATCTCACGATGATAGACTATCTGGGATAGAAGAGAGGAGAGAGTCCGATACCTGGTGTGCAAGAAGCCAATGCACAGCAACAGGCCTGATACTGGTAGCCTATGAAGATTTTCCTTGCAACAGAGTTATGGATTAATATAAGTTCACTAAGTTTGCACTTCTCTCAAATTAGAGGATTTTGTACCTTTTGTCACTCTAGCAAAGTAGATAAACAGCACCTTTTGGGGGAGACAAGAACAGTTTCAGGCTCATTTGGCTTGAATTAATGGCAGGATATTGACACAAGAGATCTTGGAGACAGGCTGAGATGATCCTTTTAGCAGAAGAAAAGTCTAGATTAGAAATAGATATCTATGACTAATCTATTTATAATTGAATAAGTGCTTATGAAAATACACAGGCAGAGGACATAGGGAGGCTGAAGAGGAGCAAGGAAGGAACCCTGTCAGCACCCACAGAAATTTAGAGGTACCGCCTTGTTGGAGTAGAGATTGGAGGGGAATAAGAAGGAGCTGTAATTACAAAAGATATGGGAAGAGCAAAATTTCAAGAAGAGCATAATGTTCATAAAGGATGAAAATTGAACAATTCTGAAAGTTTAAGAAGATTTTCGCCTCTCAGGATTTTGGTAAGAGCTGTTTGAGGGGCAGAACCTGGATTAAAGAGGATAGAAAGATGGAAGCGAAGGAGGACTCTTGACCACACGTAAAGCTGAGCTCATGAAAGTGGTGGAGAAGAGCATTAGTTAAAGGGAGGTCAAGGATAGGAATTTAACGTTGGAAGTTTAAAGTGTATTTTTATTTGTTAAGGGAAAAGAATCAAGTAGAACTTAGTTTAAGGAGGACCTGAAATAAGATGTCCTGGGACAGACAGGACAGTTAGAAAAGAAAACTAAGAATTTGATAGTTGAAAGCAAAGAGTATGTGAGAATTGTAGTTGGGAATTGACAGTGATCTGAGGAGGTAAGAAAGGTTTAAAGCTGATAAGGAGTATGTGAAGTCTCTTGTGCTTTTCTGTTGGAGAGTTAACTAGGCTTGCAATGCTAGTCCAGGAAATCAAGGAATCCACACTGAGAATTTAGCAATTACTGTTTTCTGAGACAATGACTGGAAAGTGTTGAAGTGTAATTTTAAATGATGCTTGGATTCTAGAACAATATATATAAAAAAACCTTTCCTTTCAGTGGGTTTTTTCTTTTTAAATGCCCAATCTACATTTTAATATTTCAGTGTTACCTTCAAATTTATTTGGGGATTTTTATCCTCTGTCAGTTGCCCTGTTGAATTGTGTGAATTTGTGAGAAGTTGATATGCATATGGAATGATTTTTCAGCATTTTTCTTTCTCAGAGTTGTTTGTCTTTAGCTACTTATTATTTGTCTTACTATTTATTTGTAATGCTTGTTTTGTAATGTACACTTGTAAGTGTAAACTTTTCTGTAAGCAAGCCTAATGCAACAAATATTTACACATATAACTTTGGAAGTTAATAGATACTTTTGTTTCTTTTACAGATGAGATCATTTCATGCTCTTTTTTTTGGAAGAGGTGGTCAAAGGAAATGGATAGCTATTCAGACTTCAGTGAGAACCTCTCATCTTCAGCTAATATGTCTATTTCTATGCCTGGACAAGTTGGACTCAATACCACCAGCGGTACTCCTTCTATGTCAATAAGCAGGCTTTTCCCAGCCCTGTTAGAATGCTTTGGTATAATCCTTTGTGGCTATGTAGCTGGAAGAGCCAACATTATCACATCAACTCAGGCCAAAGGACTGGGAAATTTTGTGTCCCGTTTTGCACTCCCAGCTCTTCTATTCAAAAACATGGTGATACTTAACTTTTCTAATGTGAATTGGTCCTTCCTGTACAGTATTTTAGTTGCCAAAGCTGCTGTGTTTTTCTTAGTGTGTGTTTTAACACTGTTGGTAGCCAGTCCTGAGAACAGATTTAGCAAAGCAGGTTTGTTCCCTATTTTTGCTACACAAAGCAATGACTTTGCACTGGGATATCCAATAGGTAAGTAGTTCCTTATGCTTTCTTCTTTAAAATTATTTTTCGGTGTTCTAGGCATGTTTGCTTTTATTTTTCCATAATTTGAAGTTGACTACTGAACTGAAGGAATGAGCTAAGCCATTTCTCAAGTCATATTTCTTGACTTGAGACCATGTACATTTTAGTAAGGGAAGAAAACTGTCAGCTGGTAGAAGTGAGACAGAATTTAAAACAGTTCAACTACCGTTGTCCACATGATCTTTTCATGTTAAATAAGTTTTTTAAATATATAATTTAAAAATTGGTATTAATTACCTTACACATACTGTGGGCAGTTTTTCTCATGGGAAGTTGCTAGAGTTTCCCTCAAGACCAAAATTCCTTGCTTTGCAAAGTATAAGCCTGCACCTGTGACCTATGAAATAGCTGTAGTGGGGTTTTTGCTAATTTGGCATTACCTCGTAGTTTAGCTCAAAGGAAACATTTAGCCGTAATGTTGGTGTCTACTGGTAGTGGAGCGTATGACAAACTTTAAATGTGTTTGGAAGAAACATCTGATTTTTGTGCTCCTTAATTTATGTAGGCAATAATGCTTTATCCTTTAATCTTTATTCTATTGTGGCCAGTAGACATGCTTGAGGATTTAGTCTTGGAAGAAGTCAGTCTTTTAAAAGAAAGGTTGCTGTGGGATTTGTGATAAATTGCATTTTTGTATCTCAGATCGTAATTTTATGTGGCTCTGGAGCCATTTTTGGGATGCCTAGCAACCCACCAGTACAGACCAAAGAGGCACTCAGAGTATAACTTGTGTAGCTGCAAGCTCTTGTTCTTGAAAGCCTATGTTCTGAATTCCAAGCAACATAATGTATTAATTTTATCCCAATCCGCAAGGCTATTATTTTCTTCCTTTTTTTTTTTTTTTTTTTCCTTTTCATAGGTTTTCTTAATGGTATGTTAATATTGAGCCATAACACTATGATACTTTAGAAGAGAGCTGGAGTTGTAGCTGCCTTCTCCCACCTGCTGTTGTCTGAATTGCAGTGCTTTTTACCTGCCTCGGGAGGCTCTTTTGTGCCAATGTAGCTTTCAGTGCTGCCTCTCCCCAGACAGACCCATGAGACTGGTGTGGGAAAGCATATTGCAGGTATCAGGATCTTCAAAATACACCTCAAGTGGAAGGTGTTTGGAGGGGATGCCCAGACTATGTTTTGTTTGCTGCTCCCTGAAGAGAAAGTACTCTGTGCCTCTCGAATTTTCTTGAGATCTCTCTCTTATCATCCAGAGAAGCTTAAGAACAAAAAAAAGAAAATACTTGTTCTAGCAAAGCAAAAAGCAAAGTATTTGATTACGGAATTGGAAATACATTTACAAAAGAGAAGCTTGAACATGCATTTCCTGATTATGCATAACAACAAGTAGCTCCGCATTTTAGATTGCTTGAGGAGTTGGTGGGTTTTTCTCCCGTTTTCAGGGCAGCATGCTTAGGGGAATCTTGCATCTTTATTGCTCTTTTCAAATTTGCTGGATATGTTTACAGTATAGACAAATGCAATTGCAAACTTTTTCTTACATATATGAAAATAGCCTGCTTCCTTCAGTTGCACCTCCTGAGATGTATTCTTCTTGAGAGAAACCAGACGTATATCACAAATAGGGCTGGTGAGGATTATGTCTGTGTTTCTTGATACTGGATTAAAATGCCAGTTAGAGTTTCTCTTCTGTTCTGAGGTTGTCTGAGCATATTTCCATTGTATGTTTCTAGTTAAAACCTTCTTTCAACTTTGAAAGGTTGCATTTTTCTTCAAGTATTTTATGATTTATAAGATATTATGCATATTTCTTCTATATACAACCTAGCCAGATTCACAACATTTAATTCATCAAGGGCCTTACTGGAATACTCAACAATAACACAGTGGGTGCTGAAGATTTTTATATTTATTAGAGCTGTGTATTTCCTTTCCTGTCCTCCCATCCCCAGACTTTCACCAGTATTTGGTTCATGCTGTCAAGTGTGCAAACTTTTTACTGTTAGTCACTTCTCTGAAGGGTTTGAAGGACTAAGCAACAAAGAATGCCTTGCTTACTTCTTTTTGTGTATGATGATAGGTAGTGTTTTGAGTAAAATCTATCTTTTTAAAGGCTGCTTCAGTTGAAATTTGTAAAAATTCAGTATTGACAAATCTGTGTATTGTAATAAGAATATTTTATTAAACAACATTTGAAGACTTCAACTCATTTACTCTAACCTCTGCTATGACAGTTTTTCACTCCAACCTATGTTGGTTTGGAGTGAAAAACAATGGGTACAGAAAAAAAACCCCAATATAGATAGAACAACTGTCGTAGAAAGCTTTGTCTGTTTTGGTTTTTATTACTAGGTGAGATGATACAACTGACAGAACAGCTTCATCTGCTCTCCAGTGCTGCATTGTTAAAGCACAGGTGTAGCCGAAGTGTTGTGTGGATGATGGCTCAGTTACCATGACTATAATCGTGCTAATTGTATTAAGCATGAACAACTGGTGTGTGATTTATATGTAATTTTGAGCAGCTGGGATGTGAAAAATTTCTTTTAAAAAAGTATTAATATATCTTTTAATTTCAATTTTTGTTATGATCAGCAAGCAGGCACCTTGATTTAAATAAAAAGAAAAAAATTATCAAAGAAGTTGTCAATTCAGTGTCTTAATGATTCTTTAAGAATGATATCTTTTTTTTTTTTTTGCCCCCACTGACTCAGAAATCTATGTTGGTTCCACTTTGTACTACACAGGAAAATGCATTCTGAAGTAATACATCAGTTAAATTACTTAGAGAGTTTAATATATTGTATTAAGTACACAGTTTCACTTTGCCAAAAAATAATGTTTTGTTAAGTTTTTCACTCGGGCATTATTTACATGAGACTTGTGTTGAGTTGCATTTGATTGAAGTGGGCACAGTGTATAAAGCAGCATAAAAGCATCACTCTTAAGATTTGGGTTTGTAGAAAATTTTCACTTACATGAAAGGTGCCTAGCATGTTCAAAGTGGTTTTATTTATCAGAATATATTTGGTGTTTAAAACTGGCTTGTTAAATGTGGTAGCTAACCACAAACTTGGTAGTCCTGTTCAGCAGTTTATTCAGGATTTTAAGACAGGTAGCTCGTGTATATGTACTTCAATGATGACTCTTAAGAGGAAAATCACCTTTAGTGCTTTTTCTTATATATTGGAAATCAACTAATGGAGAATGTCTCCTTACTCAATCTAAAGAGCAGGCTGTTTATAGTAAATGCTGGTTTAGCACTTAGATCTTGTCATTCCAGGTGTTTAATATGAAAGTAAAAATCCTTTGGATTCTGAAAAACATGAGGGAAAACCTTTTCAGAAAAAAAAAAGAAAAAAAAAAAGTTTAGTATATGGGGAAGTGGAAACTCCTGCAACTGTTGATTGCTTTGTGATCTTAAGCTTTTTTTAGTACTTTAAGAATGCTAAGTTACAAAAACGTCTAGAACGTGTATTTATGCAATACTGCTTCCTTTTTTTAGTGTTTTTTGGCATACAAATACAACTGCACCTGTATATTAAGATCTTCTGCCTGGGGAATACTGTGTTTCTTTTTAACTTGGATAGGAAAACCTAGAATGGAAAGCATCAATCTGCATATTTCTGAAAATTATTTGAAATAGCAACATTATAAGGCTGATAACATTTATCTTTTCCAAATATTGGAAAATTAAAATGGCATTCTTACACAGAGGAACACTGGATTGTTAACCAGTTAAACAGCAATTTTAGTACATTTAATTCATCATGTAAGACATAGAAGAAATAAAGCAGTATAGACCTAAGAGTTTAAAAAAGTTATTTCACTTAAATTCTTTGATTATAACACACATTTAAAATTGAAACATGAGACAGTGATGGTGATTAAAAGGTTATTTAACTGTTTATCTGAGGAAGTGCTTCATATGTATAATTTATCCTTTTCGTTTTCCATTTTTCAATATGAAGTCATGAAATTATGAGAGTGGGACCAAAAACATCTGCATTCTACACAATTCAAGACCTTGCATCTTTTTAAGTGTGCTTAATGTAAGGTATTAGAATTAAAAGAAAACAGAAATCCCTCTTTAAAAATATGGGGGAGGCTCTGCACCTGGGCTGAGGTAACCCAAGACATGAATACAGGCTGGTGGAGGTCATGCTTTAGAGCAGCGCTATGGAAAAGGACCTGGGGGTACTAGTTCATCAAAAGCTGGACATGAGCCACCAATGTGCAGTTGCAGCCCAGAAGGCCAACTCCATCCTGGGCTGCATCAAAAGAAGTGTGGCAAGCAGATCAAGAGAGGTCATTCTGCCCCTCTACTCTGCCCTGGTGAGACCTCACCTAGAATACTCTGTCCAGCTCTGGTGCCCTCGGCACAAGAAAGATGTGGACCTGTTGGAACGTGTCCAGAGAAGGGCCACAAAAATGATCCAAGGCCTGGAGCACCTCTCTTATGAGGACAGGCTGAGAGAGTTGGGGTTGTTCAGTCGGAAAAAGAGAAGGCTCTGGGGTGACCTCATAGTGGCCTTCCAGTACCTGAAGGGGCCTACAGGAAGCTGGGGAGGGTCTTTTTACAGGGGTTTGCAGTGAGAGGACAAGGGGTAATGGTTTTAAGCTGAAAGAAGAGAGATTTAAGTTAGAAATCAGGTGTAAATTCTTCAGTGTAAGGGTAGTGAGACACTGGAACATGCTCCCCAGAGATTTTGTGGGGGCTCCATCCCTGGAGGTGTTCAAGGGCAGGTTGGATGGGGCTTTGAGCAGCCTGTCCTAGTAGAAGGTGTCCCTGCCCATGCAGGGGAGTTGGAACTCGATGATCTTTAAGGTGCCTTCCAAATCAAAAAAATTCTGTGATTCTGTAATCACCCTAGGATGGAATCTGGTATATCTTGCCAGAGTGTTTTTTTTATTTTTGAAGTGCTGTTAGCACAAACTTGAAGTAAGAAGCAGTTTTATTTTAACTCACAAGTATGTAGTAGCAATGAGAACAAATACTCATGATCTAAAGTTCCTTGAGAGACCAGAACTACAGCAATAACATTTGCCCGCAGTAGTCCCAGAAAATTAATTAATAATTATGTGCTAACATGCTTTTAATTTGATTGTTGCTTTACTGGGTGTTTTGAAATCAGTATAGAAAGATAACACCTGACTAAGCCACTGAAAACTGGTTAAATTCTAGAGATGTAAGACTCCCCTAAGGTGAGGAGCAACCTCAGGTGAGGTGTTCTGCGAAGGTGCGTTTAATTCTCCACAACTTTTGTGTTTCTGAGGAGGAAAAGCAATTCAGAGAAAAACAAAATAAATTAGCATTTAGGATGAATCAATGGCCATGTGGGATTTTTATTATTTCTTTTTATAGTTATATATTTATATATAGTTATATTATTTCTTTTTTTCCTGTAAATGTTGAATGTTCATAGAATCATTAAACAGTGTTGGATAGCTAATCTTTAATCTTTAATGCATTCATTAGATGACGATGACCTAATGGTGATTGGATGTACTCTCTTCATATGTAATATTGTATCTATTGTAAATGCAGTTACTTATGAAGGATAATGAAATAGTTTTTCTCTAGTTTTCAGACAATAAAACTTATTTTCAATATTAATGTATTTTGTACTGAAATGGTATCACTTACCACTTTTCATTTCCTGTCTTCTAGTTGAAGCTTTATATCAAACCACTTACCCAGAGTATCTCCAGTATATTTACCTAGTGGCTCCAATCTCTCTTATGATGCTAAACCCCCTTGGGTTTATCTTCTGTGAAATCCAGAAGTGGAGGAATAATCGTACTGTGTCACAGAGCAAAACCAAAATAGTGGGCCTAGCACTTCTTCGAGTTTTGCAGAATCCAATTGTGTTCATGGTCTTCATAGGAATTGCCTCAAACTTTGTTCTTGGCCAGAAAATTCCTGAATATCTTGAAAGCTTCCTTGATGGACTGGGCAGTTCATTTTCTGGCTCTGCACTTTTTTACCTTGGGCTAACTATGGTGGGACAAACAAAAAAGCTGACAAAGGGTATGTTTGTTGCACTGATCCTTCTCATCACAGCTAAACTGTAAGTTTGATTTATGTACTTCTATAATTCTGTTCTCTTGATGTTTTAAGTTCTGAATATGTCAGATGGCTTTTCTCACCAAATCAGTGATAGTATGTTTCACTCGCAATATTTTTGAGTGAGTGTTTCCCCAACTCTGATAGGATACAACTGTTAACTTTTAAAAGAAACTTTGCACCTGACAAACCTGTTATCATACTCTGTAGAGAAAAAGAAAAAAATCAGAGGTGCTGGGGCTTCATGGGTTAGACTTCATAGACTTCATAGACTGCTATATTGTTAGAGCTTAAAAATGGTCACTGTACGCTCTTATACACTATACACTCTTAAGCATGAATAAATGTAAATTTATATTTAGACCTTATGCAATCATTAAATTCCCTTGAATTTATCTTGGTTACTGATGAGCTAAATATTTTGTTTGCTAGAAAGCTACTATTAACATAATAGAACAATTGTTTGGTTATTAAGTTTATACTGTAAAATTTGAAAGTGTATTTAAAGACCTTGTTTGTAAAGCAGTTCAATGACAAATTTTGTAAAAACATGAGGAAAAAAATTACTTTTAATGTTACCACTTTGCTTTACTGATGTGTATGTAATTAGCCCGTGTAAGGCTTCATATAGTGAGGCTCTGAGATCTGAGGGATTGCTAAAATCAAACAGAATAGCACTGATACAGGGGTTTTTGCCAGGCAAAACTTTGAGAATGGTTCACTTAATCTGGAACCTGTTATATTTTGGACAGGTTACATAAAGGTAGTCTTAATTTTTTATGCTGCTGACTGCTTATAGCTACTATTACTTTAACAGTTTAAAAATGAGGGGGTTTTATGTTTTATCTTTCTAAATCTTGAATTTATGCAAAGAGCATATCTGTACAGTCAGAGAACGTGCTTATATCTTATATCCCAAAGATCAGTGTAACTTTTATCTTTGGGTTTTGGTGTTTTGTGGTTTGGTTCTTTTTGGGGGTGTAACTTGTGACACAATTTCTAAGCAGCTGGTTCATGTCATGGTAAAAGTAAAGGCAATAATTCAAAGTGGTGGCAGTATTTTGCTTTTCAGGTGTAGTATTCAATCTAGCCTTAATTTTGGTTCATTTCCTAAGTAAATAAGAGTCTATTGCTAGAGCTTGAGTAATACTTTTTTGCAATAACTTTTTTCCCCTCTTTTTCAGACTTATGATGCCATTTCTCTGTAGAGAAATGGTGGAACTCCTGGACAAGAGTGACAGTGTAGTCAACCACACCAGTTTATCAAACTATGCATTTCTTTATGGAGTTTTTCCAGCAGCACCTGGTGTCGCAATATTTGCAAGTCAATTTAATATGGAAGTAGGAATTGTATGTAGTTAACTTTCCCAAACTTTTACTAACTTTGAGCTTAACTTTATTGATTAAATAAATAAATAGTCTTGATGAATTTGCTTTTCTGTAGTATAGGCTCCTTAGATTATTTTTTTTTTGTACTCCTTAAATCTCAAATATAGATATTTCAGATTATTAAGTGAAGTACTCTTTCCTGCTGTCTCAACATGCATGATAGTCCATGTTCTAAAATAAGTTATCTTACTTTTCTTATTCATGGCTCTAATGGAAAGAATTAGGATAACTTTAAACATAAAGAACTTGCATTTTTGTTGGGTTTTTGTTGTTGAGTTTGTTTGGTTATTTGTTTCCCTGAAGACTTTATCTTTGAGCTGCTGTTTGCGTATAAAAACCAGAAGTTATATTACTGACTTCAGGAAGGACAAAGCAAGCTTAATACTGAAAATTTAGGAAAGAACTTACACTTTTTCTGATTTTGTTCTGTTGCCGCTCCAGTGAATTCTTGCAAAACAAATGCTTTTTCTATAGGAGAGAGTATCATTTATGTTTTCAACCAAAGATACATATTTTCTAACTGTTTCCTTTTTTCCACTTGAAGTAATATTAAAATGTCTTGACTCCCATTGTTTTTAATGCTATTTTTGGTTGGTTTGTTTAGGTTAATTTTTTTAAAAGAACAGAAAAAAAAATACTAAAAGTAAACCTCACACAATAGAATTTTGTGCCAAATAAACTGAAAAAATATCTTTAGAGATCTGTAGTATGAGCAAAAAATCACACTTCGATGCAAATTCTAGAAAGCAGAAAGGCAATAAGAAGCCAAAATATAAATCACTTAAATGGTTACTCTATGAATTTGTGCATATTAGTATTTGCATAACTACATGTTTGCATATATATTTGTGGTGTGAATCTTTTCATGCAGAAGTAAATTTTGACATTGTAAATTTATCCCTAGACTGTAGTAATTAGTATATTTCACACCCATAAAAAAGGTCTGTAATAATTTGCAGTAGGGAATTCTGTATTCCTACTATTTCAGAAATTTGTTAACATTTTCAGCATAACTGTATGTGTAAAATGCATACTTTCTGGCTCAAATTCTAAATAATTTGTCATAGAAACAATGCAATGTTTTGTTAAAAGTCTGTGTGCATTTAATTCAAAGGAACAATTTTTCCAGTGGTTGTATTGCTGAACTGTATTAGCTTGAGATCTGACTAACTCTGTTCTTGTTTGACTCTTTTTGCAGATTACCTCAGGCATGGTGATTAGCACTTTTGTGTCTGCACCTATTATGTATGTTTCTGCATGGCTGTTGACCATTCCATCTATGGACCCCAACCCATTGGCATCTGCACTTCAAAATGTTAGCTTTGACATAAGTATTGTCAGCCTCATCTCTCTGGTAGGTGTTGGTGAAGTCAAATATGAGAGCACACTGGATTGTTGGGATAGTGTTAATACATAAGCAGCAAATCAAGGCATGATAAAATGATACTCATGTTTCTTCATTGCATCCTGTTACAGAAGAATGAGGAAGAAGTTAAAAATCTTGATTTAGCAAGGGGTCAGCTAGAAGTCTGTGCTTAGATGGTCAAGTGAATTAGAGTGCTGGTGCAGGGCTTGAGAGTTTGGGATTTAGCTGCCAGAAGCATCAGATGTGTGTGTGGATGAACTCTGCTGCTCACCCTTAGTTGTTCTTTTTTTTTTTTTTTTTTTTAAATAGTGAGGTGTGGGGGAATAACAGTACTGGCTTACTTTACAGGTAGTAATTGCATCAAACCATGTGGATATCATGGCTATGTAAAAACTTCAGATCTGGAAACATCAGTGAATATTTATTTAGTGAAGTATTGATGAGCATCAGTGAAAATTATGAACTTATAACTTTTACTTTAGCTTTACTAAATTCTTTCTCTAGAACTTTTGGATGCCCAGCTTTCAAAAGGGGGATTGATATCCCGTAAGACCAATGTGAATTGAGTTTTTGTAGGCACTACAGTTATAGCTTGTTTATTTTGTGGGTTTTTTTAAATAAAAACATCCATGTTGGAGGAAGTCGGCATTTTCTAAAGTTGGTGTCTCACTGAAGTCCCACTGTCTTGAAATTCTGCTTCAAGGGAAGCCACAAGTGAAGACTGCCTCTTGCTGTCACAATCTGGGGAGATTCAGTTAAGATAGCACAGGGAGGAGCCTTTTAAATTCTAAATTGTCAGCTTATTCTGTGATCATTTATGTCCTGAAGACCAACCAGGCTTCTGTGCACTAGAACCAAGCCTTTGGTGCTCCCTGGAAATAATTCACCTTCATGACAACACAAAGATGCATTTCTTTTTCTGGACATATTTTCTGACACATAGAGACTGTCAGGAGATGGTGTGGAGCTGACTACAGTAGTTGTGTTGCTAAGAAATGTCTCAAGTAGATCTGTTGTATATTTAATTTCACTTGTATATTTAATTTCATTTAATGGTCTGCCAGAATAATAATTTTGTTCTTCTGAGTTTTCTTTTAGTCTTAAGTTCAGTTGATATTATGTTTTCCAGATCTGGTCTCTTATTATTGTTCTTCTGAGTAAGAAATACAAACAGCTTCCTCATATGATTACAACAAATCTACTTGTTGCTCAGGTCAGTAGTAAGAAGAATGATGTTTTTGTTGGTTGCTTCTTTTTAAAGAGTGTTATTTTTAATACTATTACAGGTTTGGTTTGTATAGTGGTATCTTTGAGGTCATCTAAGAAGGGCAGGAGAATCTAGTATGTTACTTTTCTAAACAATTTCTGAGCTGTAAAATACACCCTTGAAGAGAATGAGCATACAGTACAGTTCTCAAACAGAACTGTAAGCATTCAAAATGGAGAAAGGCTTCTGAAAGATATTTTTAGCACCGTAAGTTAATAATAGTGTTGCGTGCACTTCCATGTCAATTTATGCCAATCTGAAGTCAGCAATGCCAGGATCAGCAGCAGTGTGTGGAAACACTAACCCCCATGCTTGTTTAGCTCCCTGAAGTGCCTCACTGAAGGATCAGACAGGTGCCAGTGCTGATACAAGGGAGGAGTGTGGGAATGCATGGCTGGTAGCTAGGGAAGGGCAAAACCAAAAAGCCTTGGATTAATTTTTATTCTTATTTAAACTGAGAGAAAACTATAGGGTATGTGTTTCTTCTTTCCTTGAAGTCAGCTGCACAGCTGCTGTCAAATTCAATTCAGTAAGAGCACCCTGTGCTTGAAATACATCTGTGCAGTAGGGCTTCCTGAAGCTTGCTGTACTTAAAAAAAAGAGTAAACTCTTGAGGTTCGATCATGGAGTCACATTTGAAAAAAAGTGATGTATGAGAGTTGCAGAAGCTTCTTATCTATAACAGCAAAATTAGCGTTCATTAAAAAAATAAATAAATTTAACTTGCATATTACTGTTTCCAGAATATTTCAGCTTATTTTTTCAGATTCCTTCAGTAGTACAACTGTCATATGTGAGGTATCTCTCAGTGAAAACTTGCGTAATTCTCAGCTAAAAAAATATCAGTCAACCTCAGCTTCCTGTCCAAACCATTTTAGATAAATGGTTTGTTATATAGAAAGAATAAGTTTATATACTTCTTGACTTTTCTTAGTCCCACTTTATCTGAGCTGTTTATTTGCTGTCGAAGAAAACCACTGAAAATAGGATCAGTGACATAACTGGAATATTGAGCTTCCTGCTGTACAGCTTTACTGCTATGAGAACTACCCAATTAATAAAATCACACTCCCATAAATCTGAGGGTGGAGTTTTGAAGATTATTGTAGCAATGTTCCACTGTTTTCAGTTTTTCTTGTCATCCTGCTTTTGCAATTTAAATTATAACATCTTACCTTTCTTTACAGTTTATTGCTTGCATTGGAATGGTGGCATGGAATTTCATTATTAAAGAGAAGGACATCACCATGCAGATCCTAGTATTTATATTCCTCTACAGCTCACTTTATAGCACCTATCTATGGACAGGTATGATTTTTCTAGGCAGAACCTAGCTTCTGTAATGAAAGTTTGATGTACTGAAATATTTTTTTTTGTTATATTCTTGAGAGTAATTGTTTCTTTCCCCTATGTGATCCTACAGGTGTGCACACTTGCAAGCTGTGCCAAGCTGCAGTACTAGCAACACCGGGCTAAGTGTCAGGCTCTGCTTCTGCTATTGGAAGCTTGGGCAGGTCCTATTTTGTCTTTGCTAGATAAAACGACCTTGCTAGCTTGTAACAAAAGATGAGAATGTGCTCTCAAGACAGAGCGATTACAGAGTGCATGTGGTGGATTGCCTTTCAGCTAATCAAAAGCTTATGGACAGTTTTTAATTATTGTAGAATTTAAGATGTTAATTTCTCAGCATTAAGAAGATTGTAAAACCTTGAGCCTCAGAAAAGCAGGAAATGCAAAGTGAAGGAGAATACCAAAGTAGCTTTAACGTTTATTTCCCCTGGCAATTGTGATTTCTAAAAACAATGTGTGTTTTGCAGGTGTAGATGATTAATAAAGGGATTACTTGAAATGGGCAGGGTTGAGAGATGCATCAAGAAACTTGAAGAGCCTGACATAAAAAAAGAGATTCTGGGCATTCAGGGGACTTTATATGTTGTTCTTGATTACAAAAGTTAAAGGATTTAATTCCTGTGATGTTTTTGTGGAGTAGGTTGTGCTTAGCTGCAATAGGTGGCTCATGACTAGTGTAGTTTGAACTAAATACTTGCCTTGCGTCCATCTGGGAAGTGTTGCTGAGCTCCTGAATTGAGAATAGAATAGTCATTCCCAAAAGATACTCTCATATATAGTTGTATGTGTAAAAACATATGAAGCTTTTTTGGTGAAATTTATAATTGATTTTATAAAGTGCTAGTCAGTTTTTAAAGAAATGTTGTAACAAAAGACAACATTATTTGTTGGTTACTTAAGATTTTCAATCTAGATCAACTGCTGTAGATACCTTAATAAAGTAGCTACTTGTGTCTTAAATGTTCTTATGATATCTTTTAAATACTTGTGAACCTTCAGAAGCATTTGTAAGTATAATATAAAATGTGCTGGAATTTCTTCAGTGTTTCATTATTAATAATGTGGGTTTTTAAGATAAAATGTTTCTATTTAACTTTCTCAATGTACAATTACAAAAAGAATTTTGGAGTATTTGAAGATCTGAGACTAATCTCTTGGTTACTGGGCAGGTCACATCATAATGTGTTTAGACTCTGTAATTATCAATTCCCTTTTTAATAATAGATAAGGCATTTATTTGGTGTGGTTTTTTGTTGTTTTTGTTTGTTTGTTTGTTTTGTAGGTTTTCTATCTTTCTCTTTGTTTCTCTTGAGGAAGAGTGAAACAGTAAAGATTCCCATTGGGTTTATTATCATAGCTGGATGGGGGTAAGTTAATTGGGATATTTCCCTGTAGTATTAGTGGGAGCATGCTGCATATGTTACTTTGTTTGTATTTTGCTCTTTCAGAGTCCCAACACTTCTGGTGGGAATCTTACTAATTGTTGGTGAACGTAACAGCACTGGTATTGACTCTGCCTTTTTCTATGGAAAATACCAGGTATTACTATGTTCTGTCCTCATCACTTCAGGCTTCTGCCATGTCCAATACATTACTGAGAAATTGTGTTCTCCTTGCTTCTTATGTAAGCAGCTTTCAGTGGAAATATTGGCCACCATAGTAACAGTATCATTATAGAATGGATTATAGATTGATACAAAATGTATTTCTGTAATAAGCAATTAGGAAATTGACCAAGGACCTTTGTGCTTAGGAATCTATGACTAAGGAAAAGAGGGTGGTAAGTTTCCCAAAGAAAAGGCTTAGGAGTGGTAATGAATTGCAGAGCCCTTTTCCTGGTGACTAATTGGTAGTCTTGCTTGATAATTATCTTAAATTATTACTTTCCAATAGCTAATTAATGGCTTGAAAGTCCCTGAGCCTGAACGACCATTTTTTACCAATAAATAGTTCCTCTTATCAGAGGATGTACAGTGCATTAGCATATATATTTGTCATGTTTTCCCTCTCTCAGTCTTAGTAGTAGAGAGGCTATGAGCCTCTCAGGATTATTCATGAGACACTTTCACAAGTGTCAGTCTCAGAGTGGACTCTGGGTATAAGTAGCAGGTTTTTAGAAGGAAAGGTTAGTTAATAGGTTGCTCCCCATTGGCGCAAGCATGGAAATTAGAGCTGTGCCAGAGGATGACAAGAGCACATTCCTCCTTGGAATTACAAGGTACCTGAGCAGAACTTAAACTGGAGCACTAAGGATCCTGAGAGGAAAAATGATGACAGTAACAATGACAGGAGGTTTTTGGTTTGTGTGGGAAGGAGATGTCCCCACTTAAAAGAAAACAAAACTAAATTAATAACCCAAACAGCTGAGTTACTCAGGCAAGGAAAATTAGTCACATGTACTGATTGCTCTTCCAGTGCCACAACATGCAAGAGCAGTAAATATAGAAAACTCTGTGTTATTCAGATGCAATTTGTTAGTGTATTTAGGAAAGTACAGAAGTTAGAAAGACAGGTACCTGCAACTTTTTTTCTTTATTTTGTATTTCAGTGTATTATTCTTTCCTCTCTTCTTAACAGATAATTACCACAGCAGTGATCCTGTTCATCAGTATATTAATGTCAGGTATCTCACTGATGTGTATGAACAGAAATAGGCAAGAGTCAAGCTATGAGGTATTGAACCCGTATTCACCACGTAGCCAGATGGAGGAGGTTGAAGTGGAAAGGAAGGAGAGGAATAGAGTTTCAACCACTGTCCTTCAGCCTTCTGCAGGATCTTCTGCACAGCCTTCTCCAGAATCTCCTGCGCAGCCATCTGTAGAAAAAGGTGGAGAACATAGACTTGTAAGAGAATAAGTGGCTCAGGGTAGAAAAAAATTATGTTCCAGATTTAATTCTGACCCAGGAGGGACATTTATATACACCTTCAAGTGTTACACTAGCTCAGAAGGAAGCCTAGATATAACTGCCCAAGGATTTAGGTTTATGTTTCTAAAGAATGATGATTATTACGGTAAGGGTGGGGGAAGTGGACAGGAAAAAAAAACACGTATATGGTTTTTATGGAAGTACTGATATCTTGATGAGGGTGTGATAAATGCAGTTCACTGGACATCTTAGATTGTTTACGTACTAAACTATCTCTCTGAGAAGGAACTCTGTGCCAGCAGCATTGCTACTCAGTGGGTTTCTAATCCTCTGTGTTTGTATGTAGCCTTTTTGTTTGCTTCCTGTATGTTTTCCTTCTAGCTAAAAGTACTTGTGTTGTTTCCATGGTGGTAGTGCCATGTTAAATATTTCTGTATATTAATAGTGCAACTCATTTACCCTCTCAACAAACTGGAAAAAAATTAAGTCTGCTTTTTGCTTTTGGGCTATTTTTGAGCATAATAGCTAAAGCTGTATAGACTATATTGTTATACTTGGACAATAAATAGTGCTTGTGAAGGAAGCTAACTGTTCTTTTACTGTATATGCTTAATAGGTTGCTGTTCTTGTCAAACAACAAATGGTGAATTATCCTGTGCTGGAGAGAGCAAAGCAGTGTCAACTGCTGTTGAAAGCAAGATTCCTCCAATTGAGACAGGTAAAGCAGTAGTGTCTCCTTGTTTTGATAGTATAAACTGTTCCACAATATTTATGTGTGGTGTTGTCATAAAAAAAAGAACAAAACAACATTTTGGGCTGTTGTTCTTTCAACTCTACCTGCATAATTTATAGTTCGTACTAAATTCCAGTACTAGGTAACATCTTAGGTGTTCTCTTCTGTCCAATAGTTATTAATAATCTTTCAGTGCCCAAGGTGGACAGTTGGTTTGGGTTGGCTTTTTTACCACTATACTATTTTAACACGTCCTTCAGAGCACTCAGATCTTGCATCTTCTAAAAAGGCCTTTGAAGCCTTTGTTGCAGTTATGCACAGGTTTTGAGTGAAAAACCTGAATGAGATCTAGAAGAACAAGCACTGCCGATTAGCTCAAACACCCATGCTGCTATACTATTCATATCCAGGGGAGAGAGATGGAGCAAACTTAAGTATTCAAGGGGCCTTAGGAGACACTGAAGTAGAAAAAATGGATTGAAATGACTGCTCAGAACCTGATGGAAAACTGCATGCTCAGCCCATTCTCATTGTACAGCACTTTCAATAATCAAAAGAACTAGCTGCAGTGCAACCTTTCTTTTTCCTATTTTCTTTTTCGTATTTTTGGTTTGTTGTTTTTTTGATCCTTGAGAAGGAAGTTTGTATCTTTTTGCTTTGTTTAGATGCAACATAACTTTCAACAAACCTAAATGTTTCACACTGAAACATAATTAGTTATGTCTCCTCTCACAAAACACTATCTTTTCACCAGCCAACTATTTTATCTATTAAGTACTTCAGACTAATGTAATAAGAATTAATTAATATCATAAGAATTCATTAATATCATAAGAAAGTCTTCCAAGGATAGAGGTAGGTCACTTTAATTTTCTTATCCTCAAAGATAAGGTAGAAAATATCTTATGATTGAGTGGAATTTTTTTTCAACCTACAGTGTGAACTCTTCAGAACTATTAATCAGTAAAAGCAAATTGTAATGAATGCACTTGTGTAACTTTGGCTGCAATAATTACTAATCCTTCTACTATCCTGTTGAACTGCTATGACAGGTATCTGGTGTAAATTCTTAGGTGTCTCTTTGCCAGGAAGTTTTTCACTGCCATCTAGAGGAAGATGCTCAGAATTCTTTAGAGCTCTGTAGCTGGAAGACAAGCAGCCATTCTCTCTGTTTGATTGATAGAATTATGAGTAGTTTGCTATACCATGTTAAAAATGTCAGTTTTCTGATTTAGAGCTCTACAATACTGAGATGCAGAGTAAAAACATTAGAGTTCATGGTATATTTGAAATATTTATCCTAGAAATTCATTCGTAAGTTTTAAAACTGTTCTGAGAAAGTTCTGGTTTTTTCATTATTTCTAGAAGTGTTTTCTAAATGCTAACAAGTTTGCATTAAACCTTTGAAAGAAGAGATCTGTTGCAAAAAGTTTATTCATTTTAGGAGCACTTGGAAACTACTGTTTCATTTGAGAATATATCACAGAATCATAGAATTGTTTTAGTTGGAAGGGACCTTAAAGATCATTGAGTTCCAACTGCCCTGCATGGGCAGGGACACCTCCCACTAGATCAGGTTGCTCGAGGCCCCATCCAGCCCGGTCTTGAACACTTCCAGGGATGGGGCTTCCTGAACATTTTCTTGTCAAAGCTAATATTAAGTTGTGTGTGTTTAACTTCAGTACAGATACTTACAAGTCATTTAACTGAGCAAGTTACATTGACAAGTTTGCTCATGGAGTTCGTAAGTCAGAAGCCTGATGAAGAATTCTGCTTTGTTTTTCAGCTGATCAGTGTGTGAGTCATTGCAGTGCTCAAACCTGCATATTGGCTCAGGAAGAACAGCTTCTGCAGACTGGAGACAAACAGCTGGCCAGACATGTGCTGCTCTGCATGCTTCTTATTGTTGGCCTGTTTGCTGTAAGTATTTTTTTCTCCCAATGTTGTTTAACTCATTGAGGTGGAATGAGTTTTAGGAAAGCTGTGCAGACAATCCAGTAAAGATCCAACTCCTCATGTGACAATTCATTAAATAAATAAGCGAGTTTATTTTGGTCCCTTACTGGAAGCAGAGTATTATAAAATTAATTTTTCTGTGCTGCATCATAAATTAAAGGCATGTTAAAATTTATGATGTTAGTGAACAAGCCACACTGGAGGTCCCTCGGGGAAAAACTGGAATTATATCATTCAGTAATTCATCACTACTGTGCCTCTTCACATTTTTCTTAAGAACTAGTCTTCTTACCTATACATTAATTGATTAAAAATATAAAGTGAATTATACGTCTGAAGGACACTGTACAAAAATTGTTCCATCTGATTGTTCTTTTATTTCAAACTTGGATTTCTCTGAGGTGCTTTAGTGACGAGGAATAATGTAAAACTTTATTTGAAATTGAAAAATACAAATTTATTGCTTTTAGTGGTGTTTTTGGGGCAATATAGCTAAGTTTGTAATGTTTTAGGGTTATAATTTGAATTTTAAACTGTGACAAAGATGAGAAGCAGCTCTCTGTGTTTCAATGTGTTGCTCAATGTTGAGCTTCTTCTGGATGACAATGAGGGTGGAAGTATTTCTTACTTAAAAAGGAAAATACTGTGGCACAAATAAATAATACTGTGAAGCAGCACAGTGTGGCACAGCTATGTAGTGTAATAGCTACTACTGTGGCTTTTCAGGTTGTGTTAAATTATAAAATTCAACCTTTCCCTCGCTCAAATTTCCTGTGTCAAATAGTCCACACTAATACATATTTTATTTCTTCTGTATTTAAGAGCTGTTCCAAATGTTATGCTCTCTTTTAGCTGTATCTTGATATTTACACAGATGCTGTGAAATGAGACCAGCTACATTAAATAATTAGCTTTTACTCCCAAAGGGGTTCACTTTGGAGGTTTTTTTCCTCCTGTCAGGCATCTAAAATAGCTGAATTGGTATGTGCTTCAGCTAAATGCAATCTTAACTATGCAGAAAATATGCAGGAAGCACTGGTCTCAGCTAAATAGGCCTAAAGACAAATACTGCAAATCTGTGTGGGCTAATATTCTCTGTGTTAGGTTGAATACCTAGGTTTGATTAAGGCGAGTTCCTTATGTAAACATGTAAAAGGACAGGACCTCTACCCTGGCATGTTTTGCATTAATTTTTTGAAAACAAACAAGCTCTTCCCCTTGCCTGCAACTAGTAAGGCTAACTAAAATTATGTTCTAAGGTGTTTATTCTCTCCTATTTGCCTTTATCTGAATAATTTGTAAAATAAAGGTGGTAAAAATCATGCAGGAATCTATTAGCACGTGAAGAGCAAGAAAGTGCTTTTGATTTTGAAGTCAGGTTAAACTTGTGTGTTCCTTTTTCTTAACAGAATCTTTCCAGTTGCTTATGGTGGCTGTTCAACCGAGAGCCTGGGAGGCTGTATGTAGAATTGCAGTTCTTCTGTGCTGCCTTTAATTTTGGTCAGGTACTCAGCAATGTTTGTTCTGAAAATGACTGGTGGTGGGTGTTGCTGCAGATGCTGTTACAAGCACCTTATGTAAGAGGAAGTCCTCATACAATGTGCCTGATATTTTGCCTTATTCAAGCTTTTTCATTTCCTTTGATAGCTTTCTTACTAAGAGCACTAACACTTTCAAACGTACAAATGAAAACTGAATGCCAAATGCTTGCTGAAACTGAGTGGGTTTTAGTCTTATTTGTCTCAATGTTGCTTCTTTGGAGTTACACCAGTATAACTAAATAGGTACACAGATACTTCCACCATAAGACTTTAAGTTATTATGTCTGCAGTTTCAGTTACAGCACTACTGTCTACCAGCTGACAGTTAAATGTATAATGGTTCCAGCTGCACGTCACCTATCTCAATGCAAACTGGCACAAGGTGAAAGCAAGGCAGTGTTAATACACATACTAGAAGAATTTTTGCAGATCCACGGACAGGTGTGCCTACAAGGTGCACTGCTGTGTCAAGTAATGATAGAATTTGTAATACAAAAGTGCCACAGAAAAGTTAGTTTGAGAACATTCTGATTTTCAAATCACAGTAAGATAGTTCTTTCCTTGACATAAACAAAAACATTTAAATAATTGACTACATAAGGTTAGCCAGTTATCCTGAAGTGTCAGGTGACATATCACAGCACTGGGTTTGCTGAACTATTTCTTGTAGAATTTCTTTGATGGACTTGTATGTATTAATCTGTTCTTTTAAGGCCTGAATGAAAAATCAAAGCAGAAACAAAATGCATTTTGAATGCTACCTAAACAAGAGGAACACTTTTCACACGTGCTTTGACAATGACATTTTCACATTTTATTTCTGTTCTTTAGAAACCAAAGGTCTTGCTTAACATTACTTTTTCCATATTTTTTCCTCCAGGGCTTCATATGCTTTGGTATTTTTGGCTTAGATAAGCATTTAATCATTCTACCATTCAAGCGAAGGTAAATAGAATCTTTACACTTATACCTATAAACTTATTTATTGACCATAATGATTTTAAAGGGCATTGAGTGTTCAGTGCCATTACATTGCATTTTCTACTTGTTCAGTCTTCTGCATTTATTTTCTCTCTCATTTGCAGAGAGCTGATTGCAGTTCACTGTGCCTGAATTTTTACTGCTGTCCTAATGATACTCCCAAAAGCAAAAATCCCATAGGCTCCCTATAGACAAACTCTTCATAAAATGATGAAGTGTGTGATTGGATCAGTGAGATGATGAACCTTCAGAAATAATTTCAGCTGATAAATTAAAATGTTGACGTGAATGCTGAACCAGATTCTATCACCACTGTTTTAAAGTCCTTTATTCATAACTTAATGCAGGTACTTTGTGTGGTTGGACGCTTCTAACTGTTGTGGTGTAAGTTATACAAACGTTAATTTGGAGTTGGCTGGCTGTGGTGTGAATCCAGGAGCTAAAGCTGACTCCCAATTACCGTCTCTTTCCTTCTGCCTGAGCCTAGCATAAAACTTCTCAGTGTTCAAAGGCTTTACAAGTATATTAGGAAAATCGTATACAATATACTGGGCACAGAAACAGTAAAACAGTTGTGGTAAAGTTCCTACGAGTTCCATTCTATTTATTGCAGTTTCCTTAAAAATGCTTCTGGCTAACTTGCTGTTTTTAATTTATTTTCTTCTTCCTTATTTTTTTCCTTTTATTTATTTTTTTCTGAAAGACTTGAATTTTTATGGGGAGGCAGAGAAGCAGCAGGACATACAGATCCCTCTGTACCCGAGGAAATCAGGATGACCTGTCAACAGTTTGTTCGTTATCATAAAGATCATTGTGTCAAAAGTATTGTCAGAGGCAGAAGGTAAGGTTCCTCCCTGCACATATAAGCTGTTACAAAGGTCATAGATCACCTTTTGGAAATAAATGAAATGCATTTTAATCTATCTGTGGGCTACTCCTGCTGTGGCATATTTGTTCAGACTTCAAGGTAACAAGAATTGAGTAGTAATGGATAAATGTTTCTGGTCTCACACTGAAATTGAGGTGCAAGTTAACACATTATCCCATCTAGGGTTTATATATGTTGTATTAAAAAAATATATCATTAAGGCATTGCCCCAGTTTTTGCTTTTAGCAGGAGAGAATAATTTCTGAATAAATGTATAGGATAAAGCCTGTGATAGTGTGTATGTCTGAGTGTTGTCAAACCAGACCTTTCATTTGTTTTGTTCTGAGATTAAGAAGGTGTCATTATTTATATGACTGAATGTTTACTAATAAATAGCTTTTACAGGAGACAAAACTGTTGCAGCTGATGTCAGTATGTATTCAGAGGCCAGTTAATATGTGAGATTATAGTGGTTTTAGGACCTTTACACCTCTTGGAGGTCATACAATTTCTTTTGCTTGCTCTTGAGAGACAAAAACCCCAATTTATCAGATCAACAAAGCTTTAAGAGGCGAATTATGGTACTCAAATCAAGGATCATGTATTCAGGTATGTGTAGATGGATTAAGAGGAGTGAAGACAAAATCAGCAGAAACAAGAAAAACAGTTTGCCTTTATTTAAATATTTACTGTATGAAATGGAGACATGAAGAATTGTTCTAGCAGGACACCTCTACTTTTCTTGTCATGTGAGCTTTTAAGTAGGACTGGTTTGGTGGATGGTGCGTTCTTTAATGGTCAGATAGTCCAAAACCACACTCCAGAACTTTCTGACAACATAGTGTTTTCATTCCATTTCCTCAGAAGTGAGTAACGTTCAATGAGAAATAAAATAATGAAGTTGTCCATTTGGGAAAAATGAACTGTGGCAGTTAAAAAAATTGCTTCTTTCATGCCAGACAGAAAAGGTATATCAGAAAGTTTGTTTTGAAATAGGGTAGGTTTTACTGCTGTGTTTCCTGTACATCTGCTGCTATTGTGGTTTCTTGGGCTTCAGGCTGTTAATTTGTTTGGGTTTTATGGTTTTTATTAATCACATATCCACCTGAGGATGCATCAAAATCTGACATCTTCCACTTCATTGGTTTAATATTATGTTTGTGTGGAACTAGTTTTGCATCTTATTTCTCCTTGCAAATTAAAGCACCTATCTTCTCATTTTAAAAATTCATCTAACATGATCCCATTCTCTTTGTTTTAAATATACTGCAACTGACACCTTTTAATAATGGATTTTTATTTATTTTAATTTTTGCTTCTCTGCTCACAGATTTTAACCTCGCTCTATGTTGCTGCTGCTGCTTTAAAAAACAAAACAAAACAAACACAAACAAACAAAAAAAACACAACAAGAAAGTTAGTGTTTTGCTGTCTTGTATAGCTGTTAGTCATCTTCAGAAACCCTGCATTTGGGTTCCATAGAGCAGATTTTAGATACCTGCACCAAAGATTGTTTCTGGTTAAATTTCTGAATGGTATTTTTACTGCAACTGGGTAGATGGGCACTGCCTCATAAATATGTAAAATAGTCTTCTTGTAGAGGTTTTGTTTATTCTTAGTGCTGTGTGGCAAATATTTAACCACCTATGCAAGTTAAATGGCTTTTGTTTACAAGATAGGTAAACAGTGTCTGTTTAAAGCTGTAGGTAAATTATAAACCCGCATGGAAGTGCAGATTGAGTCCTTGTTGCTGCAGGCATGCTGCAGTCAGTTCAGATACTTTGTTGCAGAAATGGTCATGCTAATCAGTAATGGGAAGTAAGTATCCAAGAAATAGAATTACATTGTGTGCTTTTTTTAGGAAAATTGCTACTTCTGTTTGCTGAAGTTTAAAGCCTAAAATAACTCTGTACCTACATTTTGCTTCACATTGAAGTGTCTGTAGGAAAAGGTAGTAAGCATTGGCATGTCCCTACTATACAAAACTTGCAAGTTCTCTTCTAACATGCTCTTAACTATCATGATGTCTTTCCTTGTTTCCTGCTGTTTTTCCTTGCCTTTCCCCATCGTGCAGTGGTGATACCAGATTTACAGAACATGTGGGTGAATCATTCCTTTGACATACAGGTGTGGTGCAAAGATCTCCCCTGGCATCTTCTTTGGCTGTGACCTGGTGAACTGGCTCATGCAAGTTGGCCTTGCCTCCGACCGTGGTGAAGCTGTGATGTATGGAGACAGACTGATGACAGGAGGCGTCATCCAGCACATCACGAATGAATTTGAGTTCCGGGATGAGTATTTGTATTACCGCTTTCTTCCGAAGAGACCAGCTGCAGCTGAGAGCCACTGACCTGGGCACTGCAGGCAGAGGACAGGCAGTTAGGGGTGAATGTGACCACCTCCTCTGCCATCACCACTGAAACTGGAAATATTTCTTTCTCAGGACTCTAAGAGAATTGTGTCATTCTCTCTTGCAACATTAAGAGATGCAGTTCTACTTGTGTCTACTCTGAAGGAAATGGTAGCAATTCATATCTACTGAGCATTCCAGCCAGAATGCAACTTGAACAGGACAAAATGCTCTGGATTTAGAGCATTTTTTTTTCCATTTTGAGTGAAACAATAGGAAAATGCTAAGTGTAACTGTCATATTATAGAGATGTTACAACAGCAACTTTAGTGACTGGTGCCAGAATGAAAAAAACCCATGAATGAGGGGTATTTTTCATGTTAAGGTATGTTTTCCATATTTTAGTGTGATTAAATATTGATTCCTATTTACAGTCAGGCTTCCCCCTCACTTCACAGAAATAGGATTTCTTCTACCCCAGTTTTTACTACTCTATCACCAGGAACTTTTCCTAGCTGTTTACAACTTGGATTGGGTGGTTTTCTCTCTTAAAGAGAAATTCCTCTCTTTTTAAAGGTAGAATTGTTGTGAAGATTGTTTCAATGTTAGAGGATTAAAGCTGAGGAAATATTGAGTGGCATAAATAATGGGTTTGTACGAATTTACCAAATTTTAAAAGCCTATAAAAATACCCACTGCTCCCCCTCCCCCCCATTAGGAAATTAAATAATAGAATTACATAAACAATTCTGAATTTTTGCCTTATGTTGTTAATAACAGCTTTGTCAAGAGCAGATTTTTTAACCTTCTGAAATGAGCATTTCCAGTTCAATTCAGAAGTGCCAGCCTCAAATAAAGATGTTATAGAAGCCTTTGATACCTGTGCAAATAAAGGCTAAAAATTTTATCAAATCATAAAACCTTTTAAATGAAATACAATTACTAGTAAATCTTATTATATAATAAGAATCCTAACTGAACATCCAACTTAGTTTGGAGTAGCTGAAGATCCTAAAATTATAGTATTGGTTGCCTAACACAGGTTTCTAATAAGCCTCAGGTATCCTCCAATGTTTAAATAGCTACTCTAGTATCATTCAGATTCCTGTGCACTGAAAGCAGAATCTGAGAATCTTCTGCAGTATGTTGAAAAGCTTAAAGACAAACTGTAGTATCTCATAGCCATTATGCTGCCCTTTTAAAACTGCAAGAACAGCATTTATATGTCTAGATAAACATCTTATATAGTGAGGGAAGGGAACCCAGATATTAAAAAATCATGATTTGCTCAAGAATATGAGTAGCTCTTCTCATCCTTTTTTAAAAAGTCGTTTCCTTTTTTTTTAATATGTAGATTTTTATTATAGCTACTTGTACATTTACTTTGTACTAAGAATTAAGTTATTTTAGCAGCATTAACTACTGTTCAAGAAGCAGTTGATTTATGGTAGCTATAACTCCACATGAGACTTATATTGGAAAAATAATTCCTTTAACTGTCAGCCTTACTGCACTTCTGCAGTGTGTACAGAAACATAACTGCATCCTACTGCATATGTATGCTATACAAACTGGCATATTTTAATGTTTTCCAGCAACAAAATAATTGCCATTTGTATCCAGCTGTGGCCACAAAGAAAAAAAAATGTATTTCCATTACAACTGTTGGAAACAACTACATCAAGTACTTTTGAATAATTAGATATATGTGACTTAAGAGCAGAAGCTTCTAAATATTGTAACTTGTCAATAAATCTGTTACTTCATTTCAGAGTTCTGAGCTTTGATGTGAGGTGTGGGAGGGTTATGTGTGCTTACCAAAATTTATGACAAATGTGTTTTTCTGAGAAATTTGTTAAAGTGGCTCTTGGGTTTCAAATTTGGTATTTCTTAAATCCACCATTGATGCTTTTTAAGTAGTTGTTGATGGGTGTTCACACAAAGATACTAGTTTTTGTCTAACAGCCTAAACAGATCTTTACAATTGGTTCACATAATCTATTTATTTATTTATTTAAAGTTGGGGGTTTTTTTAGGGGGGAGGAGGGGGGCAGAAGTGGGCAGGATTCTTTAAATATTCAACAAGCTGATCCCAGGTCAGCTTTATGGTCCTATGCACAGTCATTGTTCTTGCACTCCTGTATTTCTCATTTTCATCACAAAGTCCTGCCCTTGCCTTCTTTCTATAATGGATCTGCTATTCCCTATATTTGAACACAATGTATATGTTTATAATAAGAAATTGCTCAAAATTTCTAATTTGAGAAGGCTCCCTAATACACATCTAATTAAGAGAAACCTCTAATTAACAACTGGCACCAAGTTCTGTTAGATTGACTGTTACAACTTTGTGACTGCCAATATCATACCCAAGAGTCTCATGACAGTCTATGATGGTTAATAAATAAAGAAACTAGGAATTAAATGCAGGATATGATAATCTGTTTCTAAATCACTGGGTACTTCTGGAAGCTAAGGATAGACTTTGAATAGCTTTAGAAGGTTAAGTAACTCTTACCTGATACAAGGAGAACTGGCAAGTTTTAAAATAGTTAACAATTTGATGTATGCCAATAGTTTACCTAGGTAAGGACGATTTTTTGGTAGTTAGAAATAGCTTTGCTTTAAAGTTGTGGTCAGTGATGCAATGAGTTTTTATTTTGAAGGTGGATTAGTTTGAGATAAATCTGTTAAGTTGGAAGTTACAGTGCTGTGGAAACATCCACTGAGCATGTCAGTCTGGGAGTCTGCAGTGAACCACAGGATTTTTTTTTTCTGTCACTAATTTCAGAATAATTGTGATAATTGACAAGGGTCGATATAAAACTCCTAATTTTCTAGTTTTTAGTATTTTTTTTCTAATGATCCTTCATTAAGCTCTAGATCTTTTAAAATACATTAGAAAATGTGCTCCTAGATTAAATGCATGCAACGGTTGCCCTCTAGAGGACATTCTGGTTTTTAAGATTATTTTTTTGTTCATGTATGGTGGTGGAAAAGTTATTTATTTCTCCTGATCTCATCTTCATTTCACTCACTCAGTCTCTCTTGCTCCTGCCACTTGGTACATGTAGGATCACTAAGACTAGAAAATGCGGGAACTTTTCCTAACCTGTTTGTTTCTTGCTGTGGATCTGAACACAGTATCCTAAATTAACTCCTACTTTCATAGTAGGATTAGGAAGAAGAACCAGTTCTGCTAAGCTTTTAATTTTCTTACTCATTCTGCAAACTGTATTATATATTTATTTTTAGTTTGCTTAAATTAAAATGAGAAAACTGCATGTGTGTAGCTCCATCTTTAGCATGAGATGATTCTAGAAATTAACTAAATATAGAAAAATCATCAAATAATGGTCCCTCTGTGGTTTGCTGTGTCTTTCTCTGGGGATCCTGTGTCATGATGCATACTGCTCCACTTCATGTTATGTGTTCTCTTCTGAAGGTCTGCAGAAGTGTTCATTGTTGGGTTGTTTTTTTTCTCCTTCCAGTTATAGTTGATATTTATCCTGTTTGATCATGTAGTAAAGCCAGAATCTCCTTTCTTTGTTGCTTGCTCAGTTTGTCCCTTGCCAGGGATAATAAAAGTAATGCCACATATTGATCATTACTTTTAAACAGGATCAGGAAGGAAGAGTTCCTGGCAAGGCAAAAAGCTTGATTACATTAACTCCATGTTACTCTAGTAATTTTGGCAAGACAAGTCATGGTTCAAAGGCTTTATATGAAGTGAAAAACTTTTAAAAGTCCTTTGAAGTGTCCCACTGAGTACACGTATATATTTGTGTACCCCAACCTCTTCTGCCTCATTGCCTGATTTTAAAATAGTTACAATTCAAGCAGCATTTGAAAACTCCCAAGTGTATTGCAAAATTAATTTGACAAAAATATTTTATGTAAATAAGTTAATTCCTTTTTCAGTGTCAGGGTGAGGAGAATAGAAGTTAAAATTGTGGGGTAATTTGCAGGTTGCTTGCATTTAATTCCACGTAGCTGGTTTTCACAACAAATCATGGTGAAATTGTAATTGTGATTTGGTTTTAGTATACCTTAAACCCTCAGCCTCATTTTACATTGAAGGAGTAGAAGGTTCATATATGAAATGTGATTTTATCAAACAGCTGAATATCAATCTTATTTGACTTGCATTCCTTTTTATTCAGTGCAAATAATAGCTTCTATTTTAGAAAGTCTTTCAGCATGGCCATTTTAATTCAGACAATGTGAAATTCTGCTACATGTATCTTGACTATAAAAGCTACATGTGTGTTCACTAGTACTGAGTTCTAAAAATCTGCATTTGCGTTCTTTATCCAGGGATGGGGTCATTCCACAATTTAGCCAAACTATTGCATTCTAATTCCATCTCTTTTGTCAGCAGAACCAATCTCTGCTAACAGCTTTATGCCACTCACAGACAAAGCCACTGCCTAGCTCTTAAGAGCCTTTACAGCATTGCTTCATACAACTAAAAGCTGTTTGGCCTGAATATGAATCCACATCTTTAAAACTGTCCATATGAACTGGTATATTGAAAATAAGATGTAATCTCTCCAACCACTTCATTAGAAGAGGTAATCATAGAACTATGTTCTACCACATTCAAATAGTAGCTTTAGCTGTATATTTTGAGTTCTTCTTCTACACACTGTGAAAAAAGGTTAACCACTTGGTTCATGTCAAGACATCCATTTTGCAGGATCGATTCCATTTCACTGATCTTCTGTTTCTCCAATTCCTGTATCTCTTTCAGCATCTCTTTACCTTTGCCCTGCAAAAAGAAACATCTGTATTTCACTAAAAACTATGCAGGATATGTAGTATTCATCCTATCAAAATTCTGTTCTACGTCCTTATTTTAACCTCTCAGTAGTTTCTAGAGTACAAGTCTGTGTTGGTAGAAGTTAGCACCATGACAGGTTTTCTTAGCTGTCTTTCCTAATATCCAGCACTTGCTTCATCTCTCAACCTCCTTGTCTGATGGACTGAAAATAAACAAAACTAAAGCTTCTCTAGCTCTTTATGCTACCAAAACTTAAATGGGCATGTGTCATATTTTTTAGAACATGTATCTGTAAATAGAAGAGATGCTACTGTTAAACAACTATCTCCCTGCTTCCCCTTTGTGTCCAGTTACCTTTGGGATCTTCTTTCCTTTCCTGTCCATACCAAGCAATGACAAAGGCATGCCCTCTTACTGCCTAAGACAGGGTCCTGAAGAGTTTTACATACTCTTGCCAGGAGCTGTGCTCAATCATTTCCCTGTTATCTGACTAGCTCAGAAGTATGAGTGGCCTGCTTCTCTGCAAGGTGAGTAGCACAGATACTTGTCTGGGGCTGGGTCTGGGAGTACAGCTAAGTGCTAGTTGCAATCTTTACTGTCTGAAACATACGCCTGCCAGACGCCAAGCTGATGGGCTTCTGGTGCATTACAATGTTCTTCACAATCCATCAAAGGGCATTAAATAGTATCACATTAACAAAATGTGAGCAAGGGGCTTATAAAAACCACCTGCTTGCATTGAAATCTAATTTAATCAACATACCTTGATAGTTTCCATAACTACAGCAGCACTTTCATGTTTTTTATAGAGCTCATGTCTTCGATCTGGCTTACTCTGAAAACGTGGTTGCTTCTTAACTGGATCATCAGGACCAAATGTAGGGGAACTAGTTTTTACTAACTTAGTAATATTGGGAACAAAAATGAAAGGCTTGAATACAGACCTAGAAAGAGAAAAGAGAACAGAGACCCTTTACTGATACAGTTTTGTTAAAATTCTTGAGTCAGGAAATTGCTGTATTTCCCCCCATTCTTCTAATCCCTTCTCTTAAGAATGAAGTCTTAAAAAAAAAAAAGATCTCCTGAGTGTCATAGCAGTGTTTCACTAGATGGGCTGGTAGATGGCATTATGTTCCTCCTGCTTTTTGATTGTGTGCTTTTTTGGGTGGAGGAACAAAACAAACAAACAAACAAAAGCCAAAAGGAATATAATTAGACAAATTCAACACTTTTCATTTAGATATATTCAACTTTTTATCCTAATTACTTGCTGCTACATCACCTTGCAGGATCTGGAGTTCCAGTAAAGAAGTGAATACATGGCAGGTCAGGCTGCTGAGGCAATACAGACACCATGCTTCCAGTTGTCATAAATCCACCTTGCATATTAATGCCACTCTCTTTGTCACGAAGAATTTCCATCATTATTTCAGGAGTGATAGATCCTGTTAAGGATACAATAATTTGCAAACAGCACTACCTATAATACCAACTAAATGGCACGTTAAGTACAACTGGGTGCTTTTTCCTTTAATAGGTAATACCAATTTTAGTTTGTGTTGGCAGAAAAAAAAATCATCCTGAATATGTAGCACACTTTAAAAATATTAGTTTTACCCAAAGCATTTCTTTCAAAGAGCAGGTGAAAATAAGCTCTAACATTTATGACTTAAAAGAGGAGGAGGATGATGGTACATGATATTTCAAAGAAAAGTAAAATACATATGGCTAGCCAATGGTCATTTACACAGTAACTTTTCAGATGAAAATCAGTAGCTTGTTAACTTGTAGAAGTTTAGATAAATCATTATAATAGCTATTGGTATTTGTACACGTTTAATACTACTAGGTTGCTTTGGAAATGTAAAAATAACAACTGTGCGTGGATTTTCTGTGTAACTTGGAAAATCAAATGCCAAGACTTTTTTTTTTTAATCATCTGACCTTGCACAGCACTTAAGCTTTAAGTTGGTAATCGAAAGGATGCACTGGAGTAACAACATCTTCTGTAATCTGGATTGACAGTTACTACAATAGTACATCCATTTGTAAAGTCATCTTATGTGACCTATATATACATATATCATATGTACCTATGTGAGGTGTAGTGCCAAATGTTTCTATGAAAATAACTCTTCCCAAGTAGGTGAAACAAACCCCTTTCTCCATATGCCTCTGCATCTAGTGTTCAAATGATATTGCTCTTCACGTAGTGTACACTGAAGCTTAAATACTGGCCTGGTATCACTAGGCAATTGAATAACCAGCAGCACTTACAGTAGTTTCCTTTTCAAACCTGGTGTACCAGCTGAGCTGTGCTTATGGCAGAAAAAACGTTAGTTCATTCACTGTTTTTTCTACTTCCACTTCATCTTTTAGCATTTCCCTCAGTGAAGTTCTAGCTACGTGCAGATTCTTTTTTTATTATTGAACTGCCTTGCCATTTCCTCTCAGAATAATCACTCTGCTGCTAATTTGGATGTCTCCAATATTATTTTTATACACAATTCAAATTGCTTGTAGACAGGCATGCAGCACTACATTTTAGCAAGGAAACACTCTTAGGTATTCCCACCGTTGCCAAGGAATGTCAGAGAACTGAAGAAACAAGCTCGATAAACCAAAGAAATTAAAAGAAGCAACAGTCACTTTGGCAACTGGAATTTTGCAACTTGTCCAGCAGGAAAGAGGTACTGCATATTTTCCACTACACTTTTTAATTATTTTGTATTCCCTGTTTTTTGAAGTATAAATGTTTATCTAAAAATGGTCTTCACTTGGTAGGTAGCCTGGAAAAAAACTGTAATGCCACTAAGTGAAAGGGTAGATTTAGACACCAGTGATTTTACTGATGCTGTAAACCAAATAGCTTTTAGTTAGGGGCACCTATTTAAAATAAAGCTAAACAAACTGAGAACATGTGAGGTTGATAACCTGAACACCTAGTGTGATTTTTAAAATGGCTCATAGAAATGCCTGAAAATAGGGATTTAGAATGAAAACACTGATAGAATCTCAGCATTGTTATAATACAAGTAAATACAGGTATTAGGAAAATGCATTCACTGTTCAAAACCTGCAATTCCCAAAATGAATGTAGGATTTACATGATCACTAGAGCAGGATAGCAAAAGGTAATTCATTCTAGCACATTAACTAAATGGTAAGCAAGGTCTGGTAGAGCTCAGCCAAATACATAAAAGTACAAAGGTGCAATGTCATTTTGGTTCAGTTTAATTACTTCAAATAAGCTAGTGAATAAAGATGCAGAAAAACCTGGCAGGTGAAGGCAGTTAAAAGAGAAGTAATAGTTTCTTTCTATAGAGGTCTGAAAAATAAGTGAATAAGTTGATGATTAGGAGCTCCTTCTTACAGAAAATTATTTTATGATACTGTGTGTTTTATTAGCCCACACATGGTTAGAGTTGCAGTTATAATGAAACCACAAACATTTAAAAACCGATCTCAAAAACTAAATGCGAGACACGTATCTGAATTCTGTGCTGTTGTCTTAGGCCTGTATGAATGGTGGCAGGCTGAAGCTGTTCATAAGGTTCTGGTTTTGGCTGCAATCCACTCGATTCTGTTTTAGCCTCTGATTTTTTTCTTAGAGGTACATATAGCCTATCAAACCATTTCAGAGCTCAATCTTAAGCAGTGTTCAGTGGTATGGTCAGTATGTGGCCTCTCAGAGTTGTTAGTGTAGCTGTGTGTGCTTGACATTTGACCCTTGTTTTAATTTTTCCTCATTGACAAACTGACGAGTTCAAATTGACAAGTTCAGAGTTTCTCCTTTGGGCAAAAAGTGATTTTAGTAAGTTCTGGTTCACCAAATTCATGTGCATGATTGTCCATAGCAGATGTCTAATCATTTACGATTTAATGCAGCTCACTAAATGCTTTTATATTTTAAAAAAATCATCAAAAATGATACCTTTGTGTTTGTTCAGAAGTTTGTAGCCTTCACAATATCGGTCTCCAGATGTGGTCATTCTGGCAGTATTTACGTAAGAATATGTGGCAGCAAAATCAAATTCCTCTTTCCCATCCCACCAGCCCTGGCTTTTGGCATATTCCTTTAATTCTGGATGTTCTCTGTCAATTTTGGTTGTGATAGAGAGCTGGTTGGAAATATTCCGTATGCCTCCTGTTTGTAAGGTGAGGAAAGAATAATTTTAATGCACTGAATGCTTTTTCTTCATTTTTCGCTTACAATTAGCTTACTAAAGCAATTTATGCACTGAAGGGTTTCCTACAAGATCTGAGTCCTTGTGGTTTATTCTTGGCCCTCTCTCCCTGGCTGTATGTATCCTTCTGATTGAAATTCCATTGCCCCTCAGCTCTTAATTCTATTGCCAGAATCATAGTTCAGGTTCTGTCCTACTATGCCCATCTTTACATTCTTCTTCTTAGAACTCCAAAGACAAAGTTTGTCCTTCTAAGGCCCTGCTCTTTTCTCTTATTTATGTATCTGGAGACTAGTTTGAGGCCCTTCATGAAATGACAGGTGAAAAGTGGAGAACTGCTAACTGTCATTGCATTGCAAGTGTTAAAAGCCAAGAGCATCATCCATACCTTCTACTTTTTCTGCTGCCCAGTATTTTCCTGATGTCTCCAGCACCCATGCTTCCTTTCTGTCGGCTATCAGAAAACTGTTATGGTATGTAAATACCATTTGGCTCTCCATACAGTTTCCTCCCTGTCCATATTTTTCTAGCAAATCAACTATGACAGTTAGAGCCTTCTCAGCTGTGTCTGCTCTCTCAAGTCCAAGCCTAAAACAAAAGGAAGATGTTATTTTTTTTAACTACAAACTTCACATGCAACTATTCCACCCGAGTATTCAAACTGAATTGGAATGCTCTTTCTGTATGTACCTGATACTTGTATAATGTGGTGAGAGGAAGGAGCAAGTCATTTAAATGGCTTGTTTGGAGTAGGTCATCTGTGTCCTTGGGACAGGGAAAAACAACCCAACAGCAACAGAGAAAGGCAGGGAAGGGGCTCCTAAGAAACGCCTCCAGGTCCTGTGTGGGTATTAGACCAGGGGGAAACTGTGAAGAAGAATTTACTGACTGCTGTTGGTTAGGGAGAGTTCCACTGGCAGCCAGCAGGGCAGGCCAATAAACCTGCCACATTTACAGGGAGAGGTGTGGCTGAGGCTGAAACGTAAACATACGCATGGAAAAGATGGGGAAATGAGAACTGACCTTAGGAAGAAGTCCTGAACACTAGTTTCAGAATCCCCACTGTGCTCTAGTTAAGAGTCCCAGTTTAGTTTAGTATAAACTTTGTCAAGAGAAAGACACTTGATGATTTCTTTGACAGGTTCTCTTCTGGCGCCCGATGCCTCTCGCGGGCTCCCAGCTCCTGGCAGGGATCTAATCCTTCTGCCAAGAAATACATGTTTTTAACCGTGCCTAGAGCTGCCGAGGAGACCAGACCTGTTTTCTGAACGCGAAAGCACCCACATAACTCGAACCCGCTGCTTTAAAGGACAGCCCCAGCGCGGCCCGTGCAAACCTGACGAGGTCCATGCCCAGCAGGGCCTCCCGCTCGCAGACCGGCTCCCTGCCCCACACCGCTTCGTTCCCGATGCACACGCCGTGCTCGTTGGCCCCCATCTCGGCGCCCCAGAGCCAGGCGGGCCGGCTCAGCACCACGGCGTGGGTCCGCTCCGCCTGCGGGACGCTCCGGTACGTGCACTGCG